>NW_015505338.1:171048-210075 GCF_001515645.1 Sinocyclocheilus grahami
TTAATTATTTATTTTCTGTTTATTTCATAATATATATAAAAAAAAAAAATATATATATATATATATATATATATATATATTAGCGTTTTGTGCACATTATTTTACTTTAGTTGATATAATTTGTTATTGTTTTATTATTTTATTTAATTAATTTTTATTGTCAGATTTTAGAGCTCAATTTACACTAATTATAATTATGGCTTGCGAATTTGAGAATTAATGACGCTGTTAATCACAAATCAGTGTTTGGTGAGAAAATCCTTAAATGAAGATCATTTGAATGTCCTAAAAGAAGAAAATTGAAGACAATTGTTTTCATGTTTTTGTTGTTGTTGTTGTTGTTTTTTTAACAGGTCAAAGAGTGTGATTGTTTAATTTTCAAATAATGTATTCTTTAAATTAAAATTATGTATTTTTTATAATTTCATAAAAACTACATTATATATAATGAAGTGTATAAAAACATATTACAAGCATTTTTGTGCATATATTGTTAATTTATCTTAGTTGATATAAACTTTTTTTTTTTTTAATAATCTGCATTGAAGTATCCATGACACTGACATCCATGACACTCTCCCAACTGTACTGCAGTGCGAATTGATTCGTCCAGCACTGAAGCTCAGGTCTGCTCTAACTATACGGACCCTCCACCCCAATCCACCGCCACCGCTTTACTGTAAAAAGCCTTGATTAATTATTTACACTAAGTAGATGCATTTCCATCTCCACTGTGCCTACACTTCTAAACTGCTCTGCTTGAGGAGAGAGTCAGGCATAACAACCAGCTCTTTAGACATTCAAGAACAACACTGAGAGTTTGTTTACAGCATTTGAAAGGAGAGCCTTTCTGATACTCCATAACACCCTTCAAAAACTTTACAAGAGTTTTGAGTCTCTTAGTGTATGCTTGTGTAATCGCTGTTTGTGTTTTTTTGGCACTGGATATGAATTACTACTGGGGAAAATGATTCATAGATGCATTGTGATTTCTTTCTCAAATGATTCTGGAATGATTTTCAATTTATAATAGTTTGATAATTTAAATAAATTATTAATAATTGGTTATTTAAATGAAAAACAATTGTACTACATTACGGCTTTTAGGTAGCTAAAATTATCTATTTAAATATCTATTGTCAAAATTAGTACATGCAATTAATTTATTCAGTTTAACAAGTTAAAAATATTTAAAGGGGTCATATGATGTTGCTAAAAAGAACATTATTTTGTGTATTTGTGTGTAAAAAAACACATTATTTTCCACATACTGTACATTATTGTTTCACCTCTATGCCCCGCCTTTCTGAAGTGCATAGATTTTTACAAAACTCATCGGTCTGAAAAGCGAGGTGTGCTGTGATTGGCCAAGTATACAGTGCGTTGTGATTGGCCGAATACCTCAAGCGTGTGATGGAAATGTTACGCACCTTACCATACTGTGATGCCGTGTCCCGGCCGGAGCGACGAGACAAAAACATTAAAACCCATTACAAACGAGGCATTTGTTGCATCCAGTGGGGACATAATTACGGATTATAATGACTTATACTGTCTTTTTACGCGTTGCGTTACATCGCGCCGCGTAAACATAAAGCCATGTCTGCATTTGTGATCGAAGAAATGACAAACAACAAATGCTACTCTACACTGCTCAAAACTCGCGTTTGAATCGTCAGTGGCAAATCCTTTAAATATGAAAACGTACTTACAGTCTGTGAGTCAGAACAGCCGGAATTGTAGGCTACTCTACCAGGATCAGGAAACAGTCCTCCATAAAATGCTGCACACATCTGAATATTTGGGTTGAACTGTTCTGGAACAATGTTGTAAATACAACCTATCCACTGATTTCTAGTCGTGTCCTCTTTTGGAAGGCCAAACAAAGTAGTTTCGCTTTCACAACGAAACACACAGCGTCACACATGGTGGCTTAGAGTGAGCGGTGGCCGGCGGATTCGACGAAGGAGCGTCCGACGGGCTTGCAGCAACCACATGTGACGACCCCGGGCTGGACTCCGCTTCGTCCACGGTGAAAGCCGATCCGGCGATCCACAGCACGAAGTTGATGTATTTCCTCAGCGACCAGCATTAATCTGCTCCAGGCATGACGAGGCGATATCGTCCTCTTTTGGAAGACCAAACAAAGTAGTTTCGCTTTCACAACGAAACACACAGCGCCTTCACGACATGGCGGGGGCGGCAACAAAAATACTACAGCGAGAATAAAAGTTACACCTTCTTTCTTTGCGTGAACATTTGGGAGGCGTTATGCAAATCTTCCCACATCGTGATGTAGATATGTGGGGGCGTGTTAGAACGAGCCGTTTTAGGTAGGCGTGGTTGACTCTTAAGTTTTATAAAGAATATCTCTTTGGATTTGAGACTTTAGTCTTTGTAACGTTACAGATCTTTATGCACCAAGAGCTTGTAACACTCCAAAGAGAAAGGAAAAATTGAAATCGCATCATATGATCCCTTTAACGCCTGAGGAGGAGCTAGGTTTGGCCACCCCACACACAGCTGCTGCTTCTGTTTTTCTTGACAAGAATAGCATTTCTTTAGATGCAGAACGTCTTTACAGCCACGTCAAACAGGATACTTTTCAGATGCACACTCCACTGCGCCTCAGCGACAGGCGCTAGTCAAACAAGCACGGAAACGGTACAGGTGACGAGGCAGCTTCAGTAGAACAACTGTGAATTGCGGTCAGATGAGATGTTTTCAGGCCATATGTCAGTAAAAAACTATTTTTCTGTCCTGTCAGCCATTGTACTGTGCTCATTGTGCGTGCTCTTCAATTGCACGCACAAATACAGCAGCGCGCACTGTAGCCTGGATCACTTTATATTAAAGCGCAAATGAAACTACAAGCATGCGTGTCAGATCTCGATCACGTTCAGCAGCGGTAGCTCTTAAGGTAATAGCAACCAAATAACCTAATAACCCAACAGCTGTGATGTCTGTTAATTAAAGAACAAAATAAAAAAGAGGAAATGAGTAACTTTTGTAGCTTTAACTTATCGTTTGGTAACTTAGAGACATCAGTAGTATTGGTATCAGTGATACTCGCCTTCAATCATAAAAAAGATGCTATTCAATTTAAATTAAATTCAAGTTTATTTGGTAGTTCATGGACCTCTGGGAACATCATATTTAATTTATTTTATTTATTTGCAATAAGATAGCAATACAAAGTAATACATTGCAATGTTTAACTTTAAAAAAAAAAGAATAATCTTAAGTAACCAACGATTTGCATCTTAAAAGTGTGGACACTTCAGCAAAATTTCGGCAACATTTTGTAGACAATTGTTAATAGTGTAAAGATGTAGCTTTCAAACCTAGAAGCTTTCTGTTAGCCAATTTGCATTACCAACTTGATCTTATTGCGAAACCTTTCGCCCTCACACAAAATTCCCAATCGCATGAATTTCTTATTAAATTACTGGATTTTGCTCACGAAAATTTGCCAAGTAACAGGAAATCTGACCACACATTTATGCTGTTACTGAGAACTTCCCACATATCAAGCAATGAGAATCAGTCTGGAATCGAATCGTGATTCTTTGAATCAAATGAATCGCAAGTTGCCTACAGGTTACAGATTGTAGGTCAGCAGAAATCAGATTTCCAAGTTTCCACACTCAGCTTGATTTTAGTCTTTGTTGTTGTTTATCATCTCAACCTCTTCATTCAGACTGGTTTTCCTCACACTGCTCATTCCGCTCAGCTCTGCTGGACAGTGTGGTGTGAATCTCCAGGCTCGCGAGGAAGAAGCTGGTCTATCTGGTAGTCATGGAGACCGAGGGTCGCCATGGACACCATGTCCGGCCTCAGTTCCTGTCTGTCCCTGCTTTCACAGAAGCCCCGCTCCTCCCCACCTCCTCTATTTTCCAGCACTAAACTGGGTCATTGCTATCAGACTCCATTCCTGAGATCAGATTGGTTGTGAATTGTCCTTGGGTCTTTTTCAGCCTGTTGCTTGAAGACTCGAGGGACACATTATGGGCCCACCAACGTCTGAACCCAGTTGAGCAGCGTGACATGGTTTACTCGAGCGAACAGGGTCACTCTGAGCCTCGGGACTTGTTTTTAGGAAACGTCATTAGATGTAATTGGGTTACACATTTGTGTCTTTGTCAAGGTTCCAGGCAAATAGAGAGAGACAGTGTTCAGAATAGCTACTACTATGATACTTGTGCTATTTTAGAAGTATGGAGAACATATTACTGGTGTTTTTATATCATAATGGTTGATTATATATATAATAGCAATTTCTGTAATTTAATCAGACATGTTTTAGAGTCAGATAAGCAACGGAAATTGTTAAATACTTTGCTAATAGTGACTAAGAGGAATGTGAATCTTTGGAGTGACAGTGAATCAATTCCATTCATTGGGTTTTGATTTGATTTAGTATTTTTTAGGTCAATACCAAGCTGCTTTTTGTTGGTCAACATGACTAACTTAAACCTCTTGCAAAATCTGCTTGGAGAAATATTTTCGATCATTCGATTCCCGATTGCATGGATTTGGGAAATCATTGGATTTCGCCTGTGAAAGTTTGGGGGAAATACAGTTGAGAATAAATTTGTAATCAGATTATTTGAATCATGTGAATAATGTCATTACTCACCCTCAGGCCATCAGAGTTGTAGATGAGTTTGTTTCTTCATAATGTTTGGAGAAATGTAGCATTACGTCACTTGTTCGCTAATGGATTCCCTGCAGTGAATGGGTGCCGTCAGAATGAGAGTCCAAACAGCTGATAAAAACGTCACAATAATCCACAAGCAATCCACACCACTCCAGTCCATCAATTAACGTCTTGTGAAGCGAAAAGTTGCATGTTTGTAAGAAACAAATCCATCAAGACGTTTTTAACTTCATACTGTTGCTTCTGACTAAAATATGAGTCCATAATAACACTTTCTCCAGTGAAAAAGTAATCTTGTCTGAATCAGGTGAGAAATGTGCACAGATCAATTCAAAATAGTCTCAAAACATGCTCTTAACAAATATATTTGTGGATTTTGATGTGAGAGGACAACAGGAGATGGACTTTTTCACTGGGGGAAGTGTTATTATGGATTACAGACTCATATTTTGGCCAGAAGTGATGTTTTGAAGTTAAAAATGTCTTGATGGATTTGTTTCTTACAAACACACATTTTTTCACTTCACAAGATGTTAACTGATGGAGTCGTGTGGATTATTGTGATGTTTTATCAGCTGTTTGGGCTCTCATTCTGACGTATTTTCATTTTTGGATGAACTATTACTTTAAGAGTTAAACAATTTTTTTTACAACAGTCTAACAGGATAAATAAAAAGAAAAAAAACTAAATAGATGATCAATTAAAATAAAGTTTAAAACTTTTCAATTAAAGAAAAGGAAACAAATGAAGAAACACTTGGAATATTATCTCAATATACTGTCAGTTTGTCATGGCAAAAATAGCAACATCTGCTGATACTAATGCGGTTTTGAAAAATAGTACAATTAAAATAATAGTATTTCATTCAATATGTTAACGCAATAGGTTTACACATTCAACATGTTATAATGAGGATATATAATGCAACACCATTCTTATACTGAATTATACATAAAACGTTATACGTACTCAGAACATGAAGTATGCAGTAAGAAATAGCCTAGTATTTCTTTCTGGAGTCATTGAAGGAAAAAAAAAATACTTTCCCATGCTGTTTCACTTGTCTTCTCAAATCTCTCCTTCTATTATTTCACAACTTTCTTCATATTTATGTCTACTTTCTCCCTCAGCTCATTACAAAACTGCAAACGAAGGGCAGGTGCTGCCTGAGCAGCATTAATTAGTATGTGGAAATATGTCCACCGCTTCATTATTTCTCGTCTCTGCCAATATCAGATGTTGTGTTATTAAATCAAAACTGCTACGCTCCCTCATGCTAGCAATGTCACGGCTAAGAAGTGCTACTGTCTTTATTTTATAGATCATTATTAATGCACTTGGCCAAACTTTCTCTCGGTAGCACGTCCAAGTCTGCAGGGTGTTTCAAATGTGAAAAAAACTGAATGTGCGCAGAATGTTATTTATTTATATCGTAACATATTGCGTGTGAAGTTTAATGGAAGAATTAGTGAAGGAGAAGTTGGCATGTTGATACTGGCATCGTTCCCTGAGCCACTGCTGATATTGTTAATGTGCTGTTTATTCCCCCGGTCTTGGAAAGCAATTTTGTATAGAAAATATGTATTTTCAGATATTTTTCAAATTAATACAATTAAATCATGAAATATGTTACAATACAATTAAATAAATAATTTACATGATAATGTGTATAATTATTAGCATATAATTATGAAGGGCTGAACAGGAAATAATCATGTAAATTGTGAATATATGTAAATTTGAATATAAAGAAGTAAATCAGAATATATAGTTATAAATCAGAATATGTAAATGTCAATTCGAATATATAGTTATAAATCAGAATATATCAATGTAAATTTGAATATAAAGAAGTAAATCAGAATATATAGTTATAAATCAGAATATGTAAATGTATATTTGAATATATAGTTATAAATCAGAATATAAAGTTATAAATTATATAGTTATAAATCAGAATATATCAATGTAAATTTGAATATAAAGAAGTAAATCAGAATATATAGTTATAAATCAGAATATGTAAATGTATATTTGAATATATAGTTATAAATCAGAATATGTAAATGTATATTTGAATATATAGTTATAAATCAGAATATAAAGTTATAAATCAGAATATATAGTTATAAATCAGAATATGTAAATGTCAATTCGAATATAAAGTAAATCAGAATATATAGTTATAAATCAGAATATGTAAATGTATATTCGAATATATAGTTATAAATCAGAATATAAAGTTATAAATCAGAATATATAGTTATAAATCAGAATATGTAAATGTCAATTTGAATATAAAAAAGTAAATCAGAATGTATTGTTATAAATCAGAATATGTAAATGTAAATTCGAATATATAGTTATAAATCAGAATAGATAAATGTAAATTTGAATATAAAGAAGTAAATCAGAATATATAGTTATAAATCAGAATATGTAAATATCAATTTGAATATAAAAAAGTAAATCAGAATGTATTGTTATAAATCAGAATATGTAAATGTAAATTCGAATATATAGTTATAAATCAGAATATATAAATGTAAATTTGAATATAAAGAAGTAAATCAGAATATATAGTTATAAATAAGAATGTATAAATGTAACCAGAATATAAAGAAGTAAATCAGAATATATAGTTATAAATCAGAATGTATAAATGTAACCAGATTATAAAGAAGTAAAGCAGAATATATAGTTATAAATCTGAATATGTGAATCAGAAAATATATATATTCTGACCGGTAGTGTGTGTGTGTGTGTGTGTGTGTGTGTGTGTGTGTGTGTGTGTGTGTGTGTGTGTATATAAATATATGTGTTCCAATCTGTTCTTATAATAATGACATAAAATAAAAAAACACTTATGCAAGTGAATCGTGCCCACAGCTGAAGTTTAGCTGTTAAACTGTGAACACTTAAAACAATAATGGTGGATACGTTAGCCGAGTGCTAACGTGACTAACTGATGAAACGATACAGTTTGTAAACCAAAATATGTTTACTGTAATGTTTGAAGAACGACAGACAAAAGACGCTCTGTGTCTTAACTTTTAATCAGAAAGCAGAACAGCTGTATCACAGGCGCACCAGCCTAACTACCTCCCACATTAACCCTATAACTGCCGGTGCAGCAAAATAAACAGCAATTTCACAATGATTATAAAGTCTGTGTGCTACACTACATTCTTTATTATTAAACGAAGTAATTAGAACAACGTCCGTCTACATGAATCGACACATTCTTTGGAAATAGTGGGTTCACAGTGAATTATCAGAACTATTTCAGTAAGACAGTAATATCGTGCTTCACCTGGAAACCTAAAGCTGCACTAGGTGTATATAACATATCAGCACAAAAACTTAATATTTTGAGCACTCAATTGAAAATGTACACATAACGTATCAATCGTACTTACAGGTTGTGGTTCGGAGAGCTTGTTAGTCCAAATTAAGAAGATAGAAGAAGCCAACGAAGATAAAAGCCAAGATTAGAGAAGCAGTCCTTGGTAAAATGACATGAATTGTATTTCTGTGGTATCCTTGAACACAGCGTCTTCTCAACATGATGTAAACACACTAACTAGCGGAAGTGTTTGTGGGCAGGTCAGACTCTGTTCGTATTTCGCGGGCAGGCGGGGATTATGTAAATGTGTTGCCCAGTGATGTATACCGGTAACAGGCAGAAGATTCGAAAATATGACGACTCGTTAAGGCGATTCAGAATCGACTCTCTCTTTTGAGAGACAATATATTTATTTATCATGCACGTTTTTGATTAACAACTTTGCAGATTGTTTTCATTTGAGAATAGCTACGTTATAAACTGCAAAAGAGATATTTTTCAAAAACCCATATGACCTGCTCTTGAACTAAGAAAATTTAAGTCAGCAAAAACAGACTTAATAAATGGATTACGCATATTGTGCTTTCGGATTTCGTTTGTTTTACAGAAACTGTGCCAAAGCATAACGGCCCAAAACACAACTTTAAAGACCTTTTAAATATTACATATTACAATATTATATTTTTAAAAACGACACTTTTTGCCCGTATCGTTTTATATCGTCATGTGACCATGATAATATCGAGATATCACGATATTGATCATAATGTTACATCCCTACTAGCTTTATCTATTCATAATTTATATTAATATATCAAACGTACAACTATATTTTCTGGTTTACTTCTTTACATATATTCATGATTTACATGTACTTATTCAGTTTTGTATCTATTCATTCAGATTAATAATGTTATATATAAAAACTTTGCATATAAAGTTTCATATATACTTAAAGTTATTTAATAAAACTTATAATCATTCATATATATATATATATATAAAATCTTTGTTTTGTTTTATTTATTTTTAATTTAAAAAAATGTATATAAATTAATAAATTATTATTTGTATTATATTCATATATTTTTTTTAATTACGCTCGCAGTTATTTAAATATTTGTTTGTTTATATATTTATGTATAATACTCATACATTTAGAATTACATTTATATGTAAATTTATATTATACAAATTTTAAAATATATTACATTGATAACAATAATAATTATAATAATAATAACAATAACAAGGATAATAATAATAATAAAATTATTATTATTATTATTATTATTATTATTATTTAAATTCCTTTTGCAGTGGCAGAATTCAGAATTAAATCTGAAAGTCATGTTAAAAAGAAAGCTCAGTCCATGCTCAGATCGCCTGGAGGGCCGAAGAACTTCCATGTGCACACAGCTACAGCAGCCAAAAACTGTATAATGAATGAGTGCTGAAGGCAGCGCAGATTCATTGTGCCGGCATACAGGAAGACATTTATAACAAAGAAATCAGAGGAACAGAGAGAGTAATGAGGAAAGCCGGGCCGTAGGTGGTCCACATTAGCACTTCAAAGGGTATATCCATCGTCAAGCACTCGAGCCGACCTGTGCAGGATCTAATGACAGGTCAAAATACCACAGCCTTCTCAAACCTGTGCAGCATGACCGTCCCATCTCATTATCCCAGCGCCTCTGACGGAGCTTCCACAGGGATGCTAATGGCCATAATGACAATCAGCCGTGTTCCTATCACAAAGCCGCCGGTTTGGATGGGATGCGGCATTGATCCGGCTGCGTGGCTTTTGACATGGATCCTCCAGGGCGAGTCGAAGGACTAATTAATGTCTAGATGGCGCTCCTCTGAAGGACTGCGCTGTGTGTGGGAGGCTCGTGGAGAGTTACTTGTGTGGTCCAAGCCATTATTAAAACAGTTTAGAGTTGTTTTAGCCCAAATTCTGTCATTATTTACTCCCCTGCATTGTGTCCCAAACCCATTGGCCTTATATCTATTGTGAGAAAAAAAGAAGATAAATTGGAGAAGTTTGGCGCTTCTTTTTATAATGGGAATTATAAACCACTAAACTTATCCATAACACTTATGCACTATATTCCAAGTCTGCTGGAGCCTTACAATAGAATACTATGAGAAAAACAATATTTGTTAGTATGTTTTGTTAGCTACAATACAATGTGGCATGCCATTTAATTAAAATAAAGCGCATCAAAATGTGACGTGTCCAATATTATGTGACATATTTGAAAATTGTAAAATACTGTATTTTGCAGTGTACCAAGTTAGAATGACTCCTTTATGTTTTTAAAAACTATCAAAATATTAAAATCAATATTGTATTATTTATTAAAATAATGTTATATATGAAAATAATATTTTATATAATTGTGTATAGTTAAATTGTATTACAATTTATTTTATTTGTAAGCAAAATTTTATTTGTAAGCAAAATAAGGGACATTATAAATGCTCCCAGTAAATCTGATCGAACTGAATAATCGAAAGCTTGTGAATATGAACCAAACTGATTCATAACGAATCAGTACCACACCTTTTATTTTATTTTTAATCCCACTTAGTTTTTGTAGGTCCCCAGTTAACATTAATTTTGTTTTTAGAACATTCTCTTTATGTATATTATATCTATAACTCCCGTTTTAATTAAATATTTTAACTGGTTTTAATTTTAATTGATTATAATATAATTTTAGGTTTTCACAACCAGGACAGTTTTGTTTTTGTTAAAAGCTAATACCGGTTTAAATTAACATGAAATAATCATTTAAAAATATAATAAAAATAATAAAATGTATTTAAAAAATGGAATTATATAATAATAAATTATTAATGTTTTTAATATACATAAATTACATCTAAAATGAATTTTAATAAATACTAAAAATAGATCAATTATAATAATTTATAAATAATATTTAAATATTAAAAATGAATAAAACACATTTAATTGTATTTAAATCCATATAATAAAATCTAATATAATATATGATTTATTTGTGATAATGATTTAATGAATGTCAGTTATATAATGTTATATAAGCACAATGGGCATTAGAAATGCACCTGGTGAATCTGAAATAAATGGAATTGAATTGAAAGCCAATGAACATAAATCAATTTGAATCAAATAAAAAATATATATTTTAAATAAACATTTTAATACCTAAAGAAATAAATTATATAAGATGAATTCACTAATCATGTATAATTAAATTTTATTGGAATTTATTTTATAAAAGCACATAGTGAATCTGAATTGAATCACATTTAATTTAACTTGAATTTAAATTAAACTTGAACACTGAACTTCTTTTTCTTCATTTTCTTAAAAATATTTTTTTATGTGTTATTTAATTTAAAACCAGTTTAAAAAAGAATCAAACTGAATCTAAACAAATCTGTAGTAGCCCTTTTTTAATTCTTTTTTGGGATTTGATAGCCTCATTGTCCATTTATTTTATAGCTCCGGGTGTGTGTTCACGGTTTGTGTGTGTTCAATGCTGTGTGTGTGCTCTTTGGATGGGATAAATGCAGAGCACTCATTCCGAGTATGGGTCACCATACTTGGCCACATGTCACTTCACTTCACTTTTTATTTCTTTTTATTTCTAAAGAGTAGGCTTGGGGCACTATGTGGGCGAGCAAATAATGTCAGAATGTTCATATTTGGATGAACAATTAATTGAAGTTCTGCAGGCTGAGTTTGTGTGAGATTCGCCAGTTGATTGATGCGTTTTGATCTGTGTTAATGATGTGCTTTCAAACCTGGAAGGGTTTCCCAGTGATAAAGGCCAAAAGTTTTATTAACACGGCTCATAAATATTCAATGTAAATATCAGTGCAGCGTTCATAATATACAGGTGTAACGTGGGCTCTGCAGCAGATGCTGATTGCGAGGCTTTCCAGACACTCACTAACCCAAGGAAACGTGCTAGACTTGATGGCCGTCATCAGAACAATCTGCCAGAGCTTCTGGATGGGTGCCGTGAATTGAGCGCATGCTTTAGACGTCATCAAACACATAGTACTCGAATCTCGCCAATTAAGAAAAATCAGACTCTCTTGTTCTGCTTGAGCGACGTGAGATGAAGCTGAACAGTGAATGAATGCCGCTAAACTCAAGCGCTTTGCTAGCAACCTGACAACTTGCAATTTACATGTTAGTAATCATGTTACTGTATGAAAACATGAATAATGAATAGCTAAAGCATAATATTCATAATATTGTATTATAATAGTGTTCTGTTTGTATTATTATTTGAGGTTTTCACAACAACGACAAAAGCTGTTAAAAGCTGATACCTTTTTAAATTAGCGTGAACTGTATATATACACACCACTGTTCTTTCTGGTCCTCGAATTTGATTGGCTGATAAGATTGTTGATATTAGAGTTCAACAGAACTCCAACAGCCGTTTCACCTTTTGTATCACTCCGCTTGCCAAAGTTGTTGTATTTCTCACATGAGTGTCATGGCGGATGCCCAAATCCACTATAATTGAAAAATAATACTGTTTTGTGTCACGGAATGTAGTCTTACGAGCATGTTAGGCGAGAATGTACTTGTTTGGACTTTAAATATGCGGTTTGTTAAAGGGTTAGTTCACCCAAAAATAAAAATTAGCTTGTGTTTTACTCACCCTCGAGGCATCATAGGTGTATATGACTTTCTTCTTTGAGACGAATCCAGTCGGAGTTATATTAAAAATTGTCCTGGCTATTCTAAGTTCTATCATTGCAGTCAGCGGGTGTTGCAGTTGAACAGTTCACAAGTCGTCAAATAAAGCGCGCACATCCATAATAAAATGTGCCTGACACGGCTCCGGGGGATGAATAAAGACCTCCTGTAGCGAATCCATGTGTTTTTGTAAGAAAAATATCCATATTTCAAATGTAATAAACACTTTTCTCTCACTTCTGGTATCTGTCATACGTGAAAGCCATTCCGGCGGATGACGTAAGACGTTGGCGTTGCGTGAATGGTGATGAATGCGAAGAGAGAACAAAACAAAACACCAGTCATGAATTAGAAGTACAAACCGAAGATTTGCAAAGAGAAAAATGTCAGAGGATTTCGATATAAACCAAGAGGACACTGGTTTTCCTTTGCTAAAGTAAGGAAACATTTTGCTTCCTTTGCTCCTATAAACAAACTCGCGAGACTAGCATATCTCAGAGGCGTGCACACTGCGCATACGTGCTGTGTCATCCGCCAGAACGGCTTCCGCGTGTGACAAATACCGGAAGTGAGAGAAAAGTGTTTATTACATTTGAAATATGGATATTTTTCTTACAAAAACGCATGCATTCACTACAGGATGCCTTTATTCACCCCTGGAGCCGTGTGTGGCACAATTTATTATGGATGTGCAAGCTTTATTTGACGACTTAAAAACTGTTCAACTGCAACACCCGCTGACTGCAATGATAGAACTTAGAATAGCCAGGACAATTTTTAATATAACTCCGACTGGATTCGTCTGAAAGAAGAAAGTCATATACACCTAGGATGCCTCGAGGGTGAGTAAAACTAATTTTCATTTTTGGGTGAACTAACCCTTTAATAAAGATAAAGTCTATTTTCCAGGACGTCAGCGGCCGTTCAGCGCTCATGAACCCGCCGAGAGAAGCCTTACCTCGGCCAGATCTTCTGGAATTTACCGCTGGCTCTGGTGTCTCTATAAGTGGTTAAACATGAGATATATTTTGTTTTGGGTAAATCTAACGGGCAGTCTTTGGTCTCATTAATCTATTATTTGTTCCAGAGCAAATAGATTTTGCTGAGGGCAAAATCTCAGCACATTATTTTATGTAACTTCAATGCTGTATATAGCGCTGCCTTTGTACTTTTGACTGAATTGCCTAGCAATATATATATATATATATATACATGACATTGTATTATATATAAATATTTTTGTTAAATTATAACCATTAAAAAACTATAAAAATCACTGTAAAACATAATATAATAAAATATTCAGAATATACAGCTTCATTTGAATGTCTGTCAGTAGAGAAAGAGCTAGAAAGCATGTAAGTGTGACATCTGTCAGCAGTTGTTAACTGAAGCATGCAAACCAGCCAAACCTTGCCACCTTGTTTCCACCTGCTGTGTGATTCTACCTACATTTTATCATCAGAACTGTGGCATCAGACGCCGTAACGTAGTGCTTTTTCCACTTCGTCTTCCACTCGAATCAAGACGCCGGCTGTCAACGCTGTTTATCAGTCCAAAACATTGGACGGAGCAGCGATGATTGGCAATGTCAGGACAAATTATGGCAGTAGCAGACTAGACGAGCATGAATTTGCTGAAGGAAGGAAGGAAAAACGAGCCTCACAGACCTGTGGCGCTCGCAACAAGAGTCTAAAATTATCAAGCTGATCCCGATGCATTTATGATGAGCCTGGCTAATGGGTGGAGGGTGATGGAGGAGGGTCTTTCACACCGTTCTCCCCTCCAGCAATTAAACCCAATGAGTGATGGATGGAAAAATGGCGTAAATGCAATTAGAAAGACTTTTCTTTGGCATAGATCTTTTTTGATTGTGCCAGTCATAGCTGCTGAAGGGGACTTTGAATGGCAGTCATAACTGCTGCCTCCTTTTACATGCATATGAGTGAAGTAGGGCTGCACGATTAATCGAATGCGATTGTCATGCGCATTTTTTTAGTAAAGCCGGTTCTGTAATCAGCAGTAAATCATCATCAAGTGCTTTCAGATGGAGCAGTATTTACTACACAGAGCTGTACTTCACTGACAAGTTACGCAAAAAAAATCACAATTTTATTGTGCGATTATGAAATCAAAGAAATCGTTTGCGATAATGACAGCTGTTTGCATAGCTTCTCAGTGAACTACGGCTCTGTGTAGTAAATGCTGCACCATCTGAAAGCATGTAAAAATACCACATTTAATAACATATTTTTACTCCAAACTAACTTCATAACGTCAGTCGAGTGTTTGAAATAAATCCTTCTGTGATATGATGTGGCTTCTTACACAGAATAAGGCGCGCAACATATTCCGTAGTATTCTAAGCAGTGATAAAGGCATTGCATTATAAATATACTTTATTTTAATGAAAATTATAATAATAATAAACCATATATTGTCATAATCGTGTGTTTATTAGTCACGTTGAATCAATAAAAGCAGTTCAATTTTCTATATATCCAGCAACAGCTATAGGCATTTCCTGGGTTTCTTCTGCGAGACGTATTTGGAGTTTCAGTGCGAGAGTGCCCTCTGGCCTTTGGATGGAGATTTACTACTGATCACAGAACCATGCTTCACTGAAAGATACGCATGACAATCGCAGCTTCTGTCGAATTGCGATTTTGATTCCATTCCGATTTATCGTGCAGCCCTAAAGTGAAGTGCATCATTTCTGATCTTTTTTATTATAAAATAATTATTTTATTATACAAATGTGCGTTAAAATTGCTTTAAATGGGTAATCATTCTCTAAAAAGACTTCAGAACTGCAATGGAAACATATTTATTTAATAAATTCCTATATGTGACCCTGGACCACAAAACCAGTCATAAGGGTCAATTTTTTTTAAAATTGCAATCTATACATCATCCGAAGGCTGAATAAATAAGCTTTCAATTGATGTATGGTTTGTTAGGATTGGACAATATTTGGCTGAGATACAACTATTTGAATATCTGGAATCTGAGGGTGCAAAACATTCTAAATATTGTGAAAATCTCTTTTAAAGTTGTCCAAATGAAGTTCTTAGCAATGCATATTACTAATCAAAAATTAAGTTTTGATGTATTTACAGTAAATCTGGAACATGATCTTTACTTAATATCATGAATTTTGGCATAAAAGAAAAATGGTAACACTTTACAATAAGGTTCATTAGTTAAACATTAGTTAATGTATAAACTAACATGAACTAACCATGAGCAATACATTTGTTACTGTATTTACTAATCTACACTAACGTTAGTTAATGAAAATACAGATGTTCATTGTTAGTTCATGTTAGTTCACAGTGCATTAACTAATGTTAACAAGATTTTAATAATGTGTTAGTAAATGTTGAAATTAACATTAACAAAGATTAATAAACGCTGTATAAGTGCAGTTCATTATTAGTTCATGTTAACTAATGTAGTTAACTAATGAACCTTATTGTAAAGTGTTACCAGAAAAATTTATAATTTTGACCCATACAATGTATTTTTGGCTATTGCTACAAATATACCTGTGTTACTTATGACTGGTTTTGTGATACAGGGTCACATATGCCCATAAAAAATGTGACATTGCTTTGGAATTCTAATTTATATGTTGCATGCAAATATAAAAAAAACTAAAGCATCTCTGCTATAAAATATTATATTGTAATAGTGTTCTGATTATAATGTTATTTCAGGAGCTCAGGTTTTTTTACATTTTGACACGAAAATAAATTTTTGACATTGTTTTTATTATTAAAATTTGATTAATACAAATGGGAGAATTAGTAAAACAAGGATAATATATAGTAAAATGCATTTTAGAATAAATTCATAATTACACACACACGTACTGTATGTAACAAATTACAAAAAAACAATTGTAAAATAAATCTAGTTCAATCATTTTCAGTGTATTTTTATGCAAATCTTAGGTTATTGCATGTAAAACGCTGATGCAAATAAACATGTTACTGAATAAAACTTTCTTGATGTGAATAAATGTTCGTATTCTTTAAAAAGACTAAAAAACTACATTGGAAACATTTTCCTAGATGCGCATTTAAAAAGTCACTGCTTTATGACTGATTTATATGTTGCTTGCAAATATATAGTGAACATTTTTTTAACACGTGTAAAAAATGAGTTTTCTGTCAAAACATGTTATGTATTAATTTATTTTTTGTATAAATGCATGGATCGCAGAAAGGATGCATATGGATGACTACTGCCAGCTAAGAATGGCGTTCTGCACTGATGCTGGAAATCGGGTCTATGTTTAGTCATGCTGTTTGCATCTGCATTGTGGAAAACTCACCAATGAGCAATTCCTCAAATGTACCATGTGTCAGTACGGTGTGTAAAGTCTGACATTTGTTGTGTTTGTTTTGCGTAGATACGGACTACATCAGC
Organism: Sinocyclocheilus grahami; assembly: GCF_001515645.1. Lineage (NCBI taxonomy): Eukaryota > Metazoa > Chordata > Actinopteri > Cypriniformes > Cyprinidae > Sinocyclocheilus > Sinocyclocheilus grahami. The sequence goes on from NW_015505338.1 coordinate 188,201, forward strand.
ACGGAGGAAGAGCAGAAGGTAGAACAGATGCTAACTTTCCTGACGGAGGAGTCCAAGCAGGCAGCTGCCAGCACAGCGGTGAGTACAGCTTCCCACACAGGTTCAGCAAACCACAACCAGCCTCTCCATCGTACCATGACTAGAATCAAACTCTGCCACTGATGGACAGCAATATGGTGTCTGCTGCCTCATGAACCATTAAAATGATTTGGTCAACTTACAACTTGAGAAATCCTGCCAAAGTTAACATTTGATCTTTTAAAATGTAAATATTCCAGTATAATGTAAGCTCACACAAATAAAACATTCTTTATCTGCTTCTGCTGAGCTTAATGAGTGTGGTAGTCCATGTAGGACTTCACATGACTTTTTTTCTGTTTATTTCAGTCCAAAATAACAGATTTTTCAACAGTTATTCTAAACAATTCCAGTGCTATTTGCAGTATTTTGTGTTGTTTTGCCATGAAAATCTACTAATAATCATCATGGTGTAGTTATATAATAAGTGTTTGTGACCATAGGAGTAGAGTTACCTGTAAATATTTTAATGTGCAATAAGTTAATGCAATAATTATTCAAATGTTTAGACAGTAGCAAAAAACAATCAATAGTTAGTTTATTTATTCATTTTGTTTGTTTGAAAAAATATTGATAAAGTATGGTGTGTATTTATAAAGGATGTAAACATATAGAATTCAAATATTGCGCAAATAAGACAAGATGGCAAACTTTTGCGAATAATGCAAGGACTGGTTGAACTTAAAGTAAAATTGTTGGTAAAAAAAAACGGCAAAAGAATGTAACGTTTTGGGAGAACACAATACTTTTGGAAGAGATCAAAGTTTCTCAAATGGAGATCAAAGAGAATGCAACGTTTCATGGGAGAACATATTACTTTTGCGAGAAAATGCAAATGGTTTGTGAGAGAACAAAGTTTCTTGGGGGAAGGCAAAACTTTTGCGAGAGAATGCAAAGTTTTTTGGGGAAACAATATTTTGATGAGAGAACACAACATTTCTTGGAAGAATGCAATACTTTTGGAAGAACTATTTTTGTAAATTTTTGTAAAAAAGTTTCGTTAGAGAATGTAATACTTCGGTGAGAAAATGCAACGTTTCTTGGGAAAACGCAATACTTTTGAGACAGAGTGCAAATATTTTGCGAGAGAACAAAGTTTGTTGGGAGAACGTAATACTTTAGCAAGAGAATGCAATGTTTCTTGAGGTAACTTGATACTTTTACCAGAGAAAACGCCAATGTTTTGTAAGAGAACAGTTTCTCGATGGAATGCAATCATTTTGGGATAATGCAAAACTTTTGCTCGATAATGGTGAGTATCTTTTTCGTGGTGAGTGTCTGGTGAGTGGTGAGTAATGGTGAGTATCTTTTTTTTATCTATTTTCGTGAGAGAATGCAAAGTTACTTGGGGGAGCGCAATACATTCTTGCGAGAAAACACAAAGTTTCTTAGGAGAACAATACTTTTGTGAGAGAACAAAGTTTCTCGGGGGAATGCAGTACTTTTGGAGAAACAAAACTTTTTGCGGGAGAACGCCAAACACTTATCATACAACAACACAACATTACTTGGGGGAATGCAAAACTTTTGGGAGAACACTAGTTTTTTGTGAGAAAATGCGAAGTTTCTCAGGAGAACGCAGTACTTGTATGAGAGAGTGCAACATTTCTTCGGAGAAAACGCAAAGTTTCTCAGGAGAACGCAGTACTTGTACGAGAGAGTGCAACATTTCTTCTGAAAAAATGCGAAGTTTCTCAGGAGAACGCAGTACTTGTACGAGAGAGTGCAACATTTCTTCTGAGAAAACGCGAAGTTTCTCAGGAGAACGCAGTACTTGTACGAGAGAGTGCAACATTTCTTCAGGGAACAATAAGGGAGAATGCAACTCTTTTGCAAGAGAATGCAAATACGTTGCGAGAAAACAAAGTTTCTTAGGAGAACAATACTTTAGTGAGAGAACAAAGTTTCTCGGGGGAATGCAGTACTTTTGGAGAACGCCAAACACTTATCATACAACAACACAACATTACTTGGGGGAATGCAAAACTTTTGGGAGAACACAATTTTTTTGTGAGAAAATGCAAAGTTTCTCAGGAGAACGCAGTACTTGTACGAGAGAGTGCAACATTTCTTCGGAGAAAACTCGAAGTTTCTCAGGAGAACGCAGTACTTGTATGAGAGAGTGCAACATTTCTTCGGGGAACAATAAGGGAGAATGCAACTCTTTTGCGAGAGAATGCAAACACGTTGCAAGAAAACAAAGTTTCTCAGGAGACTGCAATACTTTTGCAAGAGAATGCAAATGTGTTGTGAGAGAATGCAGAAGCGTTAAAATATGTTTCGCATCTTGTAATTTTTTCACCATGTCCACATAGGGGCTCTGTAATTCATGCAACAAATTACATAAGAATGGTTTTACAAGCAATCGCATAAATTCGCACTGCAGTTTATTCCTAATGCGTCAAGCTGCCGTGTACCTGATTGTCATTCAGCAGAGGACAAACAAAAAAATCAACAATTTTTCAGTGTTCAGTATAACATGGTTTTGAAAATTAAATACAACCTTGGAACTTAAAACATATTGAACCAGCTGTCCTTTAAAAGGCTTGTTTCATTCACGAAAATAAAGCGATTCATTCATCAATGGTATCATCTTTGAAAAAATCAATCTGGCCTTCTTCTCCGTCCTCCTCCATCTTGTACTCTTCTTTTAATTTGCGATGGATCTACCTGAACCAATGTAAGACAAGGACAGCTTCAGTGTCACCATTGCACTGTACAGTATACGACTACATTATGGTCCTTCAAGCACCTCAAGCAATAAATCCTGCTGTAGCTTTTAACAGCGTGACGGTGGGTGGCAATAAAAGCCTGTTAGTGATTTTCTGAAGTGGAATCACAAAGTTCCCTGAGGTTTCTGTGGCATAACGTTAATGTAATGGCCGGCCCATTCAGGTCTTTCCACAGCCGCTATCCACCAAAGCATTAGACAGCAGAAAGTGAAGCTCTTCCCCCAAGAGCTTCCCCTCTGCAGAGAAATATGATCGTCCATTCCCATCTCCAACAATGCAGCAGCAGCAGACCCACCTCAGCACAGAGCAGCCAATTCAATTTAAACAGATAATTCGCCTCTGCGTTAAATTGAGTTGTGCTGTCTGCTGCATTGCAACAGCACAAGAAATAAGCATGTTTATTCTATAGTAGCCATATAACCTTTTGATAATCATGTTAAAATAGGACATATTAGTAAATATGGGCAGCTGGCATGACATATAATTCTACCAAGGACATTTTTTCTTGTATAGTTGAATTTAGCTGGACAGCCAAGATTTTGTCATGAACATAACATTTATTCACAATTTTTGTTTTATTTTTTGTTTATACAAAAAGCAATCAACAACAAAAGCCACTTAAACAAATTGCTTTTTTATTGTTTTGCATATTCTTTTTCTTTGTTTTACTTTTTGCTTGCTTGATTTTTTTTTTTTCATGTTGTGTCAACATTTATTTCAAATTGTCTTTTTATTTGTTTGTTTAATTGATTACGGTTTGCTTTTCTACTTTCTTGGTTGTTTTGCTTTGTTTTACTTGTTGCTTGCTTGCTTTTTTGTTTGATTGTTTGTTTGTCATGTTGTGTGAACATTTTTGCTCTTTTGTTGCATGCTTGTTTTTTTGTTTGTTTTGCTTGTTTATTGTGTGGTGAACGAAGTGATTTTAATTACAGTATTAGGGCTGGTAAGCGACTTTTAATCTAATTAATTACATGATGTGGAGATTAATCTAATTAATTGCAAATTAATCACATCAAAGATTACTCCCAAAAGATCATTTAAAGTCATTGTTGTGTAAAGAATCAAACAGACGTTACAAAAAGTAGCTTCAGCAAGAAATATTTAGTTTGATTCAACTTAACATTTATAACATATACCCTTTTGGACCATGAGGGTGAGTAAATGATGACAAAATTGTCATTTTTGGGTGGGTGAACTATACCTTTAATCATTTATTTTATAAATTGTATTATTATTACTATGGAAATATGAAATTATTTCTTTAATGAAATGATACTCTAAATAATAAACTAAAACTGCCAGCAGGTGGTGGTACATGGCTTAATCATTGAGTCATTCATTCATTTGATTCGTTCAAATGGCTGATTCATTCAGAAGTGAAGTAAATGCTTCTTTATGAATTGTCCATTGAATCATTAGGCTTGTTCTACTTGAATCATCATCACCATCAGATCGGTCGGTGTGTGACATCAAAGTACCGCAACAGACAACTCCTTATGCTTTTGAATCGCTCTCGTGGTACTTTGATGTCATAAACCGATTGGTCTGTGCAGCGCCGCTTCAAATCCAACGAGCCTAATGGTTTACCAAATTCGTTCGAAATGTGGATTAAGAAATTAAATGCAGCTGCGTGTCTCTCGGTGACGAACAATTCTGCTTTGTCTTTATATTTTCGTTGGCAAAATTGAGCAAAACAGACATTGTGTCTAAAATAACATATTCACTTTTTATTTATTGAACTGTTGTATAAGATCGGTATCACATTTGTACTCGTGTGATATTGCTTAACTATATGATGTAAATATGAGACAAAAATTCAAACGGGCATTTTTGCCCCATATCTTGAATTTTAGGGACATTCTAACTACGTTCTCTAAGCTCCATCATGCAGTGAGTTGTTACCCTGCATCATATTTGTCATCGATCAACTGTATGACATGTCAGATGACCCACATACTGTATAGGTCTGAGGAAGGGCAAGTACGTTAAGTGCGTTAATAATTTCAACCCGTTATTTTTCACCGTAATTAATTAATCTAATTAACGCGTTAAATCCCCAGCCCTAATATATATATAAAATATATAAAACTAAAATCGTCTCTTGTCATTTATTTTCCTGGAGCAGACTGCAGCATGTCTGACACTATATTTTCAGTCAGAGTGGCATCATTTGAATGATATCCCAAAACGTATTTGCGCTTCAGAGAATCGCTGCCATAATTATCCTCAGTTTTTCGTCATTACACTACGGATGGAGAATTGCACCAAATTACAGATGCAATCATGAGGTAGTGTGAGCTTTTGAATTTATTCACATTTGGTAAATCTTTTGAGATATTCGGGTAATTTTCTGCTAAGTATGTATTCAGTTGCTTTTTATGTTTGATCTGCTAAAAAATACCTTTTCTTTTCCTTCTCTCCAGTACTTTAGTAAATTAACATAATGTTAATTAATAGAGATAAAATCAAATCAACCACATTTATTTTAAGAAATATTCAAAATTTACTAAGTTATTAAAGCAGAAATGCATAATTTCAGCCTCTTATGTGTCTTTAGAGTTAAACTGAAGCTGACAACATACAGTATTTTCCAATCACCGGATCATCTGGTGGCAGATGTACACGCAAACCCATTTATGAATGCAAATCAAGTTGCCACGTCTGGTTAACGCTGAGGGAACAGAACAGCGTGGTTTTCCATATTTATCATCTGGCCACAATTTAAACAAAAAATAAGGAGATTTTCTTGTTGCGTTATGTTATGCCTTGTGGCAACATGATTTGTTTTCATGTCACAATGCAGAACTTTAATAAACAGAAATAGTATTGCTATTGTTCCCCTTGAGGTTTTAAGTGATGAACTGTAGCTAATGCAATATTGTCCATGTGTTTTGGTGGCATCTTTTATGAGCCATAACTATTTATTGCTATAAAAATCCTACTTATATTCAACCCTTGATTAAAAGTTAATACATTGCGTCTCTATAAATCAAGCTTTCCTAATAGTGACCGTGGTTTCTGTGTAGATGTTCAGCTGTTGTGACCTTCAGTTATTTGATTTGTTGTGGGTGAGGATTTGTTTCCTCACCCAATCATTGATTGACTTAATATGTTTATTATAATGGCAGAGACAAAACAATTTAATGTTGCTTCTTATTTATGTACACATTCAAATAATAGTGTTTGTTTATATTTCCACTGTTCATTTTAATTTTAGTTTAAAAAAAGTTATATTATTTAAAGTGACTTTTCATGTAGTATTCACATTTATTTCGGCTTTCAAATGTACTTTTACAAATATTTTTTTGTCTTAGTTATCGATAACAACACTGCCCCCAAAAAAGGCATTGGTTTATTTGATGACATACGAGAGGGAATTTATTAGGAACAGTGTTAGTGGTGCCAACAAGGCCAAAGATATTGTGCTAAACAATGCAGGTTCTGTTCTAAATCTTAAATTGTGGAGGATCCGGCAGATTACCACAATCTGACATACTTTACTTGAACTAGGGCTTTTTAAAATGCTGAAAATGTGCTTGACTGAACCACTCGTCTTAGAGTAACATGCTTTATTGTTACACTCTTTTGCTTATTGTTTGATAAATTACTTTTGGCATGATTACATAAAATAACAATACAAAACGCTGCAAAAACAACCTATTCTGTTTGCTTTCCACAGGTAGGAATGTCAAAAGAAATAGCGTTGTTTTAGTATTATTTCTATAATATTATAGTATTTATTAATATTTCATAATAGTGTTTGTTTATATTTCCACTGTTCATTTTAATTTTAGTTTTAAAAAAGTTATATTATTTAAAGTGACTTTTCATGTAGTATTCACATTTATTTCGGCTTTCAAATGTACTTTTAAAAATATTTTTTTGTCTTAGTTATCGATAACAACACTGCCCCCAAAAAAGGCATTGGTTTATTTGATGACACACGAGAGGGAATTTATTAGGAACAGTGTTAGTGGTGCCAACAAGGCCAAAGATATTGTGCTAAACAATGCAGGTTCTGTTCTAAATCTTAAATTGTGGAGGATCCGGCAGATTACCACAATCTGACATACTTTACTTGAACTAGGGCTTTTTAAAATGCTGAAAATGTGCTTGACTGAACCACTCGTCTTAGAGTAATATGCTTTATTGTTACACTCTTTTGCTTATTGTTTGATAAATTACTTTTGGCATGATTACATAAAATAACAGTACAAAACGCTGCAAAAACAACCTATTCTGTTTGCTTTCCACAGGTAGGAATGTCAAAAGAAATAGGAATGACTATTATAAAATATTTTAAACCTGGATAAACTAAATTGTGGGTAACAAAGGAAAGTAAGAAAGGTTTCACTGAGAAAAGAAAATGTAAGTAGTTACATTTTGCAACTAGTTAGAAATGGAAGAACTAATCAGTGGCTTTGCAAAAGTTTGCGAACGTCTTGCAAAGTCTTCATTAGACATTCAAATTTATGATTTTGCACTGAGAAAGTTTTTGCAACAAGTTTGCCTGGACACAAAATCATGTTTAAAAGATACCAGGTTGATACAATGTGCTCTTTTGAGAAAGAACTAATCACTGGATTTGCAAAAGTTTGCGAAACTCTTTAAACACTTTAGACATAATTTTTAAGGCAACCATAGCAGGTTTACATATGACATTTGCTCAAGCAATTGTTTAAACAGGTTGTGCACTCATTGCATGCTCCAATCAATTTTATCGATCTCTGAAGATGAAGGAAAGAATGCTTACCCACTGTTGACACTGGACAGTTGGGGATATACGGCAGTAGATTAAGAAAGCCTTTAATTCATTTCCTGAATTTGAATTGTATTTGAGCTGAGGAAGCCAACAGGGTGCAAAATTGAAATTAAAATGAAAACGCATAAGGAAACAAAACTACAATTCGAAATATGACTTAAATATCCAATTCAGTTCAATGTCTATGAATTTAATGTTTTTTGTTTGTTTTTATTTAAGAGCCTAATTGGTGCATTGTGAGAGGTTGACTACCTATGGTTAATTACTATACCAGAGTAAAGTACAAATAGTGTGAAACATTTTGTAGAAATCTAGTTTAATTTCTTATTTTCTTGCAGTCGTTTGTATAATGACTGCATTTCTGTGGTGCTAGTGGCAGGCCAGCATATTTATACTGTTTCAGGAAGGAAAACATGTCAGTATTCAGCCAAATTGTCATCACAATACCAAGTTTGCTCTCAATATTCTCTGTAGTTGCCTGAGCAGAGGTCACTTTTCTAAGATACTTGAAGTGCTTTGAAGTTCCTCTCTGAGCCTTGTCCTAGATTTCAGCTTTCATGAAGACATGAGCTTAGGAAATCTGTTTGCTCAAAAAAATTAATAAAAAACAAGCTAATGGCACAGCAGAGTGGAAGAGGAATAATACAGTTTTCTGAATCTGCTGGCTTTCGGTTGGGAAATCAACTCCTACACGTTTTTTGACAGATCTCCATCGGTGCGACTCACCGCAGTGTAATCCGTTCCTGCACGGGCAAGCCGTTTAGGGGAACGCCGGTATTCCAGTAAGAAACATAGTTATTTTCACTTCAGGAAAAATTACAAAACTACAATTCGAAATATGACTTAAATATCCAATTCAGTTCAATGTCTATGAATTTAATGTTTTTTGTTTGTTTTTATTTAAGAGCCTAATTGGTGCATTGTGAGAGGTTGACTACCTATGGTTAATTACTATACCAGAGTAAAGTACAAATAGTGTGAAACATTTTGTAGAAATCTAGTTTAATTTCTTATTTTCTTGCAGTCGTTTGTATAATGACTGCATTTCTGTGGTGCTAGTGGCAGGCCAGCATATTTATACTGTTTCAGGAAGGAAAACATGTCAGTATTCAGCCAAATTGTCATCACAATACCAAGTTTGCTCTCAATATTCTCTGTAGTTGCCTGAGCAGAGGTCACTTTTCTAAGATACTTGAAGTGCTTTGAAGTTCCTCTCTGAGCCTTGTCCTAGATTTCAGCTTTCATGAATGCATGAGCTTAGGAAATCTGTTTGCTCAAAAAAATTTATAAAAAACAAACTAATGGCACAGCAGAGTGGAAGAGGAATAATACAGTTTTCTGAATCTGCTGGCTTTCGGTTGGGAAATCAACTCCTACACGTTTTTTGACAGATCTCCATCAGTGCGACTCACCGCAGTGTAATCCGTTCCTGCCCGGGCAAGCCGTTTAGGGGAACGCCGGTATTCCAGTAAGAAACATAGTTATTTTCACTTCAGGAAAAATGAAGTTTGATTACTCAGGATGGAGTTGTGGCATTTTTGACAGCGCTTCGAGCTAATTCTCCTCAGGAAAGCTCGCTGCAATTACTTGGCGCTTTTTCTGGGCAATTTAGCTGTGAAGAAAGCTACAATTTTCACTCCCACAGCAAAAGTAAGGCCTCCTCTCTCCGTGAGTCTCCAGCCAGCTTTAAAGTGAGCGGAGATTGACATTTGTTGGTGACCTGAAAGTCCAGAGAGGATTTTTTTCTTTATTTTCAAGAAGCTGCCAGCCTGGCTGTTACATAAGATGAATAATGAAAATGATGAGACTGGACAGCAGCAGGGTTAGCATTGTATATTAAAGATAAAAATAAGATGGAAACTATTGACACATTAGTTAAAAGTAACATTTTCATAAACTAATTACATTAATTAACATGAACAGAAATGAACAACTAAAATGTGTGGTTAAAAAATGAAATAATATAATGATAAAATGCTAAATATATAATGATTAAAAAGTCTTCAGTGATGGTTGTTAACACAAGTCGCATCTTCATAATGACAAAGGACTATAGGTTTGTCCAGAATGGATGCTTGTTTATTTATTTAGTGAAGGAGTTGTTTTCAATAAACAAACAAACAAAGTACACACATAAACACAGTATGTTAAACTTTTTTTTTAAGTTAAAATATTGAGTTTAAATTGATCTCCAGTAAACTTTGTAATGAAGCACAATTGTTGTTTTTAAATAAAACAAAAAATTTGATGATATTATAATATATGAAATACTTAGAAATGTTGCCTTAGCAATTAATTGAAATAATAAGTTTGAAGTAAAATAAAAATAAAAATAATTTATTCCAGTTGAATAAAATTATTTATTCCAATGTATATTATAATTAAAGCTTGTGAATTGAAATATAAAAAAACTTATAAAAATGACAAAAACACATAATAATATTGCTAAAACTTAGTTCAATTTAACTTAAATACTTGCACTTAAAATTATAAGAAAGAAAGAAAGAAAGAAAGAAAGAAAGAAAGAAACTTGGTGAATGGATGTCATAGACTCGATGCTACTGAAAATCTCATACAGAATCTTCATAAGGAAGTTTGGAACATTTTAACTGTGTTTTCATAAGAAATAAACAACATATTCTAGACATTGTTATTAATTATTTTTATAGTGCCATCCAGTCCTGTAACCTGTGTTTTCACTGAAAACCATTAGATTTTCCAGCGGATCTCTACATCAGATGATATTGGCTCATTTACATGAATGCAATGGTGTTCCCGCATGGCGACCAGCAGGCTTTGCATTTCAGGTCTTAGGGCAACATATCTAATCATACGTAGAGTGCTGAACGGTGCAGTGCAGCGTCTTGCCTCCTCAGCACATTGGCTCTGACTGGAGAGGGATTTATGACCTGCGGCAATGAATGGATTGAGCCATCAGCTCATGTTGATCTCTGCTGGTTATAATTCCAAAACCCATTTACTGTAGCTATACAGCTTTATAGGCAGCATTCACAACAATATACATGCACAGTAATCAGTGAATATTATTCAAAAATATTTAGATCTACTTTATATAAAATATAAATACTGTATTTTGAAAATATCCCAAAATCACCCTGGCCCTCAAGTGATACTCAGTGTCTGTGATCCTTGTTCTGATTGGTGGATTTCACTTCAGGATTGTGGGAAGTGTAGTACTAATGTACCTAAAATGATGCTACTGGAAATTGAAGTTTCCTTTTTGTCTGATGTCACCAAGGCTTCTTTGTCACAACTGAATCAATTCAATTCAATTTGATCAGAATCATCGCAAGTCCTTTCTCTCTCTCTCTCTCTCTCGCTCTCTCTCTCTCGCCGAATAACCAGTTTCACTTGCATTTGGATTACATTTCAGAAGTAAATTAGGTTGTGAATTCAGTTTCTTTTAGACTTTAGCCTCACAGAAATCACTCTCAAATCAAGCAGGTTTTCGTTGGAAAATGCATCAAATTTGCATGACCAGCTTAAACATGAGATAAATCTGCATCGGGGAAATGTTTCGCCCTCAATTCAAACTCTTGGATTAGTAGTGAAAGCAAGAGTAAATGTAAATGCAACAGGACTCAAAGGACTAATTCACCAAAAAAGGAAAATTTGCTGAATATTTTGTTGGAGAAATGTAGCATTACACGACTTGCTCATTAATGGATCCTCTGAAGTGAATGGGTGCCGTCAGAATGAGACTTCAAACTCGTCATTTTAGCTGGAAGCAGTGGTTTGAAGTTAAAAATGTCTTAACAATGGATTTGTTTCTTACAAACATGCAGCTTTTTGCTTCACAAGACATTAACTGATGGATTGGTGTGGTGTGGATTATTGTGATGTTTTTATCAGCTGTTTGGACTCTCATTCTGACGGCACCCATTCACTGCAGAGCATCCATTGCTGAGCAAGTGATGTAATTTCTCCAAATCTGATGAAGAAATAAAGTCATCCCCATCTTGGATGGCCTGATGGTGAGTCAATTTTCATTTTTGGATGAACTATTCCTTTAAGTCACACAGTCCCAGTCTTGACTGATTTCTCTGTTAGTTTGCGCTCTCTGGCTAGAGCAACCATATGAATTGAGTAAAGCACCCAGCGTTTTTATCAGGCCGCCATGAACCAGAGTGAATTGGGCCAGTCAAGGTCACTGTCTGCCCCTGCAAATTACCTTGGGATAGTGGATATCTTCCCTCATTACTCAGACACAAGATCTGAAGGTAATAGCTCAGAAGAGACAGACTTAGGAGGGAGTGAATGAGATTTTAAGGGGCTTGTATTTCCTTCATCTCAGCTTAGAGACCAAACAGAAACCCAATCATTCCCCTTGAAACAAAGTTTGACTTTGAGAATGGAAGGACATTGCGGAAGACCCGACACAAAAACAAAAGGCCTCGTTCAAGTCAAAGAACCGCATGAAAAACTGATGAAGAAACCGATAGGCCGGCTATCTGGGTAACTGAGGATATATCGATGGTTTACTCTCCAAAATTGCTTGCGTCAGTGCAATGCCTTTAAAATGAATTGAAGGGCTGCTTTTTGCCTCACATTCTGTTTTTAATCAGTGTAGATGGAGCAGTTCAAGTATTCATATTAAAAGGATCTCAATAACTTTAGCTTGTCCTCTGCACCCTTGGCTTCATTACATACAGGTCGGTCAAGGACTGTCCGTCTACAACATGCAATCATTGTAGACTTGTGGAAGGAAGGTTTGAGTACTTGTATAATAAATGTATAATTTAGATTATTTAGTCGTTTGACATGTTGTTTGACATGATTAATATTATTATTATTTAAAATAGTTAAATAATGGCTTTAATAATTGATCTGGCCAGTATATTGGTCTATCACCAATTTAAAGTGAAACTGTTATTAAGATTTGGGCGAATAAGAAAAATGCATTAGCATGAAAATGTGAGGTTGTCATATTCTGCGGTGTATGGAGTGAGGCTGGTTGCCAGCAGAGCATGTGAGCGGAGCGGAGGGGGAGCGGAGTGGTAATATTTCCTTCAGAGCGCAGAGCGCCTTTCTGAAGATTCCGCTCTGCTCGCTCAAAACGCTCTGTGCCGCTCGCTCAACCCAGAATGCCGTTTGGTGATTTGCTTGTTCGAGATCGAGAATCTATAGAGATCGAGAATAGTAGAGCAGTTATGGAGTTCAGATATTGTTTCAATGAAGTTGCAAGCCTTATACATAAATGTAAAGTAAAAAATCTAAGTTACGAATGAGCAGGGAGAAGAAACTGAGAGGAGAGTTAGATTGCAGGGAGAGTTAGTAAAGATTCATATTGGAATCTGAAGCGGCACATTGCCAGAAAGCACAAGGATGTGCTACGCAAACATGGTGCCGCAAAAGGTGAGCTATAGTACATAGCATAATAAATGAATAAACAGGTAGGCTAAGGTTATATTCGGTTGTACGGAGCCCCGATCATGACATGCAGACAATTAATCACGGCCAACGAATTTAGAATAGGCTAGTTCTCTTTTATGCTAGGACTACATTATGGCCACCAATTAAGAATTAATTTTTTCGTTTAGTCTAAATTATGGCCACAAATTAAGTATTTGTTCTCTTGTTTAGGCTTAGCTGCCACGAATTCATTCGTTCGTTAATTCGTTCATTCCCTAGGTTAAACTGTAGACCTAAACTAACACACAGCTGTATATAGGTCTAAATACAGAACTACAGAGTACAGAAGATATTAGCCTACACCACTTGGATTTTGGAAAACCAGTGCTGGATCCCTCCCGCAAAATCTCCAGCATCCCCAGTGCTTCTTCCAGCGCTGAGCGAGTGTTTTCGGGCACAACGAATGCTGAAGCCTGACACTTTGTCCAAGCTAATGTTTCTTAAAGTAAATTCTAAAATCCAGTAAACATCAAGAGACGTTTTAATAGACCACAGTTCCCCGCAGTTATGGTTTATTTTAACTTGACACTAGAAAGTGTGTTTCTTTCATTGACGTCAGTTCGTAAACCAAGCGTTCTTTAAGTGCATTTTATCTTGCGTGTGCTTTTCACAGGCTTTATGATCCAGGTGTATTTTGTAAAGATCTACACACATTTCATCTCGTGTGTGTGTGTGCGTTTGTGTTTTAATGAGCCTGTTTTGAATGTTCTATTGCACAACAACTGCAGCTATTTTAAATAAAGTTAACGAAAATCAAATACACTTTTTCAGTTTTTGCATTTTAGGTAGGTTTGCTAAGGTTAGATTCATATAATTAATACATTTTAATTAATACATTACAATTAATAAAATTAAGAAGAATGTAAGAATTTCGCTCTGAAACATGATAATTGCTATTTATCAGCATGCTTAATTTTAGACAATAATCCAAGAATTTCGTTACAAACAGTAAACAATTAGGCTTACTAGAGAAATTTTATGTCGGAGCGGGATCTGACCGGGAATTGGTTCACGGTGAGCGTGAGCGGAATATTAACGGAGCGCTTGCTTGTGCTGTTAGAGCGACTGAGCGGAGTGCACGTCCATAGAGCGGAAAACGTAGCGGAGCGTCATACCGCTCCGCTTCGCTCACATGCTCTGGTTGCCAGGGATGGAGGCCTGGCTGCTCTTCTATCACAGAAGGCTTTCATCCACACTCCCCATGAAATCAGTACAAATAACTCAATTAACACTTGCAGCCATGTTCCCTCCCTTCCCAGCTGAGGAAAGCCTTGGGATGAAAGCGTGGATATTACGGGAGTCTCGTGTGACTCCGACTGAAGGATGGAAGGAGAATATTCATTAGCGTTTGCTGTGGCTGCTTTAGGAATTCGGTCTCTTGGAAATCACAAGACCAACTGACAGAAGGAACTGTAGATATTTGGGTTAGATACAAATCTGTTTGTTTAATTGCTTTAATTAATTGCTTCAAAAATATTGGTTGTTTAAGAAATATAATTTCATGGATTCAGATTTGATTTCTGTTTTAAATCATCTATTTAATTATCAATTGAATCTTCTATTGCTCAATGTTATATACAAAAGTGAGCACGTCGGGGTCACCAAAAGTGAATATGCATCTTCTGACGTCTTTGTACATATGTGTTCTAGTGTGTTGACAGTTTGAGGACTGTTCTCCCTGTGCTGAATGTATTATCTTGTGTGTCGTCCCCTTGGGATGCGTGCAGAAAGTTCTTTGCAGCTTTTTTTGAAATGTCATATATGTTGAATATGTAACGGCTTTAATGTGCAGGTGCGCAGTGTTCTACATATGAATAAGTAAATAGCATATGAATAGAGAATAAAAATAGAATCTATTTGCCGACCTAACCTATATCACGTTATATATCAAAGTTATCAGTTTCACTTCATTCATTTGTTATATCTGTGAAGTTGGTTTTTGAATTTTTAATATGCATGTATGTTTAATATGCATGTATGTCAAAATTTCAATTACAATGTCTAATTACATTTTTTCTAATTACAAAGTAAAATGTACAAATAAAAAAACGTAATGTCTTTTTTTTTGTGGCAAAAAACTAACAAAACAATCATGGGTTTTGAAGAGGATATGACAGAATTTACATATCTGTGTGAACTATTCCTTTAATGTGCAGTACTCTCTCCTGACTTGACTGTGTAATAATAAGGTTTACATATTAATAAGATGCTTGTATACTAATGAAGCTCCATCAGCCTGTTTCAAGGGGTCAGGGGTCAAGCTTTGTTCGCTTGCTGCTAATTACAAAAATTGCATGCTGTGCAGGTGAAAATCTGTTTCTTTGAGTATTTATTAGGAACTAAAATGAGGTCTTCTGTAGCATAATAATTTCTCAATGATTCCAGTGATGCATACTTCAAAAATACCATAAGTAGGCACTTTTTGACATTAGGGGGACCAGATATCCCAATATTTCACTAAGAAGTGTTTGGCTGTTAGGCTCACTGACTTGAAATTAATTAGGATAAGAACAGTGTGCATTGTATTGCTTAGTTTGTACATAATGATAAAAATGAGTCATTTAATAAATTAATTGAAAAGGACTATGAAAAAGGGACAAAAAGTTCCATGGTGTGAACTTGTCCAAACTATCACTTAAAATTTAGCAGAATACATCAGATATTATGCACTCATTTATTGAAAACAATAAAATAAATAAATAAATCAGGAATTCGTTGTAAAATTATGCAATTTTATTTATGCACGCACTATGCAAATTTATTTAATGAAACAACAACAAAAAAGGTTCAAACAGTCCTTAATATCCTAAATACTGTCTCTCTAATATATAGTTGGTTTGCTGAATATGATGACATTGTGGAGAATGAAAAACAAGGTCTTTGACAACACTTTCTTTCTGGAACATCTTTCACACAATGTATCTGCTTCTTAAATTATTAAATCAGTCTTTTTCTTTTACAGCCGACCAGCGAGGACGATCTCTGCCCGATCTGCTATGCACACTCCATATCAGCCATCTTCAAGCCCTGCTCCCACAAATCCTGCAAGTGAGTTGCTGCCAACATCCTATCAACAGCTCCATTCTTCCATTCACTCTTCCATTTAAGAGATTAACACCACGCCGTTAAAGGCCTCAATGACCATTACTTATATAGAGCATGAACACTGCCTGAAATACTAAGGACATGTTTCCACTGTTGCGATACAGTAATTCCACTGGCAGTGCTGGGTAGATTACTTAAAAATTGCAGTCCATTACTGATTACAAATTGCATGATGGAAATTTTAGTTTGTAATGTAATCTATTAGATTACAAACATTGAGTAATTTATTCTGACTACTTTTGGATTACTTTTAGATTACATTTGGCATAACATGTAGCATTACGTTATGTTTCACAAATGACTAATTAATTAAAAAATTCACAAAAACCAATTCATTAAATCATAAAAATGTCAAATTAAACTAATCAAAACTAATCAACCCCCTTTAAAATGTAAACAATCGAAATAATCATGAGAACAATAAAAATATAAATATTTTAATTAACAAACATCAGAGAACTAAAAAGATTGTGTGGGCACTCCATTTTCCGACTGGTGTCTGCACTTTCATAAATCTGTAAGACTTTCCAAATGTAAGCAGTAGTTTTATTAAAATAAAGATGAATAATTTACTGCCATTGTGTGAAGAATATGTAATCATGTAATCCATAAAAAGTGTAATCTGATTATGAGCACTTTAAAATGTAATATAATCTAACTACAAGTACTAAAGCCAGCAGGCACAGGACGTCAACATAATATCATGTTGACATTGGACATGACATCGGACAGACATTGTATTTTGGTTGAGAATGAAAATCGGGTTGATGTCAGTATTTGACGTTAATTTAACGTTGGATTTTGGTTACACAACCAGCTGACGTCGGTATAGACCAATTCAGAGTAGACGTCACCGTTACGTCACTTGCAGCTGCGGAAAAAACACTGGGAACTGGAAAACACTGGGAACAAGTGGAGGTAAATGGGTAAAATCCATAGAATAAAATAAACTAATATTTTTGTGCCTTTTGATGTCAAAATCTGAATAATTTTTATAGAATACTGTCGTCAAAAATGTCATTTGAAGCTAAACGCAGACATTTAAATGGACATACTATGGATGAAAACTGCTATGATTACTCTACTTTTAAAGCATAAATTTGATTTAAACAATAGATCTACATAATATTCACATATGCTGTTCATAGGGGACGTATTGTATTAGCCCTACAGTTACAGCATGAAATATTATTTAAACCTTACTATTAACATTTTTACATAACATTTATTTATTTTATCTCACAATTCTGACTTTTTTTTCTCGCAAATGCAAGTTTGCACTTTAAAATGTAATATAATCTAACTACAAGTACTAAAGCCAGCAGGCACAGGACGTCAACATAATATCATGTTGACATTGGACATGACATCGGACAGACATTGTATTTTGGTTGAGAATGAAAATCGGGTTGATGTCAGTATTTGACGTTAATTTAACGTTGGATTTTGGTTACACAACCAGCTGACGTCGGTATAGACCAATTCAGAGTAGACGTCACAGTTACGTCACTTGCAGCTGCGGAAAAAACTCTGGGAACTGGAAAACACTGGGAACAAGTGGAGGTAAATGGGTAAAATCCATAGAATAAAAGAAACTAATATTTTTGTGCCTTTTGATGTCAAAATCAGAATAATTTTTATAGAATACTGTCGTCAAAGACGCCATTTGAAGCTAAACGCAGACGTTTAAATGGACATACTATGGATGAAAACTGCTATGATTACTCTACTTTTAAAGCATAAATTTGATTTAAACAATAGATCTACATAATATTCACATATGCTGTTCATAGGGGACGTATTGTATTAGCCCTACAGTTACAGCATGAAATATTATTTAAACCTTACTATTAACATTTTTACATAACATTTATTTATTTTATCTCACAATTCTGACTTTTTTTTCTCGCAAATGCAAGTTTATATCTCCTAATTCGGACTTTATAACTCGACTTAACTCAAAAATAGTGAGTTTGTCAAATCTGAGGGAAAAAAGCCAGAAGAGCCGAGGGGAAAAGAGAGAATGACGAGTTGTTTTTCCTTATTAGAATTGTGAGATATAATCTCGGAATTGCGAGAATAAAGTCAGAATTTTGAAATATAATATCAAATTTACCTTTTTTTATTCTTTTATTCCATGGCTCCATAGACTGCCGCTTGAAAACCATAATTGTCTGCCTCCAGATAGGCTCCGCCCACAAAAAACGTCATCCCTGTTTCGGATCTGTAAGACTGTCCCACTCTCTAACGTCAATTTCGTTGAATAACAGTGCTTATCGCTGGGTGACAAGCTCTTGTAATATGCGGAGAACATTTTGAAAATGACATCTAATCAATATAATTTATAATCTTTTTAAACCTAACTATTTTGTACCGTATCTGTGAAATTCTCTTGCTGTAAAGGCTATCTCTCCCAGGTTTTCTGCAACCAAGATGCATCCTGAATGTTTACAAACCTATAATTGGTCTATTGGACATCAAATTAACATTGACATTAGATGTTGTATTGACATTGAATTTTGGTCATCCGACATCGCAACTGAAATTTAACCAAATATTAAAGCTGTATGGCGTTGTGTGCCTGCTGGGTAACTTTTAGAATCTAAATACGTAATCCAGATTACGTTTAACCAGTTACTACCCAGTACTGTCCACTGGTAATTTTGTGGTCTCATCACAGCATTGAAGTTGTCACAATACTATTTGTATACATAAAAACTGTGCTCTCAATAAAAACAATTTTCTTGGCAGTTTGTTTTTGAGTCGCTTGACGTATATCGTGAAGCGCAGCACAGATAACTCACGCTTTGACGTGACTCAGCACTCTTTAAGTGATTAAATGTCACTGACGGACAGATCTCTCGCTCCCTCACTCACTTTGTCTTTTATTTCAGGGCCTGTATCAATCAGCACTTAATGAATAACAAGGACTGCTTCTTCTGCAAGGCCACTATCACTGGAGTGGATGATTACACCAAACCAGCCAGCTCTTAGTGTGCCCTTTACACACACACACACACACACACATTTGGTGTTCAAAATTCCACATTATGTACACTTTCCCCAAAGACTTCACTTCAAAAGCACACATGTTCAGGTTGGACTCTTTGTTTCCACTTAGTCCATGTATGGTCACCATCCCGTCACTGTTGGTTCTGCCAGCATTGCCCATCTGCACTGGTGTATCATAACATTTTGTCCTCTGACGAATGGAACAAGGCCTTGCAAGGCAATTGCTCTTCCCAGGTGTCTTTGTGATGAATGGATGAGATCCTGTTTAGAGCCGCGTGCTCATGGTGCTTCTGAAGGAGCAGCTGAAAAACTGAATGTGGAAGATCTGCTGATAGTGATGGAGAGTGTCTCGCCACTGTCTCAATCGCTTCACATGTTGCCCTGGCTCTTTTTCTCATCTGATTTCATCTCCTCTCTGCTCATTTCTATTCTATCCTTTCATCTCATCTATTTTAGTCTTCTCTTTTCTCCATCTCATGTCTGCCTCTCTAATCTACTCTATTTTCCTGTCACCTTTTAGTCTCTGCCCATTTTGTCTCATATCCTCGCTTTTGTTTTTTTTGTTTTTTCTCTCTTTTTCTCTTATTCTTCTATCACATTCTAGTCTCTCCTCATCTCTTCTTTTCTCTCATTAATATGTTTAGTCTCTGCTTTCCTTCTCATGTTTTCATCTCACCTCTTTCTTCACTTCTTGTCTCTTCTCGTCTCATTATTGTCTCTTATCGTCTCATTATTGTCTCTTCTCGTCTCATACTTGTCTCTTCTATTATCTGCTCACCTAATTCTCACCTCACCTCATTCTCATCTATTCTTATTCTTGTCTCTTCTCTTTTTGTCTCATTCTCGTCTCATTCTTGTCTCTTCTTTTCTTGTCTCCTTTTGTCTTCTCGTCTCATTATTGTCTCTTCTTTTTTTGTCTCCTTTTGTCTTCTCGTCTCATACTTGTCTCTTCTATTATCTGCTCACCTAATTCTCACCTCATTCTCATCTCTACTTCTCATTATTGTCTCTTCTCTTTTTGTCTCATTCTTGTCTCTTCTTTTCTTGTCTCCTTCTTTTGTCTTCTCGTCTCATTCTTGTCTCTTCTTTTCTTGTCTCCTTTTGTCTTCTCGTCTCATTATTGTCTCTTCTCATCTCATACTTGTCTCTTCTATTATCTACTTACCTAATTCTCACCTCATTCTCATCTCTTCTTCTCATTCTGGTCTCTTCTTTTCTTGTCTCCTTCTTGTGTCTTCTCGTCTCATTATTGTCTCTTCTCTTCTCATACTTGTCTTCTATTCTCTTCTCATCTAATTCTCACCTCATTCTAGTCTCTTCTATTCTCATTCTTGTCTCTTCTATTATCTTCTCATCTCATTCTTGTCTGTTCTCTTTTTGTCTCATTCTTGTCTCTTTCTCTTCTCTTCTCTTCTGTTCTCTTCTCTTCTCACAAACTGGTTATATTATCATATCAGGAGTTAAACTCCGTACTAGTGAACAGTTTTTCACATCACTCTGTATTTGCTAATGTTTTTATACTCAATAATGACAGCCATATTTGACATAGATGACAACATGTAGTGTATGTAATAAATGTCTTTTTTATTTATAAAGCATCATACAAGATAAAAAAGACAGTTTCGGGACATGGACAGTTTACACGGAGATGTAAATACAATGTGAGACAGTGATAACTATTCCTGTTTGAGAGAAATCCTTTGATTTCCCACCAACACTTGTTCATTCTGCTCTCTGCTACATTTCTCCATTCGGACGGCTTTCACGTTTGATCTGTCGTTATAATGGTGTGGTGTTCGTGAATGTTCTCAAACAAGCCTCAGCTTTCTTCATACCCAGATCTTTCCTTCAGTCTGTTCCATTAGGAGTGCCTAGACTGCTGTTTTTTGTTACAGAACACCAACAGACATCTAGATTTAAGTGCTTTGCTGTTGTGTGCATGGGGTTATCTTTCCCAGAATCCTTTGCTAATGGATTATGTTACACTCAGGCTCTGCCTGCACTCAAAATCCATTGCCTTGCCACAGATCCCTTAAAAGGATATTCAGCCATTGTCCACTGCAATTTTCTACACCAAATAAAAGTCTAGTGGTGCGGCCCAGTTTTAAAACCCACAAAAAATTAGATGGAGTGAGCCAAGACTGGAGGTGGACCGCAGCTTTGACTGTCACAATACAGTACGCAATTGTTAAAACAACTTGTACAGAATTCATCATACGCTTCTTACTAATGCACACAGACTGTTTATTTAACACGCAGACAATTTGCTACCACCGATAAACCACTGAACTTCCAAACACTATAAAACTGATAATAAGTATGAATTATCAAAACCAAAAGAGTGTTTGGGTCACTACTTCTCTCATTTGGACTGTTAAAGCATTTCTCACAGTGTGGTGTAATGTTGTTTTTAAAAAGGGGGTGCATGATATGAATGTAGGACCCCCCTCTATAGTTTACTTAAAATGTGTGCGCGCATTTGCGATGAGCGTGTGCAGACGACTTTAAGGGTTTCCACTCTCAGGCATCTGCTATTGTTGTCAAAGGGAATTTTAGATTAGTTAAGCAATATTTAAAGGACTGTTGATGTTTTTTTTCTGTTTTTTGTTTTTTTTTTAGAAAGAGAGGACATGGCAATTTTTGGTTCTTTCACTTTTGTGAGAGTGTACATGTATTGATGTATTATTAGCATTAAATTATTTATCCTAAATGCTGTCTTGTGTGCTTACTTTGTAGGCACTTTTCAATGTATA
>NW_015505338.1:210307-211265 GCF_001515645.1 Sinocyclocheilus grahami
TTTTCTTTAATTTATGGGTTTTGTTCACCTTAAATAATTAACAATTAGCCGTTTAATTAAAATCTGCAACTGTGTTTCTTACAACCCTGTTACTCATTTGGGCATATTTTTATTTAAATGCACCATTTAACTTTGGATTTCATTAATATTTGCAATGAATATTTATATATTAAGTTAATATTTTGTTAATATACATTTTTATACTATTTAAATATGTCCAAAATATCGGCAGCGGGGTTGAAAAATTGCTAGACTTTTTATAAAATCAGTTTTGTATAAAAATTTAGTGTTTTTTGTAAAAATTTTGTAAGTGTTTTTTGTATTTAAATGCACCATGAAATCCTGAATGTCATTAATATTTGATACAATACATATCAGGTATGTCCAAAATATGGGTTGAAAAACGGGGTTTAAAAATAGCCAAACTATTATAAAATCAATGTTATGTTACGAATTTATAAAGATAGAATGAAAAAATAAACATCAATTTGGGTTCATATAATATTTTGTTTGACCTCTTGAGATTGACAAACAACATTGTTTCATTTATACATTGTTGAAAAAAGCAGAAATGTAATTTTTTAAAGAACTTTAAGGCATATTTTGTGTTTAAATGCGCCATTTAACCCTTAAACCTGAATTTCATTCATATTTAATCCAGTATTTATATGTTAAAGTTGACTGCTAGAAAATAAAACCAAGCCAAGCAAGCTTACTATCCTATAACTATAAACTATAACTGGGTAACAGGGGGGAAAAGTTTGCAAGGTCTTATAAAATCTATTTTATATGAAACATTTACGGTATAAATATAGAATGAAAATCACTTTGGGATATATATAATTTTATGTAATATTTTGTTTGACTTTCTAAGACTGACGATCTTACTGTAAACAATGTCTAAATTAATTTTGTTTAATTTATAAATTTTTTATAAAAAGCAAAAATGCAATTTTTT
>NW_015505338.1:212469-213016 GCF_001515645.1 Sinocyclocheilus grahami
CCAAATCTGATGAAGAAACAAACTCATCTACATCTTGGATTGCCTTAGGGTGAGTATATTTTTCAACTAATTTTCATTTTTAACAACTTTTCCTCAAATACACTGATAATTTGTGTTTCTTTGTCAACATTTTATGTTTGAACCACTTAAAATACATTGTGATTGTGACTTCAGTGTCCAAATGTATACAGTATCGAAACTTTGTAGACTTTTTGTAGCAAAAGCTCTGAATACGAATGAGATCACTCTGCAACATCAGTGGGTTTTTTTTCAATGCCTCTTATCTTTTTTATGAGAGGTAGATAAAAGATTTTAAGATTTAACCCTTTCAACCTGCAGCATGAGGTGGAGAGAAAAGAACAGGGTCTTGATCCGCAGGTGGGATGGAGTGGGGAGTCTTCCCTCACCGCACACAGTTCTGCAGCTTTCCATTGATCTACTGCCTAGAACCTGAACCCCAGGCCGGCAGGGTGCCAGGGGACTTATAGATTGCCTTCAAAAATAGCCTGTCCAGAGGGGAGGAGGACGGGATGAAGGCTGGAGAGAG
>NW_015505338.1:214685-215213 GCF_001515645.1 Sinocyclocheilus grahami
TGCAGTCTATGAACGAATTAGAAATGGTTAAGCAGGCATGTCGCGATTCCAAGACCCAAACATCCAAAACTATTTTTTTCTCCCGTATGTATTCTTTAAAAACATTATTTAGCTAGACGAGATTAAAAGTAGTACAAAACCATTCAGCTTACATTACAAGTTTGATAGAATCCGCTTGTGAACAGTGTCTGAAGAGTCGCTTGAGGAGGTAAACAATGCTCTTCTTGAAAGGTTTACCGTTCGTACTGTACCATTATGGGACGGTATCGACGAAACATAGTTAACGCTCATTATGTAAGTCTATCAACATATAACAAAACAAATTAAGTGTCATTTTAAAACGTGTACATGATTATTAGGATAGTCTAAGATGCTGAGGGCACCAAACAAACTTCTGAGTTGTACGTCACGATATTTAAGATGGTAAAAGTCGCTTAAACCCTGTTGAAAAAACAACAGGCCAGCACATGACCAGCAACCAGCAAAGTACCAGCATAAACCAGCAAAAGGACCAGCTTAAACCAGCAA
>NW_015505338.1:217287-217796 GCF_001515645.1 Sinocyclocheilus grahami
TCGTAAATACGATCTATCCGACATGACTTGAACGCACCATTATACTAGCTAGATAACTAGAAGTCTTTTAAGACAACAAGTCAAAAATGAGTACTTGAAATATTTTAAATAAATGGTAAATGTATTTTAAAAAGTTTTGGGTTTGGGTGGTTGTATCACATGTTTTTGTTTCGTGACCAAGTTTGCAGTTATTTTCCTTGGCTACTCATTGTTTGATTAATACGATCTATCCGACATGACTTGAACGCACCATAAGTGAAAGTGCTCAGTATGGAGTCTAGTAGATGAATAGTCAGTGCTGTCTGTGGTGCTGAAGAAACTCACATCATTAAATCATGCAGAGAGAGTTTTACACTGATGTTTCAATGCTGCCCAAAATGTCACCAGCATGCTTCACAAGCTCTGTTAATCTCAATTAATCACTAAAAGTCCTTCACCATTAAATTACATTATAAGCTTAATGAATGGATGAATAAATAAACTAAAACATCACCATCGTGACTTGGTTT
>NW_015505338.1:219273-219781 GCF_001515645.1 Sinocyclocheilus grahami
TTTTCCTCACATTCGTCTTTTCTTCAATATGTTTGGATCCACAATCAGCCCTGGTAAAGAAATATGGATTAGAAAGCCTCCTCTGAACACTAGCTGATGGATGCTAGTTTACTAATGCTGTCTAAAACATGCTGTTGATTGACGTCACTTACAGTGAGATCTTTATCTGAGCTGAATATTGACAGATCCTCGTCATTTTCACCTGTGCAGCATTACAGACATTCAATCAGCTCAGAGGGTGATTGTAGTGTTAATGCAGTGACTGGGTGGAGTGAATGAGAATGATGCCTCAGATCAAGCTGCTGTATATGTGGATACGAAATGCCACATGATTAATGTTCATGACATTATGGCTGTTGTGAATCTCCTCCTAAGGCCTCCCGAGAGCCGCGTTTCAGCTGAATTCTGGCCGCAGCACTGGCATCCTTCACAAAGAAGGCAATCAATTCAAGTTCATTTGTATAGCGCTTTTTACGATACAAATCGTTGCAAGGCAAACTTTTTTGCC
>NW_015505338.1:219791-223248 GCF_001515645.1 Sinocyclocheilus grahami
ATTGGATTCAAAATACAACAAATCTCATAAATTACACTTGAAATAATGTAAAAAAATGTAGTAGTTATTGATTTACCTTTTACCTCTATAAAAATGTTAATAAAATGGCAAAACACACACACACACACACACACACACACACATATATATATATATATATATATATATATACTGTATATATACATCTACATTGTAAATACATATATATATACAGTATATATATATATACTGTATATATATGTATTTACAATGTAGATGTATGCAAAATTAATAGTTCAAAATAATCCTAATGAAATTATTATTACTGTGTTTCGGTAGTGACACATTTGGGAAGACGACAAATATTGAATAATATTGAAAATACAATATGAGAATTAACGGTACAATTACTAGAAATGTGTACCTTGGATATTACACAATTTGCAGACAAACTAAATTTTTGGGAAAAAGACACATTTTTTTCAAGACGTTTCCAACTCTGAAGAATAGCCCATATATGCTTAAATAAAAAATAAAAAAAAGTAAAATGATGCACAATAGTTTTGTGAACTTTGAGTGATGACTCATTGGCCAATAATAGATAAATTTGTTTATTTATTTATTTTAACCAATTAATTTAAATAAATCACCCAAACGGAACTGATTCACTATTACAATCTGTTTGATCCCAAAAAATTGCAGTAGTTGACTGAATCTCTCATAGTTCGCTGCTGCTAACTGAGATAAATAATTCACATGAATGCTAACTTATGTGTGAAATCTCAGTTTTGGTTTCATCATGCATCTTCTCAGTGCTTTCTTTTCTCCGTTCCACTGGAATCTCAGCTCATCCTACAATGACCCGCAAGATACATGTTGACATCCCACTGCTGGTAAAAGCCTCGGCCAGCCAATCACAGGCCGACACGGCTGCGGCTCCAATGTTCTGCCCCGCGGAGTGGAGCGGCGGGCCCAAGTCGCTGGGAAGCAGCAGTATTGCTGGCTTCCCTCCATGAAATGTAATGGATAGTAGAGGCTTGAAGACTTCACGCTCTCTGAGCGAACGCAATATCCTGCCTGGACACCCGGCTGACCCTGTTGACGGCTGAATGAAGGTGTTCTTCAAGGGGCTGATATGAGTCTGAGCGGGAGACAGAAGCCGGAGGCTGTGGACGGGTTTGATGCATCAGAGGCTTTGTATTTAGACATGAAGTTAAGATACTGTAGAAGTGATGGACCAGGTCTCAAATTAGTGGTATTGATACTCATACTTATTAAAAACCATACGTTTTGGCACATAACTATGACAACAATGAAACATTAAATCATGCGGCGTGTGAAAAAGATGTATTACTTTCTTTTTTTTCTTTAATCTAATTTAATTATTTTATTTTAAGCAGTTTTTCCTTGCGGATGGCTGTGTATTTAAGTTTATTTTGATATGTTTGATGTTTCAAACGTATTTAGTTTCACATAGCTGTAAACAGAAATTCAATTTCTATTCAAATATGATACATAAATAATCCGGAAGCATATATGATTATGTCCTTAATTATTAAGTAAGTATATATATATATATATATATATATATATATAATGTATTTTTAAATAAGTACATTTATTAATTAAAATACAGTTTGACTATACTACAATAAATAATACATGTACAGAAATGTACCTAAGATAAATAGACAATAAATACTATCAATCAATCGATCAACCAGTGAATAATTTATGTGTACATATATGTTTTTCTAGTTCTGTTATAAAATATTTAAATATAAAAAGCAAGAATAATGTTCATTAGGAATAATTAATTTAATACTATCAAAAATAGTTAATATATCAAAATAAAATATTATTAACATAAAAAATAAATCACCACTAAATAAGTAGCTAAATAAGTGAATATTTGTGTGTGTGAATAGTGAATACACATTTTTTCTAGTATACTGTTCTAAAATATTTGAATGTAATATGAAAGATAAGAATACTATTAAAACATATAGATCATTCAGAACTGAAATGATTAATACAAAGTTACATCAATAATAAAGTATTAAAATTAACAAATATATTTTCCAAAATAATAAATATATTAACTGTGTTTATAATAAATGTAGTTAATTAAGTACTAAATCATTAATAAAAACTGTCAGATCAATAATACAATATTAAAATTACTCTAATAGACTCGAAAATACTAAATATGTTCAACTATAATATGATGCAACGCTGAAAAATGCAAGGTAGGCTGTGCGACTTGAGCTGCATAGCGGCAGACGGTAACACAAGAGTCTCTCACATCTCCTTTCACAAAATGAAGCTGTAGTTTTACACGCTGCAATCAACTATTCTGATTTTCCCAGGTCAGCTCGCGGTCGTATCGTAGGCCTTTTCTCCATATGTTGCTGTAAACAAGATGAAAAAAGCTTCAGGTGCTTTTCAAAAGGACACCAATCACAAAGCCTTCAAGAAATGCAGCGAGGGCTCGTCTGCCAGGATCCCAGCATCCTGCTAGCTCGTGAATATGATAGAGCTGCTGAGAAAGTCGACGCGACATCACATACATCAGATTTCTCGGCGTGTTTTCCTTGCTCTTCTCCTCTGCAGATGGCGCTAGTGCTTCACCGCAGCCGCAGCTCCTCAGACCTCCTGCTGAGAATAAGGCTGTTATGCGGAGGATCCGGGGACGTTCAGTCAGGTAGCGCTCAGGTTGAGCTGTCAGCGGGGCTTTGATGGCGGAAGTGAGCTGGGAAGCGATGCTTTCCTAAAGCTGCAGATGAATTTAATCCTGTTTATGCGCGCTGAGGAAGACACTCCCGAGCTGCCGAGCTGCTTGTTTACGTTCAGCATCTGAGAGGATCTGTAGGTATTTGGTCCTCCATAAATTAAAAGAAAGATATAAGTAGATGAATGAAATAAATTATTCTATCTGGTATTAATTATTCTAGCGTGTGACTCTATCTATCTATCTATCTATCTATCTATCTATCTATCTATCTATCTATCTATCTATCTATCTATCTATCTATCTATCTATCTATCTATCTGTCTGTCATATATCTATCTATCTGTCTGTCTATCTAACTGTCTTTCTGTCTATCTATCTGTCTGTCTGTCTGTCTATCTATCTAACTGTCTGTCTGTCTGTCTGTCTGTCTGTCTATCTATCTAACTGTCTGTCTGTCTATCTAACTAACTGTCTGTCTATCTATCTAACTGTCTGTCTGTATGTCTGGCTGTCTGTCTGTCTATCTATCTAACTGTCTGTATGTCTGTCTATCTATCTAACTGTCTGTCTGTCTGTCTGCCTGTCTGTCTATCTAACTGTCTGTCTATCTATCTATCTATCTCACTGTCTGTCTGTCTATCTATCTATCTGACTGTCTGTCTGTCTATATATCTAACTGTCTGTCTGTCTTTCTGTCTATCTAACTGGTTGTCTGTCTATCTATCTATCTGACTGTCTGTCTGT
>NW_015505338.1:223706-264513 GCF_001515645.1 Sinocyclocheilus grahami
TATCTATCTATCTATCTATCTATCTATCTATCTATCTAACTGTCTGTCTGTCTGTCTATCTAACTGTCTGTCTGTCTATCTAACTGTATGTTTATCTATCTATCTATCTATCTATCTATCTATCTATCTATCTATCTATCTATCTATCTATCTATCTATCTATCTATCTATCTGTCTATCTAACTGTCCGTCCGTCCGTCGATTGATCGATATAAACCATCATTGTCCTGTTTTAACAATATTAATTAAATAATAATGCATAACAAATTAATAATGTAAAAATAATACAAAATGAAGTTTTTTTTAAACTTAGAAGTAACATATTCATAGAAATTAATTCATAAAATAAAAAACAAAACAAAGCAAATTAAAATGAAAATAAATAATAATAATAATAAAAGTATATACTGTATATATATATATATATATATATATATATCCAAGTCTTTCCAATAATTTTAAGTGACATGTGAACTGTATTTTCAAGCAATAAGCTGTTTAGATTTTAATATGGGAAATGTAGGTCTAGGGCAAGAGTTTAATAATAAAAATCTATAAATAAGGTGTGATAAATTATGTCATTAAATTTAATGTGACATTCCTACAGTACAGCAAAAATAAATAAATAAATCTGTTAGTTTGGTAACACTTTCTATGAAGTCCGTATTTATAATACATTATAAGGGCATTCTTAAGGCATTATAATGACTGCATAATGCATTATAAAAAAACTTATAATATGTTATATCAACTCATGAATAATCATAACAACAGTTATAATACATCATAATACTTACGTATTTGTGGTTATAAGTTTAAGAGTATGATAATTTATAACACACAATGAACACCATATTAAATCTACTTCATTTACAGAATAATGGACTGTATCATATCTTGACATTGTTTATTTAAGATCTGCACAGTATCTTACTACAGCTTGTGAGTGGTTAGATGTTGAGTGTTATTTGAGTGTTTCCTGTGGAGCTATTGTTGATTAATTGATGTGAGCTTTATACTCCAACTGAAAGAAATGCAATGTTTTATATGGTTACATTTTATTTTGATGGTCCCCTTAATCAATCGACTATAAGCAACTTTGCAACTACATGCCAACTAACTCTCATTAGAGTATTAGTATTCTCAAGAATGGTAGAATCTAGTATGGTAGAATAAGTTGACATACTTGCAAATACACTTATAGTCAGTTTATCGGCTGGTTGACCATCAAAATAAAGTGTTAGCAAATATTTACAGTAGCAGACATACTAATACTCTAATGACCGCTAGTTGATATGTAGTTGCAGAGTCACTGATCAACAGCTGTTTAAAGGGTACCATCAAAATAATCAAACAATTGATATTACAATAAAAATAGTTCAAAGCAAGTGTGTCATATTACACATTCATTTGATCTGATATCTTCTCAAGAATGGTAGAATCTAGTATGGTTGAATAAGTTGACATACTTGCAAATACACTTATAGTCAGTTTATCGGCTGGTTGACCATCAAAATAAAGTGTTAGCAAATATTTACAGTAGCAGACATACTAATACTCTAATGAGCACTAGTTGATATGTAGTTGCAGAGTCACTTATCAAAAGCTGTTTAAAGGGTACCATCAAAATAATCAAACTGATATTACAATAAAAATAGTTCAAAGCAAATGTGTCATATTACATATTCTTCTGATCTGATATCTGATCTTATGGCTGTTTGAGAGAAATTTTTATTATTATTATTATTATTATTACTACTTATAAGTGGTCTTTGACCGCTTTAAGTAGCATAAGAAAAATGGCAAGATATGAGACTTATAATACATTATAACTATGAGAAATATAATCCATTGTAAAAGTAGATGCAACGTGTTCATTGTGTTATAAATCATCATACTCTTAAAAGCTATAACCACAAATAAGTAAATATTATAATATATTAAAACTGTTCTTATGAATATTCATGCGATGATACAACATATTATAAGGTTTTTTATAATGCATTATGCATTCATTATAATGCCTTACGAATACCTTTATAATGTATTATAAATACGGGCTTCATAGAAAGTGTTACCGTTAGTTTTAATAATAATCAACCCCTGGGACATGAAGAAACACCTCAAAATAAATATGTAGGCCCTTTGAAGTGAAGTTTGAAGTTGTCAGTCATGACTGAATATATTACAGCTTATTATCTGCAGAAAACACCCATCATGGGACTGCGGGGTGTTGAAGCGCGGTGCTGGCGGGTGTTATCGGTGCGGATGATGAATGGCCGCACTCTGTCGGGCTGACATATGTGCGGTGTGGCAGATGGGACCCGGGTCAGTCGGCGCAAGACGCGGCTGGACAGAGAGCACGTCCTTCCACTCACGGCTAAAAACAACACGCAACATATTTTGCTGTCATCGTGTGGCCCGCGGTATTAGCAAAAGCCACTGTATGCTAACGCTAAAAGAGCCCACACACTCTCGAACGCTTGTAGTGTTTCAAATACCTAAACATCCAACCTGATCTCATGACGAAAACGTACCTGTGGAAACTTTTTTGCAAGACACCAAATATGTTGCGCCATGTACGTTTTGTGACACATTCGATGTGAAATGTCCACTGTGTGGCGCAGGTGAACAGATGAGGACAGATGAACGAACATATGGTATGTTTTATGTGATGTTGGTTTTGTATGTCACCGCAGTTCTAACTTGAAATGTCCATTGAGTGGCGCTATATCTCGAATGCTCCCTGACGTTTTAAAATAACGTACCATCTGCGCTACACTTAAACTTACCCGATAGTATTAAGAAAAGTGAATGTGATGTAAAAACGCAATCGCAAGCATGCCGTTTTAGCTCGTTTTTCGATCTCTCATCTTTCAGCTCTTTCATCGTGAGTCATGTTTTTCACGGGATTCGTACCCAAGGATTCTGCATCCTAAGTCCAATTCTGAAATATATGGAGCTGTACGAAAATGATTACAAGTGCTCGTGGTTTTATCGCCTCTAGTGTTCATTTCCGGAAAGTGCAGTGATATGTTCTTATTATTACGTATTTGGCGTCTTGTGAAAAAGTTCCCTCAGGTATGTTTTCGTCATGAGATCAGGTAGTAAACATTCTTTAATACAGCCAAACATTAAGATTAGGCAATCAGAACAGAGATCATTTACATATAGGAGTCTTAAAGTTACAGCAGCATTATAAGTGTTATGAAAAACTTTTTTTTTTGGTGCAGAACGCTTCAATTAACAATTAAGTCAAGTCAAGTCACCTTTATTTATATAGCGCTTTTAACAATACAGATTGTGTCAAAGCAACTGAACAGCATTAATTAGGAAAATAGTGTCAATAATGCAAAGTGACAATAGTAAACACTAATTTTTCAGTTAAAGACAGTTCATCATTGAATTCAGTGATGTCAACATCCAGCTCAGTTTAAATAGTATCTTTGCAATCATGTCAACGATATCGCTGGAAATGAAGTGTCCCCAACTAAGCAAGCCAGAGGCGACAGTATATACAATTACAAGTGCATTTTTTGGAGAAAACAAATGGAGTTGTTATTACTTTTTTCCTTTGGTGGCGCCAGAATTACACACGTCATGTATATTCTTTGGCTAGATGGTTTTTAAATGGAAGTGCTTGAGTATATAAAGATTTTTCTTTCGTCCATGTCATTATGATGGTTTGCAATGCAATTTAAGAAAAAAATCTAATTTGTTTAGCCTCAGAAACTGCTGAGATGGACTGCACCATCCTGCTATTGGATCCCATATAATTATTACAGCTTGTATATTAGTATTGAATGATATTTTCCATAATTTCACAAGCAGGTTTATGGCAATCAATTAAGAATAATAACAATAGAGTTTCTGTTGAGACTTTGAAAGCCAATAGATCACCACACCATTACGATATTTGCAATTTTCCCCTTAATGCTAAATCAATATTCACACATGAGCGGCCACACTTACATACTAAGATGCATTATGCAGGCAAACACAATAAATTCTAGGTTATACGAGACAGACCATTTTTGGAGAACACAAGCTTGAGCAATTTGAGCCCCTTGTCAGGCGCAGCATTAAATCTAATGTTTTATTTTCAGGCATATTTCCATCTCTCAGAGGCTAATGACTACAGACCATCTTCACGTATCTATTCTGTGCAGTAAACAGTTCAGTGGGAAAACAAGCTTATCTTACCTCACTGACAAACAGCTCTTATTTTAAAGGTGCATTATTTAGTAGATTTAAAAGTGTCACACATCAAGGAATCCCATTCGGCATGTGTATATATATATATATATGCCGAATGGGGATTTCTTAATGTACAATATAAAACAATATATTTTTTAATTATAACAATATATTAAATATGACTAGAACTATTGCTGTAATAAATTAAATATAAAAAAAATTATATATATATATATATATATATATTTATTACAAATTAACTGACGTAGTCAGAAGTATTTGTCATTGTTGACAGAAGTCCAGTGGTCCCCTGTTAGTGCGATTTGCGTCGCTTGCGCTATCATGTTCATCCTCCCTGCCCTCTCATCTTCACACAAAGTGTGTATTTTTGACATGATGGTTCCTCTCGAGGGCAGATTGTTTGAGGTGTCTCCTGATGCAGTTCGAATGATTTCCCTCAGTCCATCGTCATCTACTATGTTAACGGGGCGGCAGTTTTTAGCTATCCAAACAACCAAAGCATTCGTTACCTGGTCACTTACAGATCTCGTTGTTTGCCCACGAGTAATGCCGGGTTCAGACTACACAATATTTTTGTCGGTCACGATAGTCACTGTGTCAGATTACATGATTTTGACTCCTGAAATCTTGTTGTGTCCTGGACAAGAAACATGTCAGACCACACGTTGCTTCCCGGCCATTCATCGCGTGTCGTCTTTAACGACGCTCGTGATGTCATCGAGAAGGCGGATCTAGCGACTGACTTCCGAAAACAAGAGTGTAAACATTGCTGAAGCGCTTCCGCTATAGTTCACCAGCATTTTTCTTTCTTTGTTCTGTCGTGGTAGTCCCTCGATGACACATCATACAGGCAGGAGTACTGTTGCCACAGCTCCACGAACCTTGCCTCCATCTCATAATTCCACCTAGCAGCACCATCATCTCTCATTTGTTTTGCCATGTTTGAAACCTGTGTATGAAAGAGCTTCTGTGCTGCTATTGGTCAACATCACCAATGTGACAGAACTCATCGTGGACGACGGGAAAAAAATTAAACATGCTAGTCTTTCTGTCCTGATGTCGTGAAGCATCGCAGACGCGGAATCGGTTGCCGTCCACTATGACACACTACACGAGCTGAAATGATGGAATCTTGCATCTCGACGCCTATTGTCGTTTACGAATCCCCACGACACCCTACGTCAAGCAAATCATGGCAAAATCAGGCTAAAATCGTGTAGTCTGAACCGGGCATAAGACACTCCTGTAATTTACACTGAACAAAATTATAAACGCAACACTTTTGTTTTTGACCCTATTTTTCATGAGCTGAACTCAAAGATCTAAGACTTTTTCTATGTACACAAAAGGCCTGCGAGTCCCTGTAGACATTGTTTCGCTAGAGTGTTTTGCTTTCAAGTGATATGGCAAGGATGAATTACTTCTGTGGTAAATAAATTCGGCTTTGCAAAATGCACAGATAACTTTTTTTTTAATCCATAGATCCATCGGGCAACGTTTTATAGTAAAACTTTCCATCTAAAAGTCCTTCCTTGCTCTTATCCATCTTTACTCGGGATGATTTGGTTCGGCCGAACTCGAGACGGTGGCGTGTACGTCGAACACATTTTAGCTCCCACAGGAAGTAAAAAAAAATTCAACTGCGTTAATTGCATACATTTTTCTTAACGTGTTAAATATTAAAATTAATTGCATGTGTTAACACGCTAATTTTGACAGCACTTATATATATATATATATATATATATATAAACAAGTCAGAATTATGACAAACATTCCAAGTAATGACATACTAACTAAAGAGTCATAACATAACATAAAAAGTCAGTTATGACCTAACAAATTCAGTTGTTCATGTCATTTAATGACTTTTTGTCTCAATTTCGACATTTATTTTACAATGTATGTCATAATTATGTTTACGTAAGTATGCATTTTTCTTATTGGCTTCCATAGTATTGGCTTCCAATTATTGGCTTCCACTTAATGAGACAAAGACTGTACTTATACGTTTTTTTTTGGTAAAGAATTATATAAAAAATGTCTTAATAATAGATGGTGCGTGTCACCCACATTTCGCCATGTTGAAATTATGTGACCTGCGGTGTTTCACTAAACGTCCGAGAGAATTGTCGCGCTCATTGGCTGCCGCCTCTGTAGATGCGCTAGTAGCGTCGTTTGCTTATTGTAAGAGCGAAATTTACACAATATTATTGTCATGTTTTACGAGTGGAGACACTGGGCCTCATTTATCAATCTAACGTAGAAACGAGCGCAGATCCGTGCGCAGAAATCAATTTACGACAGAGTTCACGTGTGATTCATGAAACATTCGTATGCCGCCAATCTCATCGTACGAATGATCGTATGTTGATAAATGTGGTGGCAGAAAACAATCGTCATTTGAATATCATGCCCTTAAAAACACACTGGTTTAGAAGCCATGCCCCTAGAGTTTATGACACGGAGAAACGAAACCCGGCCAAAAAGAGGAAGTAATCTCATGAAAGAGAAATTGATCTCACTCCAAAAACACCCGTTAACCTTGTAATTGCAAACAATTAGGCTACATTAATTTGTCATTTATATGTATATTAAAATACTCGTAAATATAAACAGATTTAGTTTCCCTCACTCTACAACAAATAATTTAAATGTAACGGTATTCAGAACAGAACAAGAATGAAAAATAAGTAGTTATAAAATTATATATTCAACTATAAAATAAAATACAAATTAGGCTATAGTGGCATGATGCGACGATTGAATCCTCACGGTCTTGTTTACGCTGCTGCTATTCACGCATGTAAAGCTATGAAATAAGTCCAGTATAAAACAAACAAACAAAAAAGACATTCTAATCTTACTGGTTAACGTTCGACTAATGAGCTTCGTTTGACGGTCAGGAAAATAAAAATTAACAAAATGCTGTCATTCTAGAATTCTCCACCATATTTACTATGCTGTGCGCAAGTTCAGGTAACTCAAAAACTTGCGTAGCCTATACGAGCTGAGACTAGGCGTGAGATTTGATCATAGCAACCACTCACGTCCATATTGATAAATTCCAAGTTTTGCGTTGAAATGACCGTATGCCCAATTTTCTGTCGTACGTTTGTATCGTAAATGGGGAAGTCGTGGCCTAATGGTTAGAGAGTCGGACTCGTAACCCAAAGGTTGCGAGTTCGAGTCTCCGGTCCGGCAGGAATTGTAGGTGTTCCACCTTCAATACCACGACTGAGGTGCCCTTGAGCAAGGCACCGAACCCCCAACTGCTCCCCGGGCGCCGCAGCATAAATGGCTGCCCACTGCTCCGGGTGTGTGTTCACTGCTGTGTGTGCAGTTGGGTTAAATGCAGAGCACTAATTCCTAGTATGGGTAACCATACTTGGCCACATGTCCCTTCACTTCACTCACTTAAATGAGGCCCAATGGGAGAATCGGTACCTTTACAACCGAGGAATCAGAGATTTGTGAGAAGACAGACCGACAGAGACGAGCGTAAACATGGCTATGGCAAACACAAGGTGGGAAGTTGATGACTGAGAAAATCCTGAGTAGTGACGCCCAGGTTTTTTATTTTCTGTTGAGCGAGTAAGTCTATTAACTAGTGTGTAAACCACTCTCTGAATCAGTGTATCGGTACTCTGAGATATCACCCTAATTCACGTCAATATATGGCAGTGCAGTGTTTAAGAGTTTGTTGTATCTGTAACAATGTAAAGAACAGTGATTCTAACGCTAACTAATTACTAAATGCCCCTTTAACTACAATGTTTAACATTTTATTATTTAATATCATATGCCATCCTGCTTCTAAAGTAAACGTATTCTGTTTTGATAGGAATGTTGAGTCAGAAAATTTTGTTTACTTTGTTTATTTTTTATTTTTGGAGTTGTCAACCTTTACAAAGCACCATAAAGATATCATAAATGTAATGCTTTCTGCTAGATTCAATCTATTCTGAAGTTATAAGATAGCTTTGTGTGAGAAACAGATTGCAGTTTAATTTATTATCCACTGATAATTCAGGGAGATGTTAATGTCTGAATCAATGAGTCAGTGAGTCACGAACCAGATTGCAAACAAATCATTCAGACTAGTTTTGGGAACTATGATTTATCAAAAAGATGTAACTCGACACAAAAAAAGCTTACATTTTATTGATTTTTTTAAGGGTTAAAAGACATGGAAAATAAGCACTTTCAGTTGAATAGACTACCTTTATGGTGCTTTTTAGGCATTTTGAAACTTGATAGCTCCAGATAAAAAAAGAGAGTTCTGATTAGGAACGATATAAGGATGAGTAAATGAGCTTCAATGAAAAAAAAAAAAAGTAAATTTGCTTAAAATTCACTCACCGTCAGGCCATATAAGATGTATATGAGTTTGTTTCTTCATCAGATTTGGAGAAATGTTGCATTACATCAGTTGTTCAGCAATGGATGCTCTGTAGTGAATGGGTGCCGTCAGAATGAGAGTCCAAACACTGATAAAAATATCACAATAATCCAAAAGTAATCCACACCACTCCAGTCCATCAGTTAAAATCTTGTGTTTGTAAGAAACAAATGCATAATCCACGAAACTGCTTTATTAATAATATTATTATGTTTTTATCAGCTGTTTGGACTCTCATTCTGACGGCACCCATTCACTGCAGATGATCCATTGTTGAGCAAGTGATGGAATGCTGCATTTCTCCAAATCTGATGAAGAAACAAAGGTGTCTACATCTTGTATTGCCTTAGGGTGAGTGAATAAATTTTTTTGTGTGAACTATTCCTTTAAGTTCCAATAAGGTGCTTGTGTACCTTCATTCTTGATACATGTCCCAAAAAAAAAATCAGCTCTTTTTGTTAGTTGAGTCTGACTTTGAGCAAAAATGCTCCATGCTGTGTAAATCTGTTGCAACATCATAAGAGCATTGACTTTGATTTCACATCAGAGCAGTAAAGACCAGTGTCCAGACGTTCCTTTGAGCCCTGGATTCATTTCCATGGCGCTCTGGATTAATTTCCATCGTGCTCAGCCGCATGGAGAAGTCGCCCCAGCTGAGGAACAGATGACTCACGCACTTAACAGGTGCTCAGACACTCAGCAGGCCTCATGCTTCAGGGGATCAAAGCGCGGCTGCAGAAACTGCAAGCCCCTGTAATTGCGTACAATGAGCTGGCGAGTCGGGCGGTCCAGGTGCTATTTGAACAGGTGCATTTGCATGTCACAATACAGATGGCAAAGGCCTTCACGGCCTTGATCACAATTCAAGCACAATTTACCCACACCAAGCCACCACTGTTCTCCAGACCTGCGCTGTTTGCCAGCATAACAGAACGAATGATGCCAGACACTCTTTTGCTAGACCGTGCCTTTGTTTCTTCCTGGACAGCACATGACTGAATGTTCCCTGTAAACCAGCATAAGGTGGATAGCTGGTCTGTTTTGCTAGTTTCAGAAGGGTATTGAGCAGGCTGGGAGACCAACTTGCCAACCAAGTTTTTTTTTAATTTTATATATATATATATATATATATATACAAACACGCACGCACACACACACACACACACACACACAGATATACCTTTTATAAGTTATAAGTATATATATATTTCAGTTATATATTTCCAGTAGATTTAGTATTATAAAGAATAATACATTTTCTTCTTCTTCTTCTTCTTCTTCTTCTTCTTCTTCTTCTTCTTCTTCTTATCATCATCATTATTATTTTAATAACTGGATGTTCCCAAACTTTAAGAGATAAGAGATTTTAGCTTCTCTGGACAATTCAGCCTAAATGAATCCGTGAATGATAAAAAAAAATGTCTTAAAGGATCATTCCTTTTTTATATCAAGTTTAGATGTGACTTTTCACAAAAGTAAAATCATTTGCTGTCAGAAATAAAAATGTAGAATTGTATGCATATTTTGGGATGCAGAATAAACATTCTGATGAAAACAGAGAATGAAATTAAATAAATAGCAAACAATTAATCAATTTAATAAACACTATTGCTTGGAGTTTTATTTTTAAATATACTATATATATGAAAACCTGGAACTAAAAATGTTATTTAGTTTTAGTTTTGGAGCCATGAAAATATTTTCAGTTTTATTTATTTCAGTTTTATTTTCACATTCAGGTTTTTCATTTTAGATTTAGTTAAATGCAATAACCTTGATCTTGGCAAATTCCAAGTCGAATCCTTTAAAAAAACAAACATTCCTAAAAGAAGAACATTCCTCTCATCTAGGAGTTTACCTCCTAAACCTTTAAAGGTTTCTCCCTCTTTTGCTGAGGGATACATTTTAAACTTTAATGTGCAACTTTAAGAAAATAGAATGCAGTTATTTATTTATGATGGGGCCAGTTGTCCTCTGGCATTACTTTCCCCAGACCTTCTTCTTGCAGGCATGGCTGCTCATGAGCGGCCTCAGAGAATTCCTACGGGTCGCTGGCCATAGGACTGGAACCAAATATAAAAGCCACCTCTCAGGTCAAAGTGACATCTCCAATCCTTCAGTACAGGGCCATGCAGTTCAGCTTGGGAGCATGATAAGGGAACGTGTGCTGTCCCTTCCAGAATGGCATAGATAAAGAAAGTGGGAAGATTCCCATTTCTTCAGTATTTCCCTCAATCCCAAAGCATAGTCAAAATCATCATCAGTGACGTTCTTATCATGCTTCACAATAAATGTATTTTCTCGCAGCTTTAGAGTTGGTGTAAAATTACTCTCACGCAGTGGGTTCATGGCAAATCGATCCGTTCGGTTACATCAAAGTGCAAATTTCTCTCATAGATCCCTTGATAATAAAGGTCTGGGGTGCTGAGGCTCAGCGATATGCCTGGAGAAACAGAGATAGATTATTATTGAGTCCTCCCGCATTGATTTCACGTACGAGGGTTTTTTACGGCAAGCGGGAAAATACAATAATTGTCTTCTGGGCAAAAGCGATATTTCAGTCCTTTAAGTGGATTTTTTTAAACTTAATATTCTAATGCAAAATCACCTTTTGGTCACATACTGGATACCAGAAGAGCAAAGTTAGCAAAGAAATTGGGACACAGCCTTATATACAGATACATATATTTAGTTGGGAATCTATATATATATATATATATATATATATAGGTGTTTTGTTTTTGTTTTTTTGTATATTTGATTCATGTCATTTAGTATACTAGTATCATTTAGTATACTTAATGTGAAGAAAACCCACACTAAGTTTGAGGGGGAAAAAATCCATGTAATTATTTATTGTTCAGCAATCCTGACATTTACCCACATTGTGATAACATTTAAGACAAAAGGTGTTGATTCAGCCATCTATTTGGGTGTAATTGGTGTGAAACCTAGCTTAAAATCACAAAGGTAAATTCTAACGGTTATCTTGTAGTTTGTTTGGAAAAAAAAAAAAAACTATTTTCTTGTCTTATGAAGCGCCAAAACCTTAGGAAGGATATAATGAGAATCAGCCAGTTTAATTTAAGAAACTCCTGTTGTGTCAAGTTGTGATTGGCAAAATACATAGAACAAGAATAGAGGAAGATAATGAATTACAGCAATAGAAAAGAAAGTAAAGTGGGTGTTATATTTCTGTAATATGCATGGAGTCATATCTCAGCTTTACTAGTCATAGCTAGTGAACCCAATTAAAAAGACAAAGACTTCACGAGTGCCACAAAGCTGTGAGAATTAATGCATTCATCTCATTGTCCAGACTATCTCTGTCACCATTCAGTCTCAGCTGTAAGCTGACGAACGTCAAACATGTCGAGGGAATGACGACTGAAGTGACGTCTGGGTCAATAAGGGTTTTTCCTTTTATGGTAGCACAGATCTGTATCTGTAAAACAGCTTTTTGTTAGCATTCCCAATCCTGCGTGCAGTCATTTTTTGCTCATGGTTCAGTTTCTTTGAATATGCAGATCTACAATAAATGTCAAATCTCACATTAAAGTCACATTAGAAAGATTTGACAGTCTGTTGTCAGTAGTGTATCGTTATGTGAGGCTCACATAGAAGTCGCTTTCAAACCAAAACACTTTCTGTTGGTCAATGCGGCGAAACTGTGAAAAATTCCTGCAAACATAAATGTAAATATGGCTACACAATAGATTCTTTAAATTGTATTTAAAATGTGCAAATTTTGTATAAATATACTCTTAATTCATATTTGTTTTATGTCATTGTCATGTGAGGTTTAAATTTAATATCATGTGGTGTAACCATTTAATAAAAAATAAATACATTTTGTTTCTTCTATCTTGTTTACATGCAAGTGGACAAATCATAATCATTATTTTCATTGTTTTTTTTTTTTAAACGCATTATTCAAGGTAAAAATTTACTTTGACAAACATCATGAATTATTCATTTATGAATATCTTAACATTTTTGGGAAGTCGCACTACATGACATTTTACAACCTGAACTAACCTTGACTTGCCAATCTTATTAAAAAACAGATCACACAAAACATACAAATTGATTATACGCTTATATTGACCTTTTTTTCTTTCCCAAGTTTTGTGCATGTTGGTTTCACCACATGATTTTTTTTGGGTTGCACCACATTACTTTAAATTTTTAAATACTAATATACAATAATACTTGGAAAAAAAAAAAAACTTTTGTCCACTAAATCAGTCATGTGGTGTAACCCTCAAAATCATGTGGCGAAACCAACAAAATCCACATGATTTTGTGGGCCCACCACTTCACTTGCAAATGTTTTTTAAATATTAATAAGAAGATTAATATTTTTAAAACCTTTGTCCACCAGATCAAAGTCATGTAGTGCGACCCACAAAAGCATGCGGCGTTAAAAGGAATTTTGTTAAATTAAATAATACAAATAAATAAAATAAAATGCCATTTCTATATAATAGGACAAAATGAATATCTTCACATCATTGACACAGATATCAAATTAGCTATACGATATCTTCATAGGAATTAGTTCATAGAAGACAAAAACTGTCCGGTAACACCTTGGTATAGGGACCAATTCTCATTATTGACTAGTTGCTTATTAGCATGTCTAATATTAACATACCTAAACTTAACAACTACCTTACTAATTATTAATAAGCAGCAAATTAGGAGTTTATTGAGGCAAAAGTCATAGTTAATGGTTTGTTAATAGCGAGAATTGGATCTTAAAATAAAGTGTGACCAACTGTCCATTGCAAAACCAAACAGTACCCCTCCTAAGCAGAGATAGAAACAGATCTCATAAAAATACTAGTCAACAGGCGAGATAAAGCTTGACGGTGGCTTCATTCCCAGAATCATCTGCACCAATCAGAGGGAAGATGATTGAGCCTGATTAGCCACAATCAAAGCTGGCGCTCAACCCTGACTGTCTGCTGACTTTGCAATCGATGTCTGGCTGACTCATCCAGCAAATTTGAGCCTGAACAGCATTGAGATACTATCGGCCTCCTACTGCCACGAGCTCTAATCCCTCCGTAGAAGAGCATGGCATTTCCAGGCTTGGGAAGCACAAGCATCTCCATTCAGCTGGATGCATCCCAGCAGAGACTGCAAATGGATCTAAAGGGGCATAATT
The DNA here is from genome assembly GCF_001515645.1 of Sinocyclocheilus grahami. Lineage (NCBI taxonomy): Eukaryota > Metazoa > Chordata > Actinopteri > Cypriniformes > Cyprinidae > Sinocyclocheilus > Sinocyclocheilus grahami. The sequence goes on from NW_015505338.1 coordinate 237,500, forward strand.
CAGAATTGGCTTCTCTCGTGGGGTTTTCTTGTCAGGGCTATAAAAGCCTGACTTTTCTTTAATCAATGGCCTGACTGTAGTGATAACAGGATTAGGGGACCTGATCCAATGTGCTGGACAGGTTTTGATAGGTGCTACAGTGCCTGGAAAGGCCAGTTTTGGTGCCAAAACGTACAAATCATGAGGATGAGAAAGGTCAGTTGTAAACACAATAATTCATGTCACTCAACAACCTTGAGAGGACAAACATCAGGAAGCTGATGTCTTCAAAAAAGACAGACTGCAATGTTAACGCAATGGTAATCACATATGTGGTCAAATCTTCAGAGAACTTATTGCTGTTCATCCAATCAAAAAATGGCATCTGACTATGTTTTTCTATCATCATGTCATTTGCAGTCCTAATTATGCAGTTATGGTTGTATTTACAGTCTTTCCTGTAGATTTGCCACTCCTGTAATGTTTATCATTGCAGATGACATGATTGCAGCAATGGCTGATTCGTAAGGAGGCACTGAACCATGAGGTAAAGATAATGTAAGTGTCTTTTTTGATTCTAGAGTCTATCTTCTCAAAAAAAAGAAAAAAAATCTCTGTAATTTTTGGTTGATTTTTTTCTTTTCCTTAAAGCAAAAAATGCTTACATTACATCACTTGCTCACCAGTGGATCCTCTACAGTGAATGGGTGCTGTCAGAGTTAACAATTAGCATCCAGTACCATTTTTACCTCGACCACCAGGTCTCTAAACATTTGTTTAATTAAATAGATGTGTTTTAGATGACATTAAAGGAAACATATTATGCCCCTTTTTACACCATGTAATATAAGTCTCTGGTGTCCCCAGAATGTGTCTGTGAAGTTTCAGCTCAAAATACCCCACATATAATTTATTATATCATTTTGTAAATGCCTATTTTGAGTGGAAGCAGAAACACGCGGTTTTTCGTGCCTTTCTCTTTAAATGCAAATGAGTTGCTGCTCCCCGCCCCCTTTTCCAGAATAGAGCTGCGTCATTGCTGCTCGGACCTGCTAAAAACATCTGTTTTGGTTCTCATTATCATGTTAATCACGCTGAAATCATGCGTTTTTAACCATATTCATTTAAACTTCTGACATACGGTTTTCTGAGTGCACACATCCAAAGCACACGGACAGAAAGCGGCTGTCATAGCATGAGTACTAAACTAGGTTCTCTTCCACTCACAAGTTTACGTTAAAAACACACGAGTTACAAAAACAGTCAGTTATGTCTGTGAAGGTAAACAGCTGGGAAGTCAGATACTTAATGTTGACTCTTCCAAATATTTTTCTCATAGCAACTTGACCCAAGTAAAGCATTAGTACAAGTATTATATAATATCTATCTTCAAAAAGTTACAACATATGCTGTGCCAAATACAGTAGTATACATACTTCAAACAAGATTCACTATAATGTTTAAAAAATAAAATACAACTGCCTTGTGGACTCATTTTCATTAATTTTAGAATCTGGACACAGACTGACACTTTCCACAATGCAATATTTGGATACAATTTCCATTTTATGACCATCTGCACTGCAGCTGCTCTGAAGTAAAAAATATTTTCAAATGTGATTAAGATATAATAATATACAGTGTTCTACAAAAATATAATATACAATTTATTAACCAGCACATAAGAATCAAGCAGTTTAGTCCAAATTTGCTGAAGAGAATCGATCGCTTATGAACAGATTTAATTTAGTCTTTTACTCGCATGTAAACATTGATCAGCGAACATAAGCAGAAGCTCAACTGAACGTGAATAACGCACAAGAACAAACATCTTCCGGAAGCTCAAACGTTCCGCGTAACCAATGAGGTTCATTCTCGTGTGTTATGCAGCACGTTTGTGTTTCCGGAAGAGGTTGGATCTTGTGTGTTATTCAAGTTAGGTTTAGCTTCTGATCAATGTTTACATGCGAGTAAAAGACTAAATTAAACCTGTTTGTCATAAGTGATCGATTCTCTTCAGCAAATTTGGACTAAACCGCTCGATTCTTATGGATTAGTTTTCCGATCTATTTATGAACTTTTTGAAGCGCAAAGGCAGACTATGGAAGGAAATCTGACAGCATTCTGTCATCAAAAATATCTTAATTTGTCTTCCGAAGAATGAAAGTCTTACGGGTGTGGAACAACATGAGGAAGAGTAATTATTGACAATTTTCATTTTGGGGTGAACTAACCCTTTAAGTGATTAATGCAAAACTACTTACCAGATACTCCTTGATTAGATGGTCAATATCTTCCCCAAGGTACACCATAAGGCATTTTAGGAGACACTCCCTTTTTTGATTCACATCGAGGCTCTAGGTGAGAGCGCAAACACAATGCATTATTATTATGTCCAATTTTGCATTTTGCATGAGCCATGATATAATGATTGTAATGTGCTGAAACATTAATATAATAAACAAACAAATGAGGGGGGAGGAGTGAAAGCGAAAGTAAAATGCACACGGCCAATAGGAATGAACTAACAACACATGCTCAGCACAGAGCGAGTGGACACAAACCATTATGAATGCCCATGCGACCGTGCGCATTTTACCTTCACTTTCAAATTAGCGCCAATTCAGGAGCTGCGATTGCTTGAATGGTGGGTTCATTGTCATTCTTAAAGGGATAGTTCACCCAAAAATTAAAATTGTGTCATTAATTACTCACCCTCATGTCGTTCCAAACCTGTAAGACCTTCGTTCATCTTCAGAACACTAAGATATTTTTGATGAAATCTGAGAGGTTTTTTAAATCCTCCATTGAAAGCTACGAAATTATGTCCAGAAAAGTAGTAAAGACATTGTTAAAATAGTCCATGTGACTACAGTGGTTCAACCTTAATGTTATAAAGTGACGAGAATACTTTTTTGTGCGCAAAATAAAAAACAACGACTTTAAATTCATCTCACCCCTGTCATTCTGCTACGATATTTTCGTTGCAGCGCTTCCAGGTTCTACGTCCAAACGGTGGCTCAGTATTGGCCGACACCTCTTGACGTGAGCAGCACGAGGCGTGATGCTGACGCAGGAGCCGGCCAATAATAAGCTGGTGTTCGGACCTAAACACGTAAACGCAGCACTGCGCCAACTGCATAACAGACTAACAGGGAAGAAATAAAATTGTTGAATAAAGTTGTTATTTTTGTTTTGTTTTTGCGCACAAAAAGTATTCTTGTTGCTTCGTAACATTAAGGTTGAACCACTGTAGTAATGTTGACTATTTTAACAATGTGTTTACTACTTTTATGGGCATTGAATGTGGTAATTTCATTGCTTTTAATGGAGGATAAAATTAATTAATTAGACCTTAGATATACTGTTGTAGTGATCTTGTACTATACTGCATTATGCTGACAGGTGAAACAATGGAATATGAATTCTTCCTCTTCAATCAGAACTCATTTTCTAATTCAATACGTTTCATTAATGCAAAACTGTCAATCACCTACTTTCAATCTCACACTCTTTTGCTAATATAGGGTGCGTTTTTCGTACAACGACGTAACTCGCTGCTTCACCACCATAGTACGACGCATCGTTGAACAAATCAACTATAGCTAGTCACGACTGTTTCCCGAAACCATATTTTTGCACACCTGTCGTTCAACCACGTTGGTGAATGATGGCACGCAGGTGGTGGAGTAATAGCTTTTTTAAATGAATACGTTTGAGATCGAATTAATGCTAGATTTTTTTGCTATAAATTACGGACATGGCATCTGGGGACTAATTTTAATTTTTCTTAGTGATTTTGCTTTATTTCCAGATTCAATCTCTTTCTTGCGTACTAGAGCACGTAACGTACGCACATGCGCACTCTTCAAAAACGGTGCTTAAAATCTCGACAAACTAAAATATGTAAATTACATCTTTATATATTCAAAATAAAATATATACATTGTACTTAATGTCAGCTTGCTAATTTAGCTAAAGATAATGATTTATTACGATGCCATTGGGAAACGCACCTCAGACTGGCCCCGCTTCAGCCTAACGTTATGTGAACTCCGAAGAATTGTTTTCCGGAGTTGTGCTGAACAATAACCCGCTCTATACACACATGGCCTCAAACAAACATTAATTGATTCGGACAGTACCATTAACTTCTCATATGATGTTAACGTTACAGCTCCTGCAGTCAATGTTTAACTAACGGTGACGGTTGCAGTGCATATGAGAAAGGAGTTAACGTATAGTTTATTCAAGCACTAACTTTGTTAAAGACAAACGAGCCTTATCACACAAAACTACCATTATATTTTCCTTACATCACAGTGAAATAATAACTACATTAAATTAGCATTTGTCAAACAGAGGCAACAAACATATTGATAGCATGGTTTGGCTAGCTTTAGCTAATACAGTTACAGTTGTCAGTTTAACAAACACAGTTGTCTGTAAAGTAATAGCCTAATTTTCCATCCTGCCACTAACCCTTAATTGAATGAAAAACACTTATTTTCATTAAAATAACACATTTTCGAATGCTTACCTTGTCTAAAAGCGATTTCCTTGGGCCGCGGTCCGTCTTCACACTCGAAGCGATAATGGCGGACCGCAAAACGCAGGCTGGCGCCAACAAGGAGTTAGTTGATGTGACGTCATGCGGTCACATGACATGAAAACTTCTGGTTTAAAGTAAAAATACTACTCGAGTCAAATTGTTGCTTTTAATTTGTTCTAGGGGGTTCGTTATTTGCTTTAAGGCAAACTGAACAAAACAGGTTTAAACCAGAAACCATGATTTTCACTTAGTCCAATGTAAAAATGCACTTTAAATGAACAGCACAGTAGTTTCACTTTTTTCAGTGTATAGGCCTGAATTCTCAATTAAATTTAGCCGGTAGCAATTTGCATTCATCAAACAGACTTTCCTAATGTAAGTGGTATGACATTGTTTCCTCGGTCTCACTTGCTTTGTGTGTATGTCTGGGCAGTGTCTCCTGGGAAATGCTATCACCTGTATATATGTCTGTCTTTCTCTCTTAACGTATAGACCTTGTAGTGTTGAAAGTACAAAAGGTGAACAGCCTTGAAGGCTTTTAAGTATTAATGTCCTTCAACTTTTAGACTAGGCTTTGTCAAACAAACAGCAGTTACCTGTCTTACTTACCTTTCTAGTATACTGTACATTGTGTAATACTGAAAGAAGGTAACTGAACAATGCATTTACCTTGACGTGGTCAATAGATTCATTTATTATTCAAGTGTATAACTTTTAGTGTAGATGAACTATAGTTCATACATTTTGATGTTAGTGTCTGTCTTTGAGATTGGCAAATGTGAGTTGACAGGCCTATTAGAGCTCAGTATTCAACAATTCCAAGCAATTTAAATCAAAGTAACCTCAGAGCACTTTAATTAGCTGCTTCTGGGAAAAAATCTCTCTGTACATTCCTACGTACAAACTTTATACTGTAGCTTTTCTCTGCAGTAAGGTTGTAGATTCGAAAAGAAAGATGAGAACAAAAGTAAGGGAGAGCTTCAATTTCTTATCACTCACTGAAAATTACTCCTGTGCTGTAATAAAGGAAACTAGAATCGACTTAAATGACATTTTGACCAACATCACACCTGCTGCTCAGCGTGGCTCTGCATTGAGCTGACACTGAATAACACGGTTTTGTTTGCCGGAGAAACATTTACACTTGACTAAAGTCATTCGTGACTGAGCAGCCTCTGGGATACAAATAATAATTCTGAGCAAAACACAAAAACCGCTGTACTAGACATGGACCAGCATTTCAAAGCGAATCTGTTATCTGTCCAATGAAATGTATTTTGACTGTGAAATGCCACAATTTTTAAAAAGCACTTAACCAAGTGAGCCGTTATAAATCAGTGATTCACATGGGACAGATGTTGTTTGTCTCCATTATTGTTAAAAGAGAATAAGGTAAAAACATTTTTTTGCAGTGTTTACACTATTTTTGTCTAAATTTTCCTGTGATTTCAACATGCCGAAAAAGGCAACGTTTTTTATATTTTTCTTGTCATCTTGACATGACTGCAAACAAGACGTGGCGTGTAGAAAAGTTAGGTTACCTTCAGAACAAGAGAAAACAACACGCTTTGTGTCGAGATTACCAGAAAATTAAGTTTAAAAGAAACAAAAAAAGTTTCTGTAAGTTTCCTTTAGTTTGTTCATTTCCAAGTTCTGAAAGCCATCACGGGTGTTAAAACAATCCTCAGTGAAGTATTTTTTATTTTTTTTTAAACCTTCCACTCACACTTCACTTCACCTAACTTGGAGAGCTCAGTCTCTGGCAATAACAAACTGTCACCTGTCCTATCAAGATCTTCCGTGGACTTCTCCAGCAAATGAAAATGTAACTCAACAGGCGGCTCAATTTCATTCCCAGTCTCCTGTGGATGGCATGCACTCCAGTGCTTTTCACAGTTCACTGAATGGAGAGCAGAAGTGGCAGTCACCGGAGATCCAGAACGGGTATCGTATTGTCAGAGATGCCTGCTTTCACCTTCTAATGGCCCCTTGGATAGTTAAGTTTCTGTGAGAAGAAGACCTTCCATTCAATTTCACAACAAAAAAGTGGTTGTGAGTGCTCTCAAACTGACAGAAATCCCAGCAGAATGGAAAACTGCCACGTTTAATTTATATTGTAATGTTTTTAACAAGCACATCCCTAACAAAGACCCCCAGGACCCCATGTTTGGTGTAGCAAAGAAGAAAAATTAGGTACAATCCAGACATCTAGTTTGTTTAATATCAACAATTCTATAACAAACATCCTCATCCAAAGTATTGAACTCGTATATAGCATTTCCGTTACTGGAAATAATGATAATGTCATATTAAAGGGTTAGTTCACCCAAAAATGAAAATTCTGTCATTAATTAGTCACCCTAGTGTTGTTCCAAACCTGTAAGACCTTCGTTCATCTTCGGAACACAATTTAAGGTATCCATAGACAGCAAGGTAACTACCACGTTCAAGGTCCAGAAAAGTACCAAGATGATCGACAAAGTAGTCTGCGTGACATCAGTGGTTGAACTGTAAAGTTACGAAGCTACGAGAATACTTTTTTGTATGGCTTTATTCCACATTTTCGTCTGTACTGCGTCACTTTGGACGTGCGTTCACGACAGTACCATGACGCGAGCATGTGGCGGTGTCCGGCGTGATGATGTCATTACGCCGAATCTGGGTCAGCGCCGCCACACGCTCGCATCATGATACTGCCGTGAATGCGCATCCAAAGTTTTGAACGTGGTAGTACTGCGTCACTTTGGACGTGCGTTCACGACAGTACCATGACGCGAGCATGTGGCGGTGCCGGCGCTGATGATGTCATTACGCCGAATCTGGGTCAGCGCCGCCACACGCTCGCGTCATGATACTGCCGTGAATGCGCATCCAAAGTTTTGAACGTGGTAGTTACCTTGCTCTCTATGGGGTCTATGGGAGGGTCAGAGAGCCCTCAGATTTCATCAAAAAGATCTTAAATTGTGTTCCGAAGATGAACGAAGGTCTTACGGGTTTCGAACAACACTAGGGTGAGTAATTAATGACAGAATTAGCATTTTTGGGTGAACTAACCCTTTAATTGTGATCGAAACTGTTTTGATCATTTCAACTAAAAACTGAAAACTTTATGCATTTTGTCCGTTCATTTACACAACAACAAAACTTATACCATTATCGTCTCTGTGTAAACTATGAAAACTTGAATTTGTGAAGATGTCATGCACATGCGTATTATGTGTTCAATCTATAGGAATACTTATATGCTCAGATGCATAGTATTTCTTTCGAAAGTGATCGCCATCAACTGGCCTGGCATGCATAATACAGTGTTTTTTAGTATTTTTTGCAGATCCATGTGAATGCGGATGTTGTTTTGACAACATTGTCGTCTGTACACAAAACTTTTCACAAAACTTTTCAAAAAAGGAAAAAACATTTCTGTTTTTAGTGCAATCATCATGTAAATAGTTTATATGTCAAACTAAATTATTTCAATATCAATATTAAGTCCCATATCAATAAATTGCATTCATAATGGGGTTTGGTTGTACTAGACGCAACCATTTCTGATTACTGCGAACCCTGTTCAATTAAATCAACACTTAAATAGAACTTTTCAGGTTCTATAGGTCTTACCCAGTAACCCATTATGCCAAAGGTTAAATAAGTTCCAGAAATCTTGAAGAGGAAGATGATTGAAATACATCAGTTTGAGGAGGGTTGCAAAGCTATTTCAAAGACTCTTGGACAAAGAACCATAGTAAGAGCCATTATCTCTAAATGGAAGTGTCTGACCTTCTAAAAGTCCTTCAAAACCACAGTGGTGATTGATCCAGGGAGTCACAAAAGACCCAAGGACAGCACAGAAAAAGAAAAAAAAAACTGCAGGCCTCTCTTACATCAATTAAGGTCACTGTCCATGACGGCACTATCCAAAAGACACTGGCCGAAAATGCCATCCATGGAAGACTGGCGAGGCGAAAAATGACTGCTAACCCAGAAGAACATTAAGTCTTTTCTCGATTTTGCCGAAAGGCATCTTGATGATCCTCAAAATGTTTTGTGTACTGACAAATCAAGAATGGAACTGTTTGGAAGACTGCAGTCCCATTACATCTGGAGTAAACCAAAAACACTGACTTCCACAAAAGAACATATACGCATGTCCAAGTGTGGTGGAGGAAGTGAGCTGTTGTGGGAAGGCTTTGCTGCTTTAGGGCCTGGACAACTTTCAGTAATTAAAGGAAACGTAAATTCTGCTCTCTACCAGAAAATCCTAAGGGACAGGGGTGTCCAAACTCAGTCCTGGATGGCCACTGTCCTGCAGAGTTTAGCTTAACACACCTGCCTTGAGTTTCCAATATGCCTAGTAAACCCTTGTTTAGCTGGTTCAGGTGTGTTTAATTGGGGTTGGAGCTGACCTCTGCAGGACAGTGGCCCTCCAGGAGCAGGATTGGATACCCCTGCTAAAGGAGAGTGTCCAGTCTTCAGGTGGTAAATTAAAGCTCATGTGCAACTGGATAATGCAGTAAGATAATGAGCTGAAGAATGGGAGTAAGTCCACCTCTGAATGGGTTCAATAAAAAGCTAAATTAAAGTTTTGGAGTGGCTTAGTAAAAGTCCTGACTTGAACTCAATTGAGATGCTGTGGCAGGACCTTAAACAGGCAGTAAACAGACAGAACTGAAGCAGCTCTGCAAAGACAAGTGGGCCAAAATTCCACCACAGCACTGTGAAAGACTAGTCTCTTGCAGATTGCCTTTGTTTTATGTTGTTTTTAGTTTGAATATCTGAAGCTATTTAGTATAAAACATACACAAAAACAGACAAAATTAGGATGGGGGAAAATTGCATTTTCACAGCACGCATAGCAACTTTGCCCCCCACCTAAAAAGTATTGTGATGCAAATTTTGCATGGGATGCACCACTCACATTTTCTTCAGAAAATCACGTTTAAGTTTGGCTGTTTCAGCACAAAGATTGATTTATGTAACGGTGCACTGCCTTAATTCTACATTCAGCGTTTCTCTCATTCATTTATCCGTAGAGTCAAACCAACCGACCAGACAAATTTGATCAAAAGTGGTTAGCATGCAAATGTTTAATATCTCATTAATAGTGGCCAATTCGAGCTTGAAAAAGCACTTAAAAGTAATTTGGGGTTTGGCTTCTGAAATTTATGCAGAGCTCAAACCAAGAGAAGTGTGAAGAAGGTTATGTAAAAGTGACATGAAGAGTTATGGATGATTCATAGGGCAAATACTTAAAATGACAGCAGTGACTATTAGAAAACATGTTCTGGCTTTTAGCACCATGGTGCCGTGGCATCTTTTCTGTGGGATCAAACAAACAATTCCTGACTAAATCAATTAGTTTGAGGCATTTGTGTAAGGCGTGATCAATAGACTTTTTTTTTTCTCGGCAATGACGCATTGAGCATCCAGTCTCAGATAATCCCTGTCTAACTGCTCTAATACGCCTCGGCTCCATTCCACACATGTATACCTTGCTATTGATTTTTCTTACCTTGTACGGGTTCTGCCCACCCAGACTGCATCTCTCAGCGTGTTTTTCTTCTTGACTGCCTGCCCACCTGTCTGCTTACAACATGGAAAGACTTTTTTCTCCTTTTGTCCTCTTTGACTCTGGCAAATTCTCATAAGTTTTGCCACTTATACAAGATATTTTAGCATTAAAAACTTCACTGGGCTTCATTTATACACACTTTTTGCGATGTCCTGGATATCGAATGTACGCATTGGTATACTGTATTTGTAAACACAGTGATTAGCGAATGAGACCTAGTGATGTTCTTTTAAGCACAAATTTATACGCGAATTAGGCTGGCTTTAGTGCAAAAAAACCTCTAGGATCATCAGAATAAAGTTATAATGTTACGAGAATAATCTCATAGTATGTCTTTTATGAGAATGTAATCATTTTCCAAGATTAAAGTTGCAATATTTTAAGAATAATGTCAAAAATACAAGATTAAAGTCATATTTTGAGAATTAATTCAAAATTACAAGTCATAATATAAGATTAAAGGCATATGAAAATAACATTAGGGTGCAGTGGTGTTTGTCTGATGGCAAAGCAGAGGATATTACATTATTTCACAAATGATAAACTTGAACATTATTTGCATGCCCTGGTTCAATAAAAATGTATAGGCAAAATATGTTGTTACTCTCATAAATTTTTTTTTTTGTTGTTCTCAGAACATTGATTAAACATTTGACATTGTTACAGACATTATGGCAATCTCACAATGTTACCACTTGGTTCTGGAAACCTTAGATTTTGTCATTTTAAGTGCGATTATATGTTATAGTTTAATCATCAAATGATGATTAAATGACAGAAAAGAGTGGATGTGCTCCACTCCAAAACTGGTCTTCAAGATGGAGTATTGCACCATGCAAATAGCAAAGTAGATATCCTAGAGTAGAGATCCTGTTTTGCATAATACTTTCAATGAAACAGGTGTTAAAGCAATGCAGACAGCATATGTGACTAAATTACATTATCAGTGAGCACAATTCATTCTTTGTGAATTCCCCTCTTGGTTTCTTATTCCACTGCGCAGGTCTCCTTCATCTCTGCTTGTCATTCTCCCGAATCCAAACACAAATGAAGCGAAACCTTTCTGTACCCTCAGATCTGTTTTTAGAGCTTTCTCACTTGCCTGAGTACCTCAGGCTTCTGATTTCATCTTCAGCTGGACCCTTTTCAGATAAAAGGATGACATCAAACCGCCTGTACATTATATGCTATATTGAGCATTAGATGCCTTCGGGAGGAACAAGATAGTGAGAGACAGAGAAGAAAAAGGGGTTTCTTGGCATTACATTTTTGTGTATCTTCTAAAAGACAAAGGTTGCTTTATCTGTGTACTTTTCAAGGCCAAATAGTGATAATCCTTACTGTAAATAGCTGTCTACTCTAGAGGTTAACTAACTGTTTGGACAGGGTTGACATCCTGCGACAGATGGCCCTTTTCATGAAAAGGTCACAAATTAGGACTTGAACACTGAGGTTGAAACAAATAGTCAGTGAAAGGAGGTGCTTAATCTTCTCCGTCTATCTAAGGTAGTTGAACTAAAGTAATTAATACATGACATGTTCCTCAACCATGTTACTTATAGAAATTTGTTTCTGCCACAGGATCAAAATTAAATTAAATTTAAAAAGTAATTGCGACTTTTTGTCTCACAAATCAGACTTTTTTTTTTTTTTTTTGCAATTCTGAGTTTATATCTTGAAAAATAAAAGCAAATTTACATCCCATAAGTGTGTTTTTACATGTGACCTTTTATCTCACAATTCTTTTTTTTTCTTGCAATTGTGAATTTTTATTTCATAGTTTGGACTTTTTTCTTTCAGAACTGTGAGTTTACGTCTTGCAATAGCTTGCAATTCTGAGATTACAACTCTCAGTTCTGTAGCAAAAAAAGAACTGACCTGAAAAAAAAAGCCAGAATTGAGAAATCTAAACTCTCAATTGCAAGAAAAATGGGAGAATTTTGAGATTATTTTTTGAAATTATTTTTTTATTCTTTGGACTGAATACAGATTAAAACTCTGTGGATTTCTGTTACTGTTTAGCAAAAACATTAAATTATTTAAATAAAACTAGTACATTTTTTATTTTATTTATTTATTTTTAAATCCCAAATGATGTTGTTTCCTGGGTGCTTTTTTTAATCATGTGGTGGTAACCTTGCACGTAAAATGTGGAACACAGATAAATATTGTACTTTTTCTAAAATTATTTGAATATCAATTCAGCAAACTATATCGAAATGACAACATTTTGTATTGCTTACATTTTTCAATACCAGTGTTGTAGAACTAGAGTTCAGACCATGTTTTTGAACCATGCTATAGTAAAGTACTTGAACTAATTTGTTGTGGTAATTATATAGTTGCTGTGGTAATATAACAACTATTGTAATATAAACAAATTACTTTACCCAATACTGTATTAAGTTTTCTACAACTATAGGGTATATTATACTACAATACACAACAGTTTACTGTAGTAAAAACTAAAGTATACTGCAGTATTTATTACAGTTTATCAGTTCACTATAGTTAATACTACAGTATGCTGTATACAAAGTGTTGTAAATACTATAATACATAAAGTATAATACACTTCACTATAGTATGGTTCAAAATCACTATAGTATTTATTATAAATTACTATAGTATTTTTTAATGTGGGTTGTCATAGACTCGAGAGCATTTGGACTCTGCCTTGTATCACATTCTGAATCATTCAGACCCTCTTCAGGTCTTGGTCTGTACTCAAAATCAACCTACTCAGGTATTGGCCTGGACTCACACTTGAATGAGCTAGTCTCGACTACAACTGTTGGATGCTGTTGAGAGCATAATTTGTACCCTGTTTGTGGAAAGTACCAGATACTATATTTTGCTAGTAGGAAGTGTTTTTCTAAATGGTTGTCATAAAATTGAATACTGCCACTCATCACCTTTAATATCCCATCCTGTGGGGACCTAAAGATGTAGCCCCCACGCACTCATACTCTCTCTCTATATATATTTAGCACTTACCAACTAGATCAGTTTCCCAAGTGACAATTTCAGAATCCATGCGCTTCCTATTTCTTTGCAGATTCTTATTTGGGTGTGCTAATGCTGTTTATTTGTTATGAACCTGATTTGGTTTAATTGGGCAATTAGCCAGGATTGTACAGGGGAAACAAGAGGGCTTTGCCTCACCAGATTAGACGTTATTACCGTCAGGCAGTTTAGGGACAGCTTGTAGTCCTGCGAGGCCCCCTCCCTTGACCTCGGCTTAATACCTTATTGTCACTGGCAATTGATAGCTTCTCTCATTCACCCTGTAATTGTTCAGGGGCCAAAGGAGAGATAAGTCTTGAAATGTAATTAAACATGACCTTTTTCCCGATGCAGACTCCCAAGACTTGACGACCATATTGTGCGAAAATGTAAATACCGAAAAAGATAATGAGACTAAAATGGACTGATAATCACCAGTTGGGGGTGGATTTGTTCGCTACAGTTTGGCCTCTTCCCAGTTCTGGGACGTTCACCGGGTGGTTAATGTAATCCCAACCCAGTTCTGGCATACTAAACTGCCGGACTTTATGTGCACATTGCTCTTTATGCTAATGCTAATGTGTGTAACTGAGTGGTACTCAAATGGTTTTCCTTCAGATCCAGGATTTTACATTGGGCATCAAGTGACATCCAAAACAATACCAATCCCGTAACCTAGGGGTGTCCAGATTTAGTCCTGGAGGGCCACTGTCCTGCAGAGTTTAGCTCCAACTTGCCTCAACACACCTACTGTACCTGGAAGTTTCTAGTATGGCTAGTAAGACCTTGATTAGCTGGTCTGGCTGTGTTTAATTGCGGTTGGAGCTAAACTCTGCAGGTTAGTGGCCCTCCAGGACCAAGTCTGGACACCCCGACATCCAAAACAATACCAATCCCGTAACCTAGGGGTGTCCAGATTTAGTCCTGGAGGGCCACTGTCCTGGAGAGTTTAGCTCCAACTTGCCTCAACACACCTACTGTACCTGGAAGTTTCTAGTATGGCTAGTAAGACCTTGATTAGCTGGTCTGGCTGTGTTTAATTGCGGTTGGAGCTGTAGCGAATCAGCTCATGGGGAAATATGAATAATTAACCATAACTAGTTATAATTAACTATTCATATTTTAGATCCACTGTAGATATTTAGCTGACCACTCAGGGTCAACCGTCTTGTCAATTCTAACACCCCTGCTGTAACCAGTATTTAATGTTATCTAGGTTTTTGGGTCATATTTTCTTTCTTCAGGGTTGATTGCAGTAGTATTGCACAAAAATGATGTGATACTTTGATGTTTTTTTCCCCTGTCTGTTTATGAACCTATCAAAACAGACCTGCAACCATTTTTTGGTTGTGACCTATTAGTTGAGAATAGGCAAAAATCGAACAACATTCAAACACGTCAGCTGTTCTGACAGGACGGGAATCCAGAGAATTGCGTCATCGTCTGCATTCATCTATGTGTACCAGAGATGATACGCCGAGGAATAATGTGGCATCTACAACAGGATGAAATAAATCAACTGTATGTCACTTTCGGTGAGTTCTGGCTGGGAAACATTTGTTCTGACTTCTGTGTTTAGTGAATTTGCTCAGAGGGAGAAAAGAGTCAGAGACAGAGAGAGAAAAATAAAGAGGATGAAGGTTCCCAGAAAGAGGCCCCAGGTGCACCACTGTTTCATTCCCCAGCAGAGAGCAGCAAGCAGAAGACAGTACAATGATTGCGGCCTGCAGACGGCTGCTATTATGGCTGCCGAAAGAGGAGGTGGGGGAAATTACATGATCAGGTTTTCAATGAAAGAGGAGCCGGTAATTTGCAGAGGCGGGTGAAAGGACGAGGGAGAGAAAGGGAAGAAAGAGAGAACGTCAGTTGGAATATACTGCCAAAATGGGCAGCCATGACAATCTGTAAACATTTCCATTATTGCTCAAATCCCCAAGCAAATCATAAAGCCTCTGGCTAGCGATCGGAGCGATGGCTAAGCCCGTCGATTTGGTTCAAGGGGTCGGCTACTTTAATTGCAACCGGCTCTGTTGCTTTGAATTATTACTCAATTACTAGTGGAAGGTGTTGACTGTTGGCCTCCGTCAGAGCTCCTCAGGGAGTTCGTAGTTCCCACATAAACATAACATCCAAATGTTGGTTATAATGTCAGTCTGAAATAGGATCTATTTCGAGAGAGGTGAGGAAATCTCTGTATGGCAAGCTGAAAGCCTTTTCTTTAAATTTGCATCTAAAAACTCTCATGTAAACATGAGTTTCCACCTCTACGCTCCTCAAAGCCTGAGGCTGGAGACTATCGATATTTACATAACAGTAGATGTACCTAAGAGGCAAGATTCTGCACAAATCCCAAAAAATGCGGATTTTTCGTCTTTGTGTTGGTTTGGGAACCTTTTGGTGTTCTGTCATTGAGAATTTATTTACTAGTCCCCGAAGGAGACATAGTGCCTTGGCACCTCCGCTCAGAGAAATGTTTGACATTTAGCTTGTATATTTGTTTGGGTCTTCTGTATGTACGTGTTTAAGAAAGGCCAGAGACCTGCTGTGAACCTTTGGCTTTCAAAAAGGGCGAGCGTTCTGAGCCTAAACCGAGACGAGGGGTCTTTTTTTCCCATGCTTTTTCATGTCTCTTCCCTACTGGAGAACAAATGTGGAGGAGGTGGAGAAGCGTGGTGTGGTCTGAAGCCAAAGAGGTCAAGTCAGGCAGACATTCTTTCCTCCGTCTTCTAGCGCATACTGCCGAGCCTCCCACTGGATGATTCAACCCACGGGGACGACTTTACCAGAGCCGATCAATAATGTCACTTTTAAGTGGGAAGAATCTGAAAGGTGCTTTGAAAGAAGCTGAAATCTGGACTTAAGAGCTGTGGGTTTATCTTGCGACACTCAAGCGTTAGATAACCATTGGGCGCCAAGAAACAAGGGCAGGGGGTGTGATGAAAGCAGGACAGAAGAAAATATCCCAGGGTACCTGTGAAAAAAAGACATCTTTCAGATATTTGGGTCAAGATCGGCAGACAATAAATAATTTGATGTGCATTTGAAACAAAGTCTTTCAGAATTTACGAACTGCTGAATTATACACTTTCCTCATCAAAGACCCACTCACTTTTTAGGCAGTTCAAAGCAAAGACTGAGTCATACGAGTCTGTAAATACAGTATGTGCTTCAGGCCAAGTTGAGGAAGAAGACAAAACAAGTTGGCCTTGTTTTCATTTGCGTCTATAGACATAGCAATTGGGGAATTTCCTAATAAAATATATGGCCGTTTTCTGAACAGGAAATAATTACCAGTACAAATTATATCTGGAACTCTTTAAACTTTTAATGGTGGAATATGAAATGAATATTGATTTGCCTGAAATGAGCTATTGCTCTCATTGAAAAGGGTGTCAAGTCCTGCAGATTTTAGCTCTAACCTGCCCCAGCACACTTGCTTTGAAATTTCTAGCGATCCTGAAGACCTGATTAGCAGGTTCAAGTGTGTTTAACCAGGATTGCAGCTTAAAGGGCTCATTTTGCACAAGTTGAAATGATTCTTTAGGGTCTTAATTAAAACTCTATAACATACTTTGGTTAAAATTTCTCAATGTTAGTGTAAAAAACACCTTTTTAAACCGGTCAAAATCAGCTCTGTTTTTATCAAGCCATTATAGTCCATGTTGCTTTAAATGTTAATGAGCTCTGCTGGCCCTGCCCCTCTCTTCCGAGGCTGCATTTACACTGCAAGTCTTAATGCACAGATACGATCTTTTGACCATATCCAATTTTTGGCACGTCTCTTTACATTCACTTTTGACACGACTGGTATCCGATATCTGTGTTTACATTAGCCTAATTCCCACCCAAAAGGATTGTCTGCAGTGATCGCTTTACTATGCACATGGTAGACCATCGGGTTTTAAATGGCCGTGCTTTTAAAATTATTTATATAATTCACGTCAAATGGCCATTATTATTTGCCAGCATGGACAACGGCTGTCATAGATGTTTTGCAGCACAAAATCTGACTGGAAGGATAAAGACCGGAAAATAACGGTAATTTTAATTTTTTAGACTATTTTATCTACAGCTCGTTAGAGGTATAATTCTTTAGTGAAATAAAGATGATATTTATTGAAATTAATTCGAATTAAGGAGAGAGAGAGAACGAGAACGAACGAACACATACACCCACGTGCGAGCGAGCAATTGTGAAGCATTGCAAAATTACAAAAACTGCTTAGTTATCACCTCATTGCTGAGAAATATATGTAGCTTTTAGCTGTTGTATTTTCAAAATTCACGGGGCGGGGGTTGAAAACCAGCTCCTGAATGTGCAATTTCTTACCTATAAAAAGTTTCCATCTCAATAAAATTCGAGCGCGTACAGCATGCCGGCATTAAACGGCATTAAAAATCTTTATGAGCAAACTTGCCGCCCTCGCATTAGGAGTTCTGTGGAGAATCGGATATGTGTGTTTAGACGTAGGTCGGATGTCCAGATATCAGATGTGTATCCGATTAAAATCCACAGTTGGAAGTGGCTCAGATCTGATGCAAAAAAATCAGATCTCGTGCGGGTTTTTGTGTTTACACGTGTGCAACAAATTCCGATCTGTGTCAGATGTGAGCGAAAGATCGGATTTTTTGTGCCAGTGTAAACGCAGCCAGAGAGACTGTTTACTTTAGCCGCATTCATTGTGAAACTTGCTAATTAGCGTGTTATTAGGAAAGGTGATTTGCAAAGATTCATAAAAAACCCTTATACTCATTTCGTCTGTAGATGAGGCTGGATCATGAATGATTCGAGCGAACATAGATGCATTTAGGCTGATCGGGAGTGGCGCATTCACTTCAAAGCGAAAGTAACGTTAATCTCTTCAGCAGCTCAGATGTCCGGAGTAAATGACGATTGCTATATTCATTATTACATCCAACAATAAAGCAGCTCAATTGCTTAATCGGAGACATCTTGTCTTCCCCTGCAGCAGAGTCAACACAATGGCGGACTGATGACAGCTCACTCAGGGCGGGTCTAAGGTAAGACACCAGTCCAGTCTGTGCTGAAACGCTACTGTCAATCAACTATCGTGGGAGGGGTCTGTACAGAACTATGTCATTCTGACAGGAATCTCAGAACAGCCTGGTTTGAGAAAGGGGATTTTAAAATAGGGATTAAAAAAAAACACTGGATGAATTTTTATAATTATATGATGGATGTGTACACACACTTCCAACATACATTTATGTTCAAACAACTTGAAAAGTGAATTTTGCAGCCGATGACCCCTTCAACTCTGTAGGATAATGGCTCACCAGGAGCAGAGTTGGACACCTCTGGAAGGTTATGTTTAATACATTTCTCTTACATGCACACCAGAGATGCAAAAAATATATCAGCGTATTCTTAATTTATGTATATTTGTACAGCTGTCAGTAAGCAGGTATCTACACAGCTTTCTGTAACTACAGTCTGGGCTTCTTTCCCCATGAACATTCACAAGAATGCAGTGCTTGTGGTTTTATGGCCATATAAACCATGTTCCCTGGCGTAACTCCACCTAGAAGCGTGAAACCATTTTCTCATAACCATTTAAACGGCATAAGGAAAATAGTATCTGTGTTTACATGATGTCAGAATGCTGCTTTCGACAAAAACCCTTGTATAAACTTGTTTTCGTAATTGCATATAAACTTCTTTTTTATTATTATTTTATTTTAAAAGCAGTAAATGTGGAAAGAAAGGTGCTTAAACGCCAACAAATTTTGTTTGCTGTTTATGATAGTTGTTATATTTTTCATGTTGTAATATTTCATTTGAAGCATGCAATTTTTGTGACCGTTACTAAAATTGGGAAGACTAAATATACATTAAAACCCTGATTTGTATGATTCAGTGGTTTTAGAATAGAATAAACATCAAATAAATAAAAATGACATTTATTTCTGCAAAGTTTTAGTAAAACTAGCGCTATAGAAAAACAAAATTGTGAGTGAACGCAAATTATTTTATTACAATTTTATAATATTTAACACAATATTAGTACTTTTATTACTTTGAAAAATCTAATGAGATACTAATTTGTAACGTAAAATGTGTTTCTTTAGTCCTTTAACATACAGAATTGAAGATAGAACTTGGAGAAACAACTGTCAATATCTTTCAAGTAAAGATTAAGCACCTTTTTTTAACTTTATATGGCTTTGGATCTAAGGTTCTGTACCAGTGAAACATCTTTTAATGTAGTTGTTGACATTTTGCTGAACCTGTCTGTCTTTGTGGATCTGTTCGCTCACAAGTGTGCCTTTTCCTGATCTCCCAGAGCAACCTTTACTGTAGAGCAAGCTTTATACTGCACGATTATTCAATGTCGCTGCGACAAAACACACCTTTTGTTGTCTGTGAGTTGAGCACAACCATTCATTGGAGCCTCTGCTCTTTATATAAATAGATCCTGGGCTTTATCTATGCACCGCCCCGTTATAAAAGGTTTCTGTTTCAGAGAAATCACCTCCCTACAGCAGAGAAACCAATTCACCTGCTTGATGTCCTTCTTCACCTCTTCTTTTTTCTTTTTCTTCTGGCGACCCATACTATCTTTTCTTATTCCTTCTGTTAGGGGTGAGAACAATTTAGCTGTGGCCATACTTCACTTAGCAACCCAGTGACTTCCTCTTAATCAGTGTCTTTTTCTCATTTAAAGCTGTTGCCATCAGTATTTGTTGGGCTGATGAGGGAGGTTATTTGTTCCTTGGCAACTTAAAAACTCTTGCTAAGCTGTTCTAGGGTGCGTTTTCCTTATAACGACATAAGTTGCTGATTAGTACGATGCATTGTTGTGGCTAGCTATTCACAACTATTTCCAAAACACGGACGCATCTCTGTCGTTTGAACCACATTAGATCAACTATATAGGGCCGTTGTTAATGACGTTACACGCATGTGGTGGAGTAATAACTTTTGCTATCTCAGATCTCAGATATGCTGCTGTATTGAACATGGCACCTGATGACTAATTTACTATTTTTTTCCCTGTCATTTTGCTTTATAGGATGTTTGAGTCATCATGTGTTCCTTCTTATGTCATACTCCGGGGTTCCCTTAGGCATTTATGCACATGCACACTCTTCAAAAATGGTGCTTATTGAGGACATTCTAAAATATATAGATTAAAAGGTATATATATTTAAATAGAATGGTAGATATAGATTGTAGGCTACTGCATGTTAGCTTGCTTATTGTGCCCAAGAACATAATTTATTTAAGTCCATATGTCTTATTAACTACCTATAAAAAGTTTCCATCTCAATAAAATGCGAGCGCGTACAGCACGCCGGCATTAAACGGCATTAAAAATCTTTATGAGCAAACGTGCCGCCCTCGCATTAGGAGTTCTGTGGAGAATCGGATATGTGTGTTTAGACGTAGGTCGGATGTCCAGATATCAGATGTGTATCCGATTAAAATCCACAGTTGGAAGTGGCTCAGATCTGATGCAAAAAAATCAGATCTCGTGCGGGTTTTTGTGTTTACACGTGTGCAACAAATTCCGATCTGTGTCAGATGTGAGCGAAAGATCGGATTTTTTGTGCCAGTGTAAACGCAGCCAGAGAGACTGTTTACTTTAGCCGCATTCATTGTGAAACTTGCTAATTAGCGTGTTATTAGGAAAGGTGATTTGCAAAGATTCATAAAAAACCCTTATACTCATTTCGTCTGTAGATGAGGCTGGATCATGAATGATTCGAGCGAACATAGATGCATTTAGGCTGATCGGGAGTGGCGCATTCACTTCAAAGCGAAAGTAACGTTAATCTCTTCAGCAGCTCAGATGTCCGGAGTAAATGACGATTGCTATATTCATTATTACATCCAACAATAAAGCAGCTCAATTGCTTAATTGGAGACATCTTGTCTTCCCCTGCAGCAGAGTCAACACAATGGCGGACTGATGACAGCTCACTCAGGGCGGGTCTAAGGTAAGACACCAGTCCAGTCTGTGCTGAAACGCTACTGTCAATCAACTATCGTGGGAGGGGTCTGTACAGAACTATGTCATTCTGACAGGAATCTCAGAACAGCCTGGTTTGAGAAAGGGGATTTTAAAATAGGGATTTAAAAAAAAACACTGGATGAATTTTTATAATTATATGATGGATGTGTACACACACTTCCAACATACATTTATGTTCAAACAACTTGAAAAGTGAATTTTGCAGCCGATGACCCCTTCAACTCTGTAGGATAATGGCTCACCAGGAGCAGAGTTGGACACCTCTGGAAGGTTATGTTTAATACATTTCTCTTACATGCACACCAGAGATGCAAAAAATATATCAGCGTATTCTTAATTTATGTATATTTGTACAGCTGTCAGTAAGCAGGTATCTACACAGCTTTCTGTAACTACAGTCTGGGCTTCTTTCCCCATGAACATTCACAAGAATGCAGTGCTTGTGGTTTTATGGCCATATAAACCATGTTCCCTGGCGTAACTCCACCTAGAAGCGTGAAACCATTTTCTCATAACCATTTAAACGGCTTAAGGAAAATAGTATCTGTATTTACATGATGTCAGAATGCTGCTTTCGACAAAAACCCTTGTATAAACTTGTTTTCGTAATTGCATATAAACTTATTTTTTATTATTATTTTATTTTAAAAGCAGTAAATGTGGAAAGAAAGGTGCTTAAACGCCAACAAATTTTGTTTGCTGTTTATGATAGTTGTTATATTTTTCATGTTGTAATATTTCATTTGAAGCATGCAATTTTTGTGACCGTTACTAAAATTGGGAAGACTAAATATACATTAAAACCCTGATTTGTATGATTCAGTGGTTTTAGAATAGAATAAACATCAAATAAATAAAAATGACATTTATTTCTGCAAAGTTTTAGTAAAACTAGCGCTATAGAAAAACAAAATTGTGAGTGAACGCAAATTATTTTATTACAATTTTATAATATTTAACACAATATTAGTACTTTTATTACTTTGAAAAATCTAATGAGATACTAATTTGTAACGTAAAATGTGTTTCTTTAGTCCTTTAACATACAGAATTGAAGATAGAACTTGGAGAAACAACTGTCAATATCTTTCAAGTAAAGATTAAGCACCTTTTTTAACTTTATATGGCTTTGGATCTAAGGTTCTGTACCAGTGAAACATCTTTTAATGTAGTTGTTGACATTTTTCTGAACCTGTCTGTCTTTGTGGATCTGTTCGCTCACAAGTGTGCCTTTTCCTGATCTCCCAGAGCAACCTTTACTGTAGAGCAAGCTTTATACTGCACGATTATTCAATGTCTCTGCGACAAAACACACCTTTTGTTGTCTGTGAGTTGAGCACAACCATTCATTGGAGCCTCTGCTCTTTATATAAATAGATCCTGGGCTTTATCTATGCACCGCCCCGTTATAAAAGGTTTCTGTTTCAGAGAAATCACCTCCCTACAGCAGAGAAACCAATTCACCTGCTTGATGTCCTTCTTCACCTCTTCTTTTTTCTTTTTCTTCTGGCGACCCATACTATCTTTTCTTATTCCTTCTGTTAGGGGTGAGAACAATTTAGCTGTGGCCATACTTCACTTAGCAACCCAGTGACTTCCTCTTAATCAGTGTCTTTTTCTCATTTAAAGCTGTTGCAAAATATATTTACATTATTCAAAACATGATTTAATTGATATTATTATAATTTACAATTATTTTATAATATTGTTATTAAGATATTTTCTTGCACATTTTATAATACAGTTTTTAATCTATATTATTAAGAAGTACTGTTTGCGAAAGATTGTGTGATTGCTAGGGTCATGTTGCTATGTTGTTTCTAGGGTCTTTTAAAGCAAAAGATTTCAAGTGTATGATATTCTTGTCCCGTTTTCTTTCTTTTTTTAATCATTATCCAACCAAAAGTAATATGATCACCTATTAAAGTGGTCTAATCAGGGAACTGATTTGATCCTTCACTTCGTGGTCAATAAACAGCAGTAATCTCATGGTCTGCATACTTGTACCCAAAGTCATGTTGTTTTGGTTACTTAGCTGCTGTGTTCAAACACTTGCTGGCTTCCCCACTGTGAACGATAACAGCGGATTTATACATAATAAAAAGAGTATTGAAAAGCATGCATGCTCATCTTTGAAACCACAACATTTTCAGAATAAAGTAAAGGTCAGGCATCATGGACAGATTTGTGTGCAAGATAAAGGTGCCATCTTGTGCTTTGAACCAGCATCGATTCTTGTGTTTGATGTATAAGTGAATCGAAATGCTTTGCCCTTAGTCCTTAGAAAGTTTTACTGGAAGTGATGGGAAGTGATTTTATGGGAAACAAGCAATTAGACAAAGGTTACCACTTGAGTACTACATCCTCATTTGTTTTTCCGCATTAAACAAGTTTTATCCATGGTACTTTTGACAAATATGTTGATTTCAAACTTGGCCACACGTGATTTGCAAGACTCATATGGCCCTCAGGTGTTTTTGAAGGGATGCACACTTTATTTTGCCCATCCAACTGAAATATCACATGTAAATTGATTGTGCTTTTAATCCTTACATATTGAAATAACTGACTGTTAAGCTGGTTCATTATTATTTCTGGTCTCTTAATGGTACTGCTACCTCCATTGAGTAATAATCCCAAGCATCATTACTCCACTAAACAAGCAGAGCAGGTATGAGGATGAAATGAGCCAAACTGTGTAACTGCACCAATAACGGTATATAGTTAAAATACATGATATACATAGTTGTACAACACTGTATTTGTTATAATTGGCCCCCAAAGGGGAACAGCACAGGTCTATTGAATATGAGACCCCAACATAGTTCAGCCAAACCCGTCTGCCACAGGACAGATCAAAGTCTAAGGGGGGTGTTTACATGACTAAAATTGTTTACATTTAACTAAAATTGGAACATTTTTATGCGTTTTGGCCGTTCATTTACACAACAACAGTGTTTTGGTGGCCTGAAAACACAAACTTTGGAAAGTGGGTTTCAACATGCAAGTTTTTGAAAACAATGCCATTATCGTCTCCATGTAAACTAAATAAAATGTATTATGTTTGTGTAATGTTTCTTTACAAAGTGACATCACCATCTACTGGCTAGACATAAATAATACAGATTTTTTGCCCATCAGTGTGAATGGGGATAATTTTTGACAACGTTGTCATCTGTTTGTGAAAAACGCAAAGGAAAACTTTTCCGTCATTTACACTTCGCTGTCATGTAAACATGCCCACAAGAGTTTGTGGCAAAGAAAACTGACAGAATATAAAAAAATATATATATTTTTAGGGCTGTCAGCCCTAGTTTTTAACAGTAAGGAAAAACTAATCTGCATGTAGGTTTGTGAAAAAAAAGTTATGAAACACATTAATATCAATGTTTTGTACATAAGTGTTCATGTTTCCTTGATTATATTTGAAGAATTTGCTTTGGCTTCACAGCATGAAGGGACAGTCCAACACTCAGAATAAAAGGTACAAAAGCTGGGGCAGAACATTTGTAAAATTTACACCTTTGTACCATATTTACAGCTAAAGGGCACATACTGGTACCTTACAAGTACATATTGGTCTCTGTAAGGCCTTTCGTACCTCTTTAGTTTCAGAACTAAATGTACAGTACTAAAGTACTGGGACGATTTTGCGCAAACTATTTCCCAGTAACATTTAAAGGGTTGCATTCGCACCGTGTACTAGGTGTACTAGGAAGTGACGTAAGCTGGTCGACAGCGACGTCATTTGTGTGCGGCGTTCAACAACGGAAACAAAGTAGAACAACGTTAA
Source organism: Sinocyclocheilus grahami (assembly GCF_001515645.1). Classification (NCBI taxonomy): domain Eukaryota; kingdom Metazoa; phylum Chordata; class Actinopteri; order Cypriniformes; family Cyprinidae; genus Sinocyclocheilus; species Sinocyclocheilus grahami. The sequence goes on from NW_015505338.1 coordinate 262,396, forward strand.
CAACAGGAGGATGGAGGACGCTGTGATCGGAGCTGTGTTTTTGTTGTGTCTCGCGGATTTCACAATAATGGACATGGAATGTCGACGTATATGTAAAGCGATTGAAAGAACGGAAAGGAGGACTAAGAATCTCCAACGACAACTGGCAGTGCTACAAGTGCCTGCACTTCAGCGTCCGTCCATCTATCGCTGTTCTCCTTACTTGTGAAATAAGTTGACACAATGTTTACATGGCGTTTTAAATCATGGCGGGTGAGGGCGTTTTCGTACGCGTTTGGCCAATCAATGTCTACTTACGTCACAGGTAGTACCAGTTGTGCTGGTTAGACCCTGCTCCGAAGTAGGAGCTAATTTGGTTCTCGAAAAAGGCAGTCCGGTACTAAAACCGCACCCAGTTCCGGCGGTGCGAAAACGCCAAAAAGTGGGTAGTTCCACAATTAGTTCTGGTACTATGAAAAGGTTCCCGCGGTGCGAAAGGCCCTTATAATGTACATTTTAGTACCTAAATGGTATATATGAGTACCTTTTAAAAGGGTACCACCCCAGTGACAGTTTGTATCCTTTTTTGTGCCTTCTTTTGTCTTCTAAACAGAAGGGCAGTGCAGTTCATGTTTCATGCAAACATGAGCTTGACAATCAAGGGCAGGTGACAAAGAGCTCTCTACCTCTCTCACGCTTTATTTACCCCCGCCTGATATTACTCACTAATAGCGGAAGTCGTTCACAAACTCTTCAATCAGGAAGAGCATGAGTGTGGCCCAAATAATGAAGATCTAAAGGACCTCCGACATTGATAGTAATGGCACCAAAAACACCGCAAAATGCCACCACTGGCTCGGCTCGCAATCAAGAAGCTTGTTACATTATGCGCAGTCACAATCTGTACCTGAAACCAAACATCTCAATTGATTAGGCACTCCGGTGGCCTTGGCATGCCGTGCCTGAAGTATTTGTAGACTTAATATCATCCGTCTTATGAATAGAACATGTTTTTCTCCCACATGATGGGGAACAAATATTAATTTGCAAAGGCTTTTGTTTTAACGTCAAACGCTGGACCTGTTTTGTTAGTGCTTTAGAGTGACATCTCGATGGTGGGTGTACCTGAGATAATTTGTATGTTCACCTGCTGTTTTGTGCAACACCAAATTGAATACATTTTTCTCTTCTGATGGAGGTTCTGCAATGACACATTTAGCAAAAAACAGACTCGTAGTAATGTGAGGATTGCTCTTGAAAGGATAGTTGACAGTTAATATTTTAACAAGAATATTATTAACGTAGTAAATTATGGAATAACAGTGGTGTTTTAATGTGAAGTATGCCATTTTAGAGCTTAAACTATTGGTTTTGTCTCAGTACTCTTCTTACAGTAGGCTGAGTTATGATAGACAAAACCGTACCAGTTAATTATGCCTTCATAAATATCAGACTTTCTAAAATGACTAGCCAAAGTACAGTGAGTTTAATCTGCAATTGGAGTCTTGTGGCTTCCTATGATGATATCTTTAATGGCTACTGAAATATTAATCATTCACATTGTAACTCTTGGCTTTGGCTCTCAGGGGAGACACACATTCAGAGTGTGCAGCGTTTCTCTTAGATCACATATTACTGTATTCCAGTGTTGGGCTGTGTAAGGTGTCCTTTACACAAATGCACCTGAAGTATTGGTAGTCTTGACTAAATCTATTGTGTCCTGTCACTATCATAGATAGCTAGACAAACAGACAGATAGATAGAAAGAAAGAAAGAAAGACAGACAGACAGAGAGAGAGAGAGCGAGAGAAAGAGAGAGAGAGAGATAGATAGATAGATAGATAGATAGATAGATAGATAGATAGATAGATAGATAGATAGATGCGTTTCTCTTAGATCACATATTACTGTATTCCAGTGTTGGGCTGTGTAAGGTGTCCTTTACACAAATGCACCTGAAGTATTGGTAGTCTTGACTAAATCTATTGTGTCCTGTCACTATCATAGATAGCTAGACAAACAGACAGATAGATAGAAAGAAAGAAAGACAGACAGAGAGAGAGAGAGAGCGAGAGAAAGAGAGAGAGATAGATAGATAGATAGATAGATAGATAGATAGATAGATAGATAGATAGATAG
>NW_015505338.1:264706-264965 GCF_001515645.1 Sinocyclocheilus grahami
ATAGATAGATAGATAGATAGATACATAGATAGATAGACAGACAGACAGCTAGATGACAGACAGACAGACAGCTAGATAGATAGATATAAAGATAGACAGACAGAGATAGATAAACATACAGGCAGACATACAGACAGACAGAGATAGATAGACATACAGGCAGACATACAGATAGACATACAGACAGACATAGATAGATAGATAGATAGATAGATAGATAGATAGATAGATAGATAGATAGATAGATAGATAGATAGAT
>NW_015505338.1:266027-278445 GCF_001515645.1 Sinocyclocheilus grahami
AGACAGACAGACAGACAGACAGACAGACAGATAGATAGATGATAGACAGACAGACAGAGATGGACGGACGGACAGACAGACAGAGATAGAAAGATAGACAGACAGACAGACAGACAGACAGACAGATAGATAGATATATAGATAGATAGATAGATAGATACAGGGATTGAAATTAACTTTTTCACTCACCAGCCAATTTGGCTACTAAGTTTTTAAGTTACCGGCCATTCGTAACTTCTACTAGCCAAAAACCTGTCTACATTGAACGTGACAAAGCGACTGGTGCAAATAATTTTGTGTCAGTACTAGGGGTGTGCGATATTGGCAAAAAATAATATCTCCATATTTTCTGGAATTTTATCGATAAAGATAATTAGACCATATTTTGCTGAGTGTGTTATTGTGCTGATATCTTAAGGACTACCGTGGACAGCTGACTCCTAAAGTTTTTGATATATTTCATATTTTGTGTGGTCAGTTCACAGCAGTGATAGAAATTAATATTTTCCAATACGTTTAAATAGATTTTTACCTTTTATGTGCATTTTACCTTTTATAAAGCCATTTTTTTCTAAAAGTGTGCATCATCTTTTGAGGCAAATTCTTACATTTAATCAGTCAATTAATAATAATACATTTAGGCTGATACTAAACAAATTAAATCAGTATCAACAAAATTAATCGTTGCAGCAGTTCCATACAAAGTGGTATTTAGATGTATTTACACATGTTAATGCAGCTTAGAGGGACATGGAATGCTTTAACTTGCAGTTACAAATGCATAAATAATGTTTTGACATTTTAAACATGAAATTTTGAATACTGATATTTGAAATAATTAAAAAAATGAAAAGATACATTAGATGTAAAATTAAAACAATTAAAACCGCCAGTAGGCAGCAGCAAGTCACTGTTAATAAGTGAGTCATTGCGGCTGATCCGAATCATTTAAACGGTTGACTCATTCAGGAACAAAACACCGTCATGTTGCTCAGACATGCAAAACAGTGCTGTGGCTGTGTTTGGAATCATTTTGGTTGGCGAAATAGAGCAAAAGCAGGCATGGTGTCTAAAACGTAAGTCTCTTGATATTAACTTATTGTTTATTAAACTGTTGTATAAAATCAATTCACAAATCACATTTGTAACCATGCTGATTTTTTATTTAAAACGGCACTCTTCGTGTGATATTGATTAACTATATGAAATTATATAACTATATACATTTTCTGCCACCTTATCTTGAATTATGTGATCATTCTTAATGCATATTAATAGACTGAATCATGCACTGAAAGAACGCACTCTAAATGCCTAGTTAATGTAGTTGCTTATGCGGATGCGTGCACTCTGTAGGTGTGTTTTGTTTGGTGTTTGCAATATTCTTGATAATGTAATGAGTTCAGTATTTGCGCTAAACCTGCACAGGATTGGCTTGCACGAACTTCCCCAAGAAATTAATGAGTGAACAGAACTTACAAAAAGTAACCCGCCAAATTGGCTAGTGATTTGACAGCGCTACCCGCCACAGCTGATTTTTACCTGCATTTGGCGGGTTGGCGGGTGTTAATTTCAAACCCTGGATAGATAGATAGACAGACAGACAGAAAGAGATAGATATATAGAAAGATAGACAGACAGACAGAGATAGACAGACAGACAGACAGACAGACAGACAGACAGATAGATAGATAGATAGATAGATAGATAGATAGATAGATAGATGGATAGATCATCAAAAACTGTAGATTATATAAAGACAGACAGACAAACATACAACGGTATGAAAATATTATATCTATTTAGCTTTAGCTATTTGTGTCATGTTAAAAATAAGAAAACAATACAATATGTAACATATAATGTAAAATAATATGCAAATAATTATTTTGCATATTGGTTCCCCCACTCCTCTACTGACATTTAAGAACCATCTAGTTTTTATGTATTGTTTGTTTAGATGTTGTGGGTGTTAGTGATATGTAGATATTCTGATATGGTCACAGATGCTCTTTACTCACTCACCCACTTCAGTGCTTTCTGTACCTAATGTGACACTCCAACGCTTTAATGTCATTTATTACTTCCAGCCTTTTAACCGAGATGTTCAGAGGATGATTGTGTTAAAGGTTCATTGACCTAATATATTACAATGATACAGTCAGCCGTGATTTGTGTATTATTATTTTTAAAATTATATCAGTCTGAATTATTTGAAGATCACCTAATGTTGCCTACTGTCAGAATACAAGTGTATTATCTTCCCTCCAAATCATCGCAATTCCTCAGCCGCTTCTGTGATCAATGTAATGTTATCATAACGTGACATCTCACGAGCTGTACTTCCTCAAAGTGCATCTCGTATCCTCTTCTTCCTTTCAGTCTGGATGGTCTAATCTTTGACAGCCAGAGCAAACAAAAGTCAGCCGATCAAAATTACCCAGCAATATTTTATCCCCCTTCCCTCCCAGATTTAAACACACAGGGTCATTTTTCAAGAATGTCTACTGCGCAATCTTTAATTCTCTCCTTGCTGCTTTTGTTTACCCTCTTGGCTGTATCCAGGGCTTTCCATACATCTCTCTAATAGATAATACCTGCCAAAATCCAATTTACTGGTTTTCTCTCTCAATGTCAAAGCTTGTAGGCAGATGGCTTTGGTCTTAAGATAATAATGATCACATCTCTCTTGCTGCCAGGCCGGATTATGATGTTTGGGAGACTCGGCAGGAGACTGGTCCAATGCAAAGACGGTTTTAATGACAGCTCTTGATACTTCTCCAGAGAAAATACCTTAATTCACGTTGAGGGCACTTTAATGCTTATAAAGTAATATGGATTCATCTTATATGTAGTATACGCCCTCATCCCATTCCAGCAGGCTTTTCAGAGTCTTGCTTGATTGACAGGGTTCCCACGCTTCTTGAAAGTACTTGAAAGTACTTGAATTTCAGACATATGGATTCTCATTCTGGAAAGTACTTAAAAACAAACATAGGTCCTTGAAAGTGCTTGAATTAAATTCAAAATACATTTTATTTATGCAGGGATTAAAGTTTTCCGTCGCTACGACGGATTTCCATCAATTGGAAAAAAAAATAGGGGAAAAGAAACATGTAGCGCATTGTTGTTGTTGTTGTTGTTCTGCCGGCACACCAAAAATCATCCGTGCCACTGCAGCTTCTCAGTGACAACTGACGCCGCTTGCATCATTCACAGTCGGGTTATTAGCAGAGAACACAGAGCAGGACTTGAATTTCGGCCCGGGATTGCGGCTATTAATAACAATTCTACTCATTCCCGCAGGTTCCGCGCTTATAACATGATGACAGATGAAGGGATGTATCATTTGCACGTGCTTTTGAGTCTTGAGAACTCACTCGCACGCTCTCATTTTCTGTGTGTCCACAGATCGTGATAAGGAGAGTGACAGCTTTTAATAGTTAAGGAAGTTTGCAAAAGTGATAATTATTTAATACAACAGTTCAGTATACAAGTACTGCCTGATTTTGCTCTATTTCTTTATAACGAAAATAGTTCCAAATATAGTAACAGCTCAGCCGCTTCGCATATCTAAAAGCAAACACGGCTGAGTTTCATTCATTCAATGAAAGTGCGTTTTTGAACGAATCTAGTGAGTCAGTGATTCAGGATTACCCATTCTTAAAGACATCACTTGCTTCATTCCTGAATGAATCAGCCGTTCGAACGAATCAATTGAATTAATGATTCAGTGATAAAATAAGACTTGCCGCCACCTGCTGGCTGATTTAGTTGATTTTTTTGCTTATTTCAGTTATTTAAATCATTTAATATTTCTGTATTCAAAATGTTATATTTAAAACATTAATCTCCACATAAATGTATGAATTTAATTGCACTCATGCCTCATTAAACATCTGAAAATGTACCTTCAAGCCACTTTTGTGTTCTTCTGTGCCACCTCTGTAGTACAAATAATTTTGTTTATTAATACTAATTTCATATGATAGGTAACCTATTTGTCTTATTCTACTTCCTATTATAGTGTTTTAAATATAAATTTTAAAAAGCTTATAAGCATACATGTTTTAATTTGACATAGATGAAAATGATGCCATTGCAAAGGTAAAAAGAAAATACCCCTTTAAGTCACTTTGAGTCAAATGTCACCTCATATTAGGAAGGCTAATTTTTGATCAGAATTTTTTATTATTTATCAGAAGGTGCTCCTAAATTTTTTTAAATTAGGAGGACAAGCTCTCCTTATTACAAGAAGAAAAAATTGCCTTTAAACTGTGTGTGTGACAGGTATGGCTGTGGAATGGGGTTTGGTTGAGGAAAAATTTTCAGTCAAAAGATGTCCTATATGTTCTGTCAAAGACAGAACGAAACGGCACTATTGATTGGGGGTGGAGATGGGCTAGCACGAAAAGAAACTTAGCGTGTGTGTATTGCATGTACACGCTCAAACGTTGTCCTCGCATCACTGAACACCAGAAGAGCTTTTTTTTCTAATTCAGGTGAAGAGTAGCCAAGGCTTTTCTTACTAAATGGAAGCAAACTGGTTATAGTCAGCCTTCTCTAGTTATTTATTTAATTATTTAATACTTATTTTAGTTAAGTGCTTAAATTGTAAATATGCATTTATTAAATTATTTTATCTAGTGCATTTGTATTTTGTTGTTTTTGTAGGCTATACAATAAAAGCGTACCAACCAGAAATCATCACTGAGGGTGCTTCTGACATTAGTGAGGGTGCTAGTCTTAATGCACATTTCCCCTTCTATTGCTATCACTATGTCAATCACTACTACTTCGAGAGCGAATCCAGCATAAATATGCGGATGTCATTCCCAAAACTTTGCAACGTGTGTGTGGTCGAAAAACAAAATTCTACATTTTAAATGGATTATTGCCTAGAAAGCTCGCAAAGAGCACTCCTTTTTTAACCACTAAAAACTGTCACTCTTAGTTAATCGTGATTTCACAAAGTTCTGTAATGACCAATGAATCTCACACTACAATTAATATATTATTAACATCATCGTGTAAACTCTCTGTATGTTATAATGAAAGGATTTGATTGTAATTAGCACAGAACAAAAACTGGTGTGTGTCGCAGCCATTAGGTAAAACAGCATACATTCATGAGGATGATGAAAGTGTTTTAACTTGAGTAAAGCCCCCAGACCCCCTGCTCGTGACTCCCTCTGCCACCCCCGTACACGTTCAAAACGGAAGGATTTCACTCCAGCGCTTCTCTGTCTCCTTACGGGTGTGATACGTTTTCGACACATTATACAGACAGTCGTGTTACTACAAAACATCAAGAAGCAGTTTCCTCCATCTCCACTATCCAATGGAGCCGTACAGCAGCTGTTTTGCGGCCGCACATTGGTTATTGTGAAAGTACTGACGTAATCATATAGCCGTCATCATCCCGATTTCAATCCTAAATATCAAACATGTTTGATATGATCGGGGCGGCCCCGATTTGTATGCGAGCTGATCGGGAGGTGCAAGATTCGATCTGTGAACGCCTCAGATTACCAGATAATCTGCGCCGAACATCGGGAGCGATCGAGGGGCTCGACAAGATTTTTGCTCCGATTCTCGGCAGGGGGAAATCGGGGCTAAATCGGGCTAAAAATCCTGTAGTGTGATCCAGGCTTAAGTTGAGAGTGACTCTTGAAGGACCAGCACCACATCCTCTTGTACCACTGTTTGAAGAATTGATCTTCCAGAATCTGGCAGTAACTTTTAGGAGTTAATTTTTGTCAGTCTCTGCAAGACATACTTTTCAAGATAGGAGACGGAACTCCCAAAACTTACTGCAACATGGAGCTAAGGAGAAAAATGGATTCAAGGCCTGGACTTTCTATTTGCTTTTAAACTGTATACGCTTTTTACAAATTTTTTTTACAGTTTCTTTTCTTTATATTTTTTTGCAGATTTGCACGTTCATGAAATTTTTTCAAAAAATACTGACGTTTTGAGCAGCTGCATGTTTGAGCAGCTGCATTCCTCTAGGTCAAAGATGAAAAAATTGGACTTACAATAAAAAGTAATTTACTAAATTATTTTGACTTGAGTTTATTTATTAATGATTAACATCTCTTTTGAGTGAATGTGCAAATTTTTTTTATGTTAACAGGTTTTACCATGTTATTACAACATTTAACCACTTTTTATTAATTTAAAAATGGAGAAATTCTTTCAAATTTAAATCTTGTACAAGAACTACAGCAAAAACCAGTTTGATGCATATTTTATCAATATTTTAGAAATTGAATTTGAAAATTACCAGTACTGACTTCAATGGATTTCATTAAATTCCTTTGAACACAACTGCTCAGAACGGTCTAAATTTATGAAACCTACACATTCAAAACATTGTTACTCTGAAATTTTTTATGTAAATGTTAAGTGTAAGTGAAATGTTAAGTACTGTAAGGTCTTTCATGACACTACATATGCTGGGGTGTGAATTTGATAGGTGCTTGATATAAAATAAATGGTGCTTTAAAAAGTCCTTGAAAGTCCTTGAATCTGGTGTTCATGAAAGAGTGAGAACCCTGGATTGAAAACTTTGAGGCAGTAATAATTATTTCGAGTTCGTCATATGCGTGAACATGTAGTTTCAGTCTTGCTAGAGATCAGAGGAACTCAATGAAGGGTTGTGCCTCTCTCCCCACTTGCCCCTGCTGTTTTTCAGACCATGCCCTCAATAATTAAATAGCGCTCTATTTGTGGTGCAAAAGCAGCCAGTCAGTCAAAGAGAAAAGCGTTGCAAATGTGTGTAAGCGCAAACCACCTCTTTATCAGCACAGTCTTCATTAATTACAGTCAACGTGATTATATAACGTGACACTCTGTGAGTGCTACATGATATTTAATTAAAAAGCAGGTTCGATTTTTTTTTATTCTTCAGGAATTGATTGGATTGTAAAAAGTGAACAGTTTTTATAGTTTGCTATTGGGATGAAGGACGGACAGATGGAAGGACAGAAGTATAGAAAGACTGTGTTTTCTCAGGGTTGGAGCTGAACTTTGCAGGAAAGTAGATCTCCAGGAACAGGATTGTGCACCCCTGCTGTAGATGAAAGATAGATAGACAGACAGACAGACAAACAGATAGATAGATAGATAGATAGATAGATAGATAGATAGATAGATAGATAGATAGATAGATAGATAGATAGTAATGTAGATGATAGATTGATAGATAGATAGACAGACAGACAGACAAATAATTTATAGACAGACAGACAGACAGACAGACAGATAGATAGATAGACAGACAGACAGACAGACAGACAGACAGACAGACAGACAGACAGACAATGTATAGATAGATAGACAGACAGACAAATAGATATATAGATAGATAGTAATGTAGATGATAGGCAGACTGACAGACAGACAGCCAGACAGCCAGATAGATAGATAGACATATAGACAGACGGTCAGACAGACAAATAGATAGACATATAGACAGACAGTCAGACAGACAAATAGATAGATAGATAGATAGATAGATAGATAGATAGATAGACAGATAGATAGCAAACAGATAGTTTTGCCCACAACTGCTCCTTTGGTTGATGAATATTACTGTGATGTGCTGGTCGGGTTGTGTCATCAGTCACAGAGTTTACATTTGTTTCAGGGAATTTGACTTGAAATTACTTACAATTTTGATTTTAGGTTAAATTTAAGGGGTGGAGCCTAATTTTGGATCCAATCATCAGTCATCAATCTTTGTTTGTTGCCATCTTAACTGTCTAGGGTGGAGGCTTTTCATATCTCTCACTTGTCTGGCTTGAAAATGAGACTCCTTTATATCTGTAGAGTGGTTATGACCATTGTTAGACATGGGAATTTGTAAATCCCATTTTAATTGGCCCACAATGGTAGCCTGTGAATTGAGCAAGTGCGTAACAGTGATCTGGAAGGCTTATTCATCTTTTGGACGAGATGAACATCTGACAACCCTCATCTTGACTTATAATTATGGTCTTATCCGTTTGGAATGAAAAATGACCCTATTCTTGGACAAACAAACCAGGAGAAGCTGCACGCTTGATTCACTATTACAGAAGAACCGATGGGAAACCTGGCCGACAGCATTCGGCAGCACATCTGCAGGCTACTGTTACGTTTTTCATGTTGGTCTATCCACAGAATGCTCAATGACCACTTTCCCGGGTTGCCTGGTAACTGAAGATTCTTTATTCTCACAGTGTAGCTGAATCTACGTATTTATAAGCATCAAACACTATCAACAGATGGTTGATTTCATTTGGCCATGTTTTACGCATTTCCTTCTACCTTCTACCTAATGACGTATATGTGCAGCTGTACTGATTAATCAGACTTGTGTTTCGGGTCAGCACATTTCTACAGGTAAGAGGAAAAAGGCTACTAATTGCTTGAGGGGAAATGAAAAATGGCCATCTTTTACATTCCAGAAATATACCGCTGCTGCTCCAGCCCTGACTGTCAGCTGTTTTTCTGTCTAAAGATTTTCATATTGGTGAGGCTAGCAAAGCAACTAACTTTTAAATTTATTTTCATGGAAATACAACATTCACTATCATTAGTAATTTTGTTGGCTTTTACAGACATTTTGGTGGCATTTCTGCATTTTATTTGTCGTAAGTAGTATACTGATGTATGATACAAGAAGTCACCTTCATACCAAGCAGCTTTCTTTAGGTCAACGTGGCGAATTTGTGTGACTCGTAAGTTAACTTAAACTCGTAAGAAATTTGCATGGGAAATCATTCATGCTCACTTTGAATTCCCATTTGCTTTGATTCCTATTGAAATGACTGAATTTTGAGTCTGAACATTTTCGGAAAACCTGTAAATATTATCGCACCTTTAATATTTGAAGTTATCTTAGTTTTTTATTTTTTTTGATTAAATAATTTCTAATTTAATCTAAAATCCCTATCTCACATCAATCCGTACAAATTTTACTAGGTGGCTAATTCGTACAAATTTGTACAACCTCACTTGCACGTTTTGTGAAAAATCATATGTATTTTATGAGGTGGCAAATTCGTAGGAATTCATACGAATGACCACCCCTAACCTCGCTCCTAAACTTACCCCTCACAGAAATCGTACAAAATCGTATGAGTGAGATTGTATGAATTCGTACGAATTAGCCACCTTGTAAAAAACATACGAATTGGCCATGAGATAGCATTAAACATTACCGTTTTTGTCCCGTGTAAACTACAAAAACGCAAATTTGTGAAAACGGTGATGCACATGCATATTACGTGCTCAGTCTATAGGTATGTGTGCAGGTTTGTAGTGTTTCTTTACAAAGTGGCATCGCCAACTACTTGCTTGGCATGAATAATACAGTGTTTTTAGTCGTTTTCATGGATTCGTGTGAACGGGGATCAATTTGACAACATTGTCGTCTGTGCTCGAAACTTTCAAAAACACAAAGAAAGAAACATTTAAATGTTTAGTAAAAGTTTGTCGTGTAAATAAACCCTCAGAGTAGTGGATTTGTGGCTATCATAAGCATTAGCATTAACATTGGGCTCCCATTAGCATTACTAGCGTGCTAGCTCTGAGTCTGGCTGAATGTGAGATCTGTAAGGCTATATAGAGTGTTGCAACCATGATGTCAAAAACAAGAAGACTAATTTTCCGTGAGATTTTCGTATTGGGTTTTTATAACAGGGTTTTTCTATTCATGAGTAAAATAAGGTCAGTAAAAACTTAACTTGACGATACTTTGATGAAAACTAGTTTTTTTCTACATCTAAAACTGCACACACGCACACCTCAAACGTTCTTATGTATTTACTTTTTTGTATGAATGTATTAAACGTTTTAATGTATTTTACATACATTTTTATATAATAAACATAACTGCTTTAAAATCCACGTTTTCAGTATGGTTGTGTGTAATTTAAATTGTAGAGCAAAACATTTAAGTATCGCCATGTTTTATTGACCACAAACCTTGTTTTACTCATAAATTGGAAAACCTCATTATAAAAAAATAACAGTCTTGAGGGAACCCATGGCGAAATACTTGACGTCACTTATCCATCACTCTATAGACATACTAAATTTGTTTACACAGAAATACAACAAGCTTCTCCAACATTTGCAAGCATGCCTCTTGTTGCAGGTTTGATATATTGTGATGTTTTCAGTGCCAAAGTTGAGTTGAAAGACAGGGTGACCTGTCGCCGCATCCGCTGTTATTGTCAGTCACAGATCTGAAGCTTTACATGGTCCAATCTCACCTGCGTAAACCCAGCCCTGTAATTGCCTACTGTCACACTTTGCCACATCACTCCCCCTCAGATCCAGCTCTCAAATTGGAATGCGGTGCAGAATGGGATTGAGAGGACGTGGCGACAGGGACAGTGGCGAATTTGGCATGAAATATCTATGTCCGGGAAGGTCACAAGAGTCATGGCCTCATCTGTCAGCTGGGTTTTCAGCTTCAGTGTAATACTGGCCCTTCATAGTGAGCCTGAAGGCAGCAAATGAACCTCCATCAATCATGCTCACCCAAGCTTTAGCTGTTCCCGTCGCATCGAAGGTATGAAGGAGGTACGAATCAGGAAATGACTCGCCCTGCCACCTGTGGCTGAGACCCTATCCACAAGAAATACAGGAGAATTTTTTTTTGCCAGTTTTGCACCATATCGCTAATAAAGAGCCATATGAAATATTTATGTCATACAGGGCTACATTTAACCGTTGATCAAACCGGGTCGAGATACATTTGTAAGTAACAGACATGCTGTGTCGTGGTATTTGTGCTGTGTGTTATTTAGGGGTTGGGAGATGAAAAACACTGCTTGGGGAGGTAGAAACAGCCTGGGCAATAACCCTTTTTTTATTAGTGCAATTTATCAGATGTGTCACATGACTGCTTTTCTTTCAATATTTGCTGTCTAAAATGTCAAAATGCAAGAATACATGGGTCAATGACATGGTGCTCATTTTTCTTTTCTTTATTTCTGTTTTTACATTTATTTAAAAATACTTCAAAAATGTATCCATACCTATATACAATGAGCATGTTTTAATGTCTGAATTAAATTTTCATATTTTTTGTAAATATAAAAATTGTTTTTTCATTTCTTATGAAGTCATGTGGTGCAACCAACATGTAGAAATAAAAAAAGCAGGAAATGATTTCATAGAGAGGATGCAGACCCTCATGCCTTTTTTATTTTTTCAAGAAGTTAAAATATCAGATAATTTTACCTTTTTATTACAAGGCAAGTTCAGGTTGTAAAATGTCATATGGAGCGATTTCTCCATAGTTAATGGTATTAAGATTATGATATTAAGATTTTTTTTTTTTATTACCTTGAAATAACAATGTGTATCATGTGTACACTCACATGTATTCAGAGTATAATAATTTTATTTTATTGATGGTTACACCACATGACATACTTTTTACAGTCATTACATTGAGAATGAACAGGATTTTCAGAGGTTTTTAAAACTATATTAAGGGTACATTCTTAACTTTGGTTCTAAGAACCATTTTTAAGGGATTTTTCAATTTCTTTCTCATGGACACTCTTATATGTCATTGACCCATGTTCCTAAAAATCCTAAATCAATTTAATTGACTGTAAGAAAGAACGTCAATGGAAGTTCAGGGAAAGATTCAACACATTAGGCAGGGAGATTTTAAATATAAATGGGTTTATCAAGACAGAAACCCAAACCTAAGGCACTTAATGAGAAACAGGCCTAGGATATAAAAGGATTGTAGCATATGTTACTGCTACAGTAAGTTTTTAACTTAAGTGTCAGGTCATGTGGCCATCAATAGCAAGTAATAAATAGACTAATTCTGTTTACTGTTTTGTCGTCCAGGAATATACGACCTGACTTCTGTATTTTCTTGGAAAATGACAACAATGTAAATACAGAGCACACATTTGAATAATGTAAATTAATGTAGGGTTAAATTTTATTTCGATAGTCCACTTTAGACATTCTATTAACTATAAGTAACTTTGTAACTACATGTCAACTACATGTCAACTAATTCTCATTCATTTGCAACTACATGTCTACTAACTCTCAGAGTAGACTTAGGGTAGGTTTAGGGTTAGTAGAATAAGTTGACAAAGAAAGTGTTTGAAGATATTAAGCAGACAGTCTACTAATACTCTACTAACTGCTAGTTGACATGTAGTTGCAAAGTTACTTACTGTTAATAGAATGTCTAAAGTGGACTATCGAAATAAAGTGTTACCTAATGTAGCACTACACTTTCAGTGCATTGCTGTTTGAGTTTGATTCAGCAATGCATCAATTAAATTACCATAAATACATATTCATGCTTTTAGTCTACCTAGTCGAATATGGGATTTCCCCCCCCCCCCCCCCCCCCCCCCCCCACCAACAAAAAAAAAAAAAA
>NW_015505338.1:278680-356547 GCF_001515645.1 Sinocyclocheilus grahami
CAACGGGGTTTCCCCCCCCCCCCCCTCCCCAGTCATAACCAAAAATGAATGGTAACGTATGCAAAAAGGTAAGCATTTACTTTCATTAACATTTCAAAATGTAAAAATAAGGAGAATCCTTGAAGCATTTAGATCCAAGGACTTTCTTGGAATCATTAATCTTTCCCATTTATAGCAGTTTCTGAAAGGAAGTATTATTAAAGCTGTCTATAACTCAATTTAAGGGAGGCCAAGTGCTTGGTTTTCAAAAATTCAAAGGTTGGCTGGTTTAATCTGGTTTTGTTTCATATTCCTGCATGACTTGCTTGACCATATAGTTCTACACATCAGGGAAAACTATATTGGGTATTAGAGAGACTTGTATACTTCAAGTCCATGTCTTGTGTCCAAAAATCTTTGAAGCAGGTCCAGCTTTCTGCTTCAAATGCTCCAAAAGGATTACATGTGAGATGCACATTTCCACAGTTTGCCATTTTCAGCTTCTCATTAAACTTATTTTTGTAGCCAAGGGTTGTGGATAAACTTCAGAATTTTGCATTCAAATTTCTAAACCCAGAGTAAGAAACTTTTAGTGTTGTTGTTTTTATTATAGCTAGAAGCCTCTTAACACTCATCTAAGTTCTGTCGTTTCCTGAAACCATAGATTCAACAAACATTTGCAACAGCATCACAAAGTTGTGTGGTTTGGTTGGAACTACAGCTCTTGACCTATGGTTAGAAGCAGAGTTTCTTTTTAGTATGGCATATGGACTTATATAGATTGTGCCCTTGAGTAAAATAAGCTAACATGCAGTTACGTTCCATATCTTTTCAGTTTGTGAAGAGAATAAAAGGGCCTTTATTTAAAAGTGCATGTGTGAATGCTCTCTACAAGTCCATGTGTGGAAGGAAGGAAGGAAGAAGGTTTAGAATGGGATGTCGACTGGGGTGATTGGGCTTTTTTTTTGGCTGTGATTGTACTAATTTCGAGTATCAGTTGGACTGGTTTTGTAACACAGACCTGGCAACCCAGGTACTGTACCTCTGCTTTTAACTACAGGTCAAGACGTGGATCTGCGACACAACGTGGATTACGTTTTCTAGTTAATCTCTCTTACAATGCTAACGTACAACGGTAGTTAATCAGCAAGTTGCATTGTTGTACAGGAAATGCACTGCAGTACAAGTTTATTTGAGGGTAAACACACACTGGGGATGAGTTTGACAGAAGCTACAGAAGATGCAACAGACACACTCTCTTAACACTTAGTTAAACAGAACAACCTAATTTTAATCGTTGTCATGATGATAAACAAATAAAATGCTTTAGCCATTCTGACGGCCAAAGGTTCTTCTTTTAGATTAGACCTCAAAAGACCTTAGTCAGGGTAGCGGCATATTTACTTTTTGACATCAATGAAAACAAGTTTGCGAGGGACAGAAATGCAATGCGTTTAATTGATTGTAATACACAACGACTGTTCAGCTGATGAAACATTCGGTAGACAAAAATTCCATTAAGCAGTTTAAAAAATTGTGAGTGAAAACAATCTAATTTTGGACCTTTATACAGTGCATGCCATCATACAACTGTAAGTCTATCACTCTCAGCATCATGGTTATCCATGTTAAATTCAATATGACATCTAACCTGATTAAGGTCTATTAGTCCAAGGGCTTTTTGCACTGTATCTGTTTTAGTTTGATGGCTGTAAGCCTAGCTGTTCCTCCACTCTTCTCAGGCTTTGTTATGGCTGGCTGTTTGAACAGCATGATGAGCAAGACATCGGCTCCTCAAACCAGGAGGAAAGGCGGTTGTTTTGGCAGTTGGGAAAGTCAAGCACGGTGTAAGCAGTTAATTACGCCCATACTTCAAGTCCAACAGTTCCTCACTCCCAGAATAAATCAGTCCGTTGCTGAGAAATGCACAAGAAAACAAGGGAATACTGGAACAAGGTGCTAATCAATCCCGCCGACTTAATTACGCTTTCCATCTTCGCAGGTGATTCTTGGGTGGAATTAAACTCCCCAGCCTTCTGACTCCCCACCGCAGGTGAACAAAAACACACTCGACTCAACAGCCTTCTGATTGTCCCTGCTCATTGTTACGATTGCATTCACGCATCTATCAAACATGAAGCTTGATGAAAGGGAGGAGACTGCCTAACTACTGAAAAGCCCAGGAGTCGTTTTACAGTTTTGCCATCTTGTATCCATCGGGAAACGAAGTGTAAACTCTAGTTAATTCACCTTGACAATCTGTTACTTCCCACTGGTTTTTATATTTACTCTAGAGGCTGGATGTGGCGTCTCCTGTTGGATCCTTGGGGTGATGAAAGAAGGTGTAGATAAGAACATTCTGGCACAAAAGTTTCCGGATCCATTTCGCAGTAAGTTGACAACATACACTCTATTCCCGCTTCATACAGAAGCTCCGCTTTCCATAGAGTTGATATGGTTCTTTGCTGTCTAATCTTTAATCACATTTAGGGAGATTATCTTTCTAAAATTACCCCAGCCCCTTCTGACAGGAGCGTGAGGAAGCGTCTTGTTTATCTCATTTTTCAGATTTGCATGTAAGCATGCAACATTTGCACAAAAGCTCAGGAGAAATTACATCACGAAAAAAGGGAAAAAAAGGCCCAGCTGCCACTTGATGGCATTCAAGTACAGTGCACAGATGTGGCTGCAGTACTGCTGGTCTCTTTTTGCTTTAGCTCTCATGCACAGAAAAAACATGAAGCAACAAGAATTCTCTTCATTCTTAAATATGCAGCGGAAATTTCAGCACCAAATGGAACTGGATTCCAAGCAAGGTTCCTAGACATTCCTACTGCACCATTGCACCTGTTCCCATCTCCTATTGGTCAGATAATGAAGTAGTCCCACCCCAAACTTGCATCATTGATTGACTGGAAAGACATTGAACATCACTGGATTTTTGGGACAACATTTTTGTGTATAGCAATAATGTTTTTGAATAGAGCTTTTCACAGTAAATCCAACAGGCTTTAGTTACTATTAATTGCTACAATCATTGATATTCAATTTAATTCTCATTTTCAACTTTAAATAGAAAATAATAAAATGAAAAAAATATCCTGTTTAACTCAGAAGAAAAATGCATTGCAAATGACATTTAAGCTGGCCGGACTTTATCGACGCCGGGTTGGTTTGGTTTTAGATGCTTGAATCTGTCTATTTGTATGAGATTGAGGTTGATCTGCTATTTTATAGTGTATAAGCTGTAACTCAATCCATCCACTTACATCTTAATGTAGTGAACGTTCTGACTGATAGTCTGTTAGCATATCCTGGCTCCACTAAATTGAAAAATTTACTGCTATGATGTCTTTCATAATCGGTAATATTACAATAATGGTCCATCCATTGCTCTTACATCTAGACGTAGAGAACTACACCTCTCAATGTAATATCAGGTTTCTTTCAGCCAGCGATAAACACGTCTCATCCTCTTGGCAGCAGTAGTTTCGGAGTGAAATGATCTTCCGAGAACAATCTCTCAGTCCTCTCAAAGAGGAGGTGCTCTTCAATATCTGTGGGGAGGACTTGGCAACCCGTTGCACCTCTTTTCAGGATTTTTTTTTGTGAGAAGAGATGCTTTCAGGAGGCGTTTGCTTTTTATCACATCTAAAAAAAAGGAGAATGAGTCAAAAGTGGGAGGAGAAGAGGTATGTATATATATATGTATATATATATATATATATATATATATATATATATATATATATACACATACATGTGTGTGTATGTATGTATGTATGTATGTATGTATGTATGTAAGAGAGGAAAAGGGACAGAAACAAAGAGATAACAATGCTACTTGGCATGCGAGCATGCAGTCCTCCTCAGATGCACGTAGGAAGCCCAAAAGAGGGAGAAGAAGAGATATATATATATATATATATATATATATATATATATATATATATATATATATATACACATACATGTGTGTGTATGTATGTATGTATGTATGTATGTATGTATGTAAGAGAGGAAAAGGGACAGAAACAAAGAGATAACAATGCTACTTGGCATGCGAGCATGCAGTCCTCCTCAGATGCACGTAGGAAGCCAATGGAGGATGTGCACATGCATAAATATGAAGGTGTGTCAGGTTTAATTAGAATATCACAACGCCTAAGAACAGGAGAAAGGAGCAGTGGAAAGGAAGTGAGATGACTGCCGGCCCGCTTCCCAGGGTGATAATGTAGAGGATGGCACAGAAGACAGCAGGAGGGAAGGGAGAGAGAGATTGTGGCAGAGCAATGATCAGTTTGTGCAAGGTCTGCAGTAATGCATCATGGGAAATAATGGAATAAGGGGGCTATAATGGTTTGTCAATGAGACAAAGCAATAAAAGCAGAACATAAAAGGGAAAAGCAGCAGCCTAACAGTTTATGATGGCAAATGTATTGGCAAACTTATTATCGAGGTGCAGATTTGTAGAAATCATGTATGAATGTACCGCTAAAATTAATATTTTATTGTTAATTATTTATTACATTTCATTAATAAAATGATGATTACATGCATAATTACATGGATTACTCATATTAGCAAATGTGAGATAAACACATACTGTATGCTTTAGCAACCATGACATTTTAACTTGCTTCTGGAAGTTTTTATGGTGACTTGTGTTTCACAGGACTTGTGCTGTATTTTAATCTTGATTTAATACAGCATGTGAGACAGTAGATCATGATATCCTTTTACAAAGACTCATGTAGTTGGGTTTCAGGGGCCTGCGCTGGAGTGGTTTGCCTCTTAACTCAAGGAGAGAACTGTTTATTTTCATGTAGGGAAACATTTCTCATCCTGTGCTCAAATCTCTTATGGTGTTCCGCAGGGTTCCATTTTGGGACCTTTTCTTTTTGCTTTATATATTAAGGTGACCAGACGTGCCACTTCCCGGGGACACGTTCGGCACAGGATTTCTAAATTGCCTAAAATAATCAGATGTTGGCTGTTTGCACTGAGCCAATCGGTCTTTGTATGAAAGTACAGCAAGAGCTAGAAAACAGAGCAGACGGCCTCATGGTTTCGAATCATTCTTGTGGTGCTTTGATGTCATACAATGACCGATCGGCTCAGCGCAAACAACCAATATCTGGGTATTTTAGGCCATTTAGAAATCCTGTGCAGAACAAGTCTGGTCACCTTATTATATATGCTTGCTCTAGGTCATATTATTTAGAGACAAAAATTTGATGACACTCAGCTTTATTTTCCTGTACCAGGTTTGCTAATGAGCAAGTTTACTATGTCACAAAAGCCATACATATTTAGCTGCTTATGTCATGCAAACATCTAAATGTATTAGCTAAAAGTGTTTTGAAGTCGTGGTATTGTGCACATAACTGTGCAAAAATAAGATATTTTTCATCAATAATCTGCCCTGTCATCATAACGTGTGAAAATATGAATATACATTGTTTGCGTTTTACTGTCACTAGTGTTTATTTTAGCTGGAAGCTGCAGTGTGTTTGTAAGTTAAGAGCAAATATTAGAGCAAACAGCAAATAATAATTTTAGTATTCTCATTAGCAGTATTGATTCAAAATGTCTTTCACAGCAGTAATTCATTTAAATAAAATTTGAATTTGAATGAGAACAGACACAAAATTGATTGAGCAACAACTTAAATAGCAGTAGCTTAGCAGTTAAGAAAATACATTTGTTTTTCTAGACCATTGAATGTACAATACATCATTAGTGAATAAAAGCAAATTAGCCAACGGCAAACATGTTTGGTAATCAGGGGAGCTGGCTTTCTCAATGGCTTGTTAACAACAGTGGAATTCTGGGCTGTTGCCAAGTAAAAGTATCTGCTGAACTTGTGGGAAATAATTGGAGATGATGGTCAGGTTTGTTAGAGCGCTGCCACAGTGCTGTGACTCATAATACCAGTGCTTGTCAACATAGCTATTCTCTCTAGGCTTTCAAAGCTTTTGTTTTCAAAATTGCAAGGTAAATCTAATGAGAGACATAATCTGATTCTTAATTTAAACCTGAATCCCAATTAAGGAAGTCTGGAATACAATCTAATGCAACTCAGTGGCTGTTGCTAATTTAAATTCTGCTGTTTTTGCTCATGGGAAACACAGATGTTTTTGAACCAATCATCTAGGCTGTAAATGCCATGTGACTAGTTACACTGGAGCCACAGGAAAATGACAACATTTATTGGCAAGTGTCCCAACCAGAAACAGTGTGATAAGATACCAACAAGCAATTTGTCTTCTCAAAATCTATCACAAATCATAGCCAATCAGAAGAGCATGTGGGCGGAGCTCTCTCTCTGAAAGCACAATGCTATCTTGCACTTGCAATGTTTTTAGATTAATAATAAAAAAAAGTTTTAAATGATTTTGACTTGTGTTTACTGTTGGTTGCCCTGTATCTTCAATAAACAAGCTACAGGTAGTCCAAAATGCAGGAACAGCAGCTACGCTAATTATGTCTCTATTTGTTTCTCTGTTTTTGCCACGGGATTGACATCCCGTGGTAACTAGGATGTACACAAGCTTCAGTCTGGATCCAGAACACCTGAGAAGAGATGATGCCAACCCCTCAGAGGACCTCAGATGATGCCAACCCTGAAACAACATACAGAACTACCACATTTTGCTATAAGTTTGATTGCATCATATAATAATTGCTGTTAATAATGTTCATCGTCTGTTTGATTACGTCTTTAATTGATTTTTCCATACATTTCTGCCATATGTACATTAACTGACAGTCATCACTGATAAGCTAACACTAAATATTGTAGAAACTTAATTTGCTGTAAAGTTGCTTTGCAATAATTTGTATCCTGAAAAGCACTATACAAATAAACTTGAATTTTTTTTTAGCTGAATAGCTGCAAAACTGATTTCTCACTTTTTTTTTTTCTTAGATTGGTCCGTTTCCTTTGTATACTGTCTCAGGAATCAAATCTATAGTTATGTTAACTTAAGGCTGTTCATTCTTCAATAATGGGAATATTGTGGAGTGCTGTCAGTAAGGACGCATTGGTGAAAACAAGCCTGTTTATTTCTTTTGAGTCCTTAACAGCAGCAGTCTTAAGTGCCGGTTTGTATTCAAGATACGAGGGCCATGGGGTGAATTAAAGTGCTGTGTAATTATGTGAAAAAAACTGAAATGGAAAAAAAAGCAGGATGCTCACACCTGAAATCACTATTATTAATATGTGAGCAGTTTCAAATGATAGGAATTAAAAGCCTCTTCTAAGTACCATTTGAGGAAAATTAAGAATACATTCACAAGTAATGGCTTATTAAAAACACAGAATCAAGGGAAATAATTGGATGACAGTACAAATGGGAAGGAATGTGATGAATGGTAAGTTAGAATAAGGAGAGGAAAAATGGGAGCTTGTTGAGAATTATTTAACTTAATCCACAGTTGCCTTCGTTAAAGTGGAGATGGACATTTCCGTTATTGCGAAGGAGGAGAAGGAGTGATGGTGGACTCAGGCAATGAAAGTAGATGTGTAGAGATTTTTCTGTCAACTCATGATGAAGCTCATGGTCGGTAATGAGGCTTTAGCAGGTGCGGTCTTCATCGGTAGAGAGGCCCCAGAGAAAAGGCCATTTGAGTCATTTGGGGGTTGGACCGCCGCTCCGGGAAATCACTGATTGATGGATAGTTGGTGTCGCGCACAGCTGGATCTCCAATTTAAAGCCATCAGGTGTAGGTATTCTACAGCACTGACTCTCAACTTTGCTTCAGGACAGTTTTCATGCTAGACATCAAGTGACGACTTGTCAACCAGATGAATTTCAAAAAACTAGTATGATTTGGTGCAAAAGACATGGTGTTTTCTCCTCGTTCGCCCCCACCCCCCTATTTTTTACCATGCACAATTATCCACCACATGCAAGTAAGCTACATTTTGTAAATGTGCAATACTGATTTAATTAAATTACTAGAAGATGAAAAATGCAGTAAAATGTGTGCTGTGCTGAGGGTTAAAATTGTTACATAAACTCTTACCTCCAACAGTCACGTCTTCCAATCACCTCTTGTAAAAAATTCAGCCAAGAAATAAGTATGTTTGTTTCACTCCCATTTATGTACATGCAGAGATTATTTATATTTTGTTTTGTTCGATCTGAGTGCGTTGGGGGGGGGTTGGGTTGCTTAAGCAGTGTTGAACGAACATGCAAGTGGTAAACGGTAATTCCACATGGCTGGCGATTGTCACATAACGTAATTAATATTCATGATCCAATACGTGACCGGCACAGTAAACGTCCTGACAGAAAGTTAACATCCCGAGGAGAGAACACATGAACAAAATAATAGGTCTATTGTATTATATCTTATTTGTTAAAGCAAAACTAAGTTTGGCATGATTTAATATGTAATGAACTTTCTGCAAAAGGTTTTACACTTTCAAATAATTGTATTAAATATGTCAGGGAAGCTTATATTATGCAATTACAATTTCTTTTTAAAAAACAGTGTGTATATATGTGTATATATACACCTCACCCACACCCTCTCCATTTTTTTTGTCCAAAAACTAAAAATATGAATGTTATGTTTTTGAATAAATTATTGAGTGCCATTTCATGTCATTGATCATCTGATGTCTGATTCTCACATCCCAGCATGCTTAGAGAAATATTGAATTAAAATAGTAATTTTTATTGAATTTCTCAGCCCATCTTTCATGTTTACATACTATCCTCATATACAGTATATTTGCTGTTTCTCTTTCTGAAAAACAGACCCTGCCATTGTGAAAGCATGAGGGCTTTGTTTCAGTGATGATCCAATTTTAATCAAGTTACAAACAAACAGAATGTGCAAACATCTCCAGAAATTCTCTACACAATTATTCATGCAACTAGCCTTGTGTACAGATAAACGTTGCCAGTGCCCACAGTATTGCCGTATTCTTCCTTGGGTCTATTAATGTCAGTTGCAGTTTATCCTGGTGAATGATAAGGAGACTAAAATGTTTCACTTCCCTCTCTGGTTGAGAGGACCAACCTTGTAAGTACAGCAGTCATTGCTCAAAGGAGATGAATTCCATAAGAAGCTGTCCATCAAACGCTCCTCTCGCCTGAGGTATTTCACGCATCAATTTTTTAAAGCTTCTGCGGTATATATTGGAGCTCATACCTACATTTTTTTGCAAATAATTTTACCCTCGGTTTGAATTAATTTGTCTTCGTCTGTTTTATGAATTGCACAAGATGTTTGTGTGTGAAACTGTAGCCTAGATAATTTGATCTTAAAAGCTACTTTGAGTTCTTATAAATGTATTCTTTTTTTATCCATGTTGGTTTCATGTGGTTTTGAAAACTTTCATATAATTTTAAGAAGTTTAAATTTAGTGTTTTTAAAAAATGTGGAGTAGCTAACCAATAAAAAAAAAAAGAGATAAAGAAAACCCACAAGCCACCAGAACATGCAAAACTTGATCCAAAACTTCAAAACTTTTTTGAAGTGGGTAGGGGAGAGCGGGGCACAAAGTAACACTTTTTGACTTTCTTAAATTATGTAAATCCACATGGGGTTCAGAGTATAATTTTATAATCCACAGTAATTTCACACTTGTCTAGTACAAATATATTGCTTTGTTTCATAATTACAGTGTATACGTTTGTCTTTATTTACCCTCAAAAATTGGAAGTGAAATGTGACAACATGCCCCGTAGGTGGGGTACATTGTAACATCTGAGGGGCACGTTGTATTATGACCATATAACAGCTTAAAATGTTATCTGATCGCATGAAAAAAATATACAAGACAAACTAAAATATTTTGTCAATAAAATAAAATAATTATTTATTTCAAATAAAATAATGGCGTTTTTTTAAGAATGAAAAATAATCTGATTTTGGAGTTTGACAATGAACACATTGCAACCATGCTTGGGACGGCCAACATAAACGAGCCAAAATACTTTACATGTCTTGAAATAATGTTTGTTACTCGTCGTTTATCATTAAAATGTATTAAAGTAAATAGTGTGAATTACACATCATTAGCTGGTGCCCCATCTGCGCAACTGGAATTTAAAACTGGTTACTGTCTTCTGATAGTTAGCGAAGCATTAAAAAATAATTTAAACTAATAAATAACAGATTGGAGATTAAAATAATAGCAGATATGTTTCATTTTAAATGAGCAATAAAAACTGAGATGAAAAATTTACTTAAGCCAGAAATATAATTTTACTATGGTAAAATAAATGTTCAGCGATGTCTTCAAAAGACTTTTGAATTTTGGCGCACTTTTTTTCTCTATATTATGTTGATATAGTAACTAGTAAATGCTGTAAATTTGGTTATGCTAGCATGTGTCGAAATATTTAAACCACGTGCGTTACAACTAACCCCACGTTACTTTGTGCCCCGCGCTCCCCTACAACA
This sequence comes from Sinocyclocheilus grahami, assembly GCF_001515645.1. NCBI lineage: Eukaryota > Metazoa > Chordata > Actinopteri > Cypriniformes > Cyprinidae > Sinocyclocheilus > Sinocyclocheilus grahami. The sequence goes on from NW_015505338.1 coordinate 289,085, forward strand.
TAGAGAGAAACACAAAAAGAGAAAAATACAATTTGTGAAGCAGTAGCAGTTAGTAAACAAACTTAATACATCCAGGCCAACAGGTGTCAGTATAAAATGTAAAAACCACTAAGATCCAATCTGAAAAGAAACATGCTAGATACACATTTAAATGGTCGTTATCTTGACCAGAACATATTTATGAAAGTCTTTGTGATCATTTTGTGTCTAATATTATGCTAATATGTTTGTTTTCTGAAAAGTTAATGAGTTCAAAAGGCACTGCACACCAAAAATGGCACAGTTGTCCTGTTAATGGCAAAACAGTTAAATTAGTAGTTTTAATGTTTAACTATTTTAAAAAGTATTTTAACAATGGTCTCCTTCAAGACTTTTACATTATTCCAAAGGCATTTTAAGAGTAATGTCTAAGACAAGTTGATACTTGAATGAGACATAACAGACATAAAGTTAAGTTGGCTTGAAAAAGCCAACTTACTGATATTGTATTTAATCTTCTTCTTCTTCTTCTTCTTCTTATTATTATTATTCTTACACCGTGTCCTAACTACACGTGATGCGATGCTGCGACAAGCAATAAAAGGTATCTTTTCCATTTTAATTGGAGTTTTTGCTCTAACTAGCTGCGACGGCGACACACAAAATTTCTAATTTAGAAACGGTTTCTATTTCCGCGACATCGCGGCTGGAACCACAACATACAAACTATACAGTCTATAATGATTATGTGCTTTATTCAAAGTTAAACGTGTCTAATATGAGTTTAAACATCATTTTGTGTGACCTTATAGCCAAACTGTCCTCAGATCTTGAAAAATAAATTAAAGCAAATATGTCCGTTAAACTTGTGAACTCACTGTGAACCAACAAGTGTTTTCCATAACAAAGATGGTATCAGTCACTCAGTATGTACATTTAATGATGTTAGAAAGGCTTAATATTTATGAATCCATTTTGTTGCGAGAAGAGTAGAGCACTTCCAAAGAGAGACTGCCCACACACGCTTTTGATTGGCTGTGATATTTGATTGATTCTGTCGCGTGTTAACAGTGTTAGACTAAATTTCTGAACACTCCTCCTCCTAGAGCTTTCAAGCTAGAACCCCCAAACTCAGCCCATCTCTTCAGACTGTGCTGACTCGGGTTGCTATATCTTTTCAGACTGCTCGGACTTACGTTTTTCTTAAAACTGAAGATTCAAAATCATAAAAATCCCATAGACTTACATTGACGGAATGTTCAAATGAGCCAAGACTATTCAAACTCCAACTGTCAAAAATTTAAGTCTAAACACACCTGAAGCCTAGACTCAATCAAACTTGTCTAATCCATTTAGACTAATTTAAGCTTCCACTCTATCTAATACTTGTAACCAACCTATCTATCTAGCTGCTTGGCTGCTTCCAGGCTGGTTTTAAAGTGGTTTTGGCACAGTTTTAGCTGGTCAGGCTGGTCTTAGCTGGTCAAGCTGGGAGACCTGCTAAAAGACCAACCAAGTTTAAAACAGCTACTTTCAGCTTAAACCAGCTAAGACTAGTCAACTAGCCTAGGCTAGTTTTAGCTGGTTTTTAACTGGTTCAGCTGGTTTTAGCTGATTTTAACTGGTCTCTAGCTGTTTTTTTTTATTGAATTAGCTGATTTTACCTTGTTTTAGCTGGATTTTTTCCCGCATACAATGTTAAATCATGTTAAAAACATACTAGCAGCATGCTAATCATGCTAGAAACATGCTAATAACATGCTAACCATGTTAGCAACATGTTAGTCATGCTAGAAACATGTTAGTAACTTGCTTATCATGCTAACAACATGCTAGTAACATGTTAATCATGCTAGAAATATGCTAGTATCATGCCAATCATGCTACAAGAATGCTAGTAACATGCTAATCATGGTAGCAACATGTTAGTAACATGCAAAAAATGCTAACAACATGCAAGTAACATACTATCTGTGCTAGTAACATGCTAATCATGCTAACAACATGCTAGTAACATGCTAATCATGCTAAAAACATGTTAGCAACATGCTAGTCATGCTAGAAACACCCTAGCAATCACCCCAGGTAGCCTAGCTATATGTTTTTCTGATAGACTGTATTGCCTTGAAAACATTCAAACTTTAATCTTTAAAACTATTTTAAATGTCAAACTACTTCAAACCTTCAGACTGCAAGCTTTTCAAACTTTTAAAAACTTTCTGGCTAGGCTTTTTCAAGCCAACTTAAAGTTTGTCTACAAACTTTTCAATCTAGTTTTCTACTGTAACTCTTCATTATTACTGTATAGCAGCAATTGTCTTATTTGTCGGTTGATATTTCCTCTAAAGGAATTTTTAGAGAGACGAAATTGATACTTAAATGAGACATAACTAAGAACTCATTACCTGAAAAATGTTTATCAAAATTACTTTATAATTCAGTACACTTACTATTCATGAACAATTATTTAAGCCTTTTATTAATATTATTATTTGCTTACTTATTTACTCCTCCACCTTTAGTAATTATACCTTTAATGTCTACAGTGAAGCTACATAAACGAGACATTCAACTGAGACCTTCAATATCCTGGTTATGCTATCAAATTTCAATTTATAATGATGTTTTCTTAACTTATAAACAATTTTCTTATTTGAATTTTTTATATTTACAAATGAAAAGCACTATAGCAGTAGCAGTTAATAAACAAACTTCATACTTCCAGGCCACCAGGTGTCAGTATAAAATCCAAAACTACTAAGATCCAATGTAAACAAAAATGTACTGGCATGCATTTAAATGTTTTATCTTGACCAGAACATATTTCTGAAAGTCTTTATGATCGTTTTATAGAAAACATTTGTTTTTCGAGTTGTGTGACCCAGCTGTCATGTTCAGTTCAGCTAATAGCTTTGCCAATTTTAATCCTTACTTTAAAAAATTATGTACAGGTGTTCCTTGTTATTTTGAGCCCTTATTGCAAAATCTTGGAGTTCAGCTGAAGCATGATTCCAGAGTGCATTACAAATCTCTCTTTATAGTTGCAGAGCGTGGCATTAGGCGAATGAAGAGCTGCGAATTCTCTGGAGTCGAAATTTCATCGTTTTAACTGGTCACATGTTCTCTGGAGGTTGCCATCAGCTATGTTCTTTCTTAGCGAGTGCTCCATTTATCATGTGGAACCGTAATGCCAGTCAGATTATGTGTCTATGGTTGCAAAGCCTTTGAAAGTGCTGTGATGGGACAGCAATGTGACAAAGCAGAACATGGCACAAACACCTACAGCGCTAAAACTTAATCACTGCTCAGTGCTAGCACTACCAATACAAGACATAACGCTACAGGAAAACTCATGAGAAAACTCTATTATGCCACATCGTGCTTATGGATACTTGGTAAATACTGTAAGAAGTGGAGTGTAAAATGAATCCTTACCCGTAGGAAACAACAATCACAAATGAGGTGTTTTTAATATCTCGATTGTTTCTTCTACATAGAAATGAGAGTCAATGAGTCTCTTGGTTCTCAGATCTTTCTACTGAGAGAAAAGACAGAGTAATCTGAAACTGCTCCTCTAGGGTTTTTAAAGGGTCTTAACAATGTCTGTGCTCAAATTTGCCAAGATACCAAATTCTGCAATCAAAAGCAATTTCAACATTTCTCAGCAAATTATCATACTACCGAATTGCCTGAGTTATGATATCCACAGTTGTTTTATAGCTCTGTACTCTTACTGCATTTCAGCAATTGCCCCTCTTATGACTATTTTGATTAGTTTTAAGCAGATTTGAAGCAGGAACATCTGAGACAAAGTTGATATGTAAATGAGACATTACTGAGATCTCCATAATCTGTGCAATGCTAACAAAATTCCCTGTACTCGGGTTGCTATATCTTTTCAGACTGCTCGGACTTACGTTTTTCTTAAAACTGAAGATTCAAAATCATAAAAATCCCATAGACTTACATTGACGGAATGTTCAAATGAGCCAAGACTATTCAAACTCCAACTGTCAAAAATTTAAGTCTAAACACACCTGAAGCCTAGACTCAATCAAACTTGTCTAATCCATTTAGACTAATTTAAGCTTCCACTCTATCTAATACTTGTAACCAACCTATCTATCTAGCTGCTTGGCTGCTTCCAGGCTGGTTTTAAAGTGGTTTTGGCACAGTTTTAGCTGGTCAGGCTGGTCTTAGCTGGTCAAGCTGGGAGACCTGCTAAAAGACCAACCAAGTTTAAAACAGCTACTTTCAGCTTAAACCAGCTAAGACTAGTCAACTAGCCTAGGCTAGTTTTAGCTGGTTTTTAACTGGTTCAGCTGGTTTTAGCTGATTTTAACTGGTCTCTAGCTGTTTTTTTTTTATTGAATTAGCTGATTTTACCTTGTTTTAGCTGGATTTTTTCCCGCATACAATGTTAAATCATGTTAAAAACATACTAGCAGCATGCTAATCATGCTAGAAACATGCTAATAACATGCTAACCATGTTAGCAACATGTTAGTCATGCTAGAAACATGTTAGTAACTTGCTTATCATGCTAACAACATGCTAGTAACATGTTAATCATGCTAGAAATATGCTAGTATCATGCCAATCATGCTACAAGAATGCTAGTAACATGCTAATCATGGTAGCAACATGTTAGTAACATGCAAAAAATGCTAACAACATGCAAGTAACATACTATCTGTGCTAGTAACATGCTAATCATGCTAACAACATGCTAGTAACATGCTAATCATGCTAAAAACATGTTAGCAACATGCTAGTCATGCTAGAAACACCCTAGCAATCACCCCAGGTAGCCTAGCTATATGTTTTTCTGATAGACTGTATTGCCTTGAAAACATTCAAACTTTAATCTTTAAAACTATTTTAAATGTCAAACTACTTCAAACCTTCAGACTGCAAGCTTTTCAAACTTTTAAAAACTTTCTGGCTAGGCTTTTTCAAGCCAACTTAAAGTTTGTCTACAAACTTTTCAATCTAGTTTTCTACTGTAACTCTTCATTATTACTGTATAGCAGCAATTGTCTTATTTGTCGGTTGATATTTCCTCTAAAGGAATTTTTAGAGAGACGAAATTGATACTTAAATGAGACATAACTAAGAACTCATTACCTGAAAAATGTTTATCAAAATTACTTTATAATTCAGTACACTTACTATTCATGAACAATTATTTAAGCCTTTTATTAATATTATTATTTGCTTACTTATTTACTCCTCCACCTTTAGTAATTATACCTTTAATGTCTACAGTGAAGCTACATAAACGAGACATTCAACTGAGACCTTCAATATCCTGGTTATGCTATCAAATTTCAATTTATAATGATGTTTTCTTAACTTATAAACAATTTTCTTATTTGAATTTTTTATATTTACAAATGAAAAGCACTATAGCAGTAGCAGTTAATAAACAAACTTCATACTTCCAGGCCACCAGGTGTCAGTATAAAATCCAAAACTACTAAGATCCAATGTAAACAAAAATGTACTGGCATGCATTTAAATGTTTTATCTTGACCAGAACATATTTCTGAAAGTCTTTATGATCGTTTTATAGAAAACATTTGTTTTTCGAGTTGTGTGACCCAGCTGTCATGTTCAGTTCAGCTAATAGCTTTGCCAATTTTAATCCTTACTTTAAAAAATTATGTACAGGTGTTCCTTGTTATTTTGAGCCCTTATTGCAAAATCTTGGAGTTCAGCTGAAGCATGATTCCAGAGTGCATTACAAATCTCTCTTTATAGTTGCAGAGCGTGGCATTAGGCGAATGAAGAGCTGCGAATTCTCTGGAGTCGAAATTTCATCGTTTTAACTGGTCACATGTTCTCTGGAGGTTGCCATCAGCTATGTTCTTTCTTAGCGAGTGCTCCATTTATCATGTGGAACCGTAATGCCAGTCAGATTATGTGTCTATGGTTGCAAAGCCTTTGAAAGTGCTGTGATGGGACAGCAATGTGACAAAGCAGAACATGGCACAAACACCTACAGCGCTAAAACTTAATCACTGCTCAGTGCTAGCACTACCAATACAAGACATAACGCTACAGGAAAACTCATGAGAAAACTCTATTATGCCACATCGTGCTTATGGATACTTGGTAAATACTGTAAGAAGTGGAGTGTAAAATGAATCCTTACCCGTAGGAAACAACAATCACAAATGAGGTGTTTTTAATATCTCGATTGTTTCTTCTACATAGAAATGAGAGTCAATGAGTCTCTTGGTTCTCAGATCTTTCTACTGAGAGAAAAGACAGAGTAATCTGAAACTGCTCCTCTAGGGTTTTTAAAGGGTCTTAACAATGTCTGTGCTCAAATTTGCCAAGATACCAAATTCTGCAATCAAAAGCAATTTCAACATTTCTCAGCAAATTATCATACTACCGAATTGCCTGAGTTATGATATCCACAGTTGTTTTATAGCTCTGTACTCTTACTGCATTTCAGCAATTGCCCCTCTTATGACTATTTTGATTAGTTTTAAGCAGATTTGAAGCAGGAACATCTGAGACAAAGTTGATATGTAAATGAGACATTACTGAGATCTCCATAATCTGTGCAATGCTAACAAAATTCCCTGTGTAACTATGTTTATTTATTAACAATTATCTCATTCGTGTCTGTTTTTATTTTCGCAATGAATTTTAAGAGAGGTCTGAGACAAGTTGATACCTAATTGAGACATAACCAAGGCCTCCAATATCCAATAGAGTTATTCAATTCAAATTAATTTTATAACTGTACTGCAGTTGTGTCATTTGTGTGTTTTTATTCCTCTATAGGAAGTTTAAGAGAAACGTCTGAGACAAGTTTATACTTAAATGAGACTTATTCAAGAATATCTGAGCTATTTTATCAAACATAATTTTATAACTACATGCTATGACTTTGTATCAACAATTATGTCATATGTGTCTGTTTTTCTATTCCACCAAAGGAATTTTTAGGAGCAATATCTGAGGTAGATATTAGTCATGCTTCATTAGTTATGCTATCAAAATTTAATTTATAACTATTAACAAAACTGCTACTTGCTGTATGCTGAATTTTCCTATCATAATTCTACACTCTAAAAAATGCTGGGTTAAACAACCCACATATAACCCACTGCTGGGTAAAATATGCACAAACCCCGCAATTGGGTTGTTTTGACCCAGCGAGTCTAAATGTTTAACCCAACCGCTGAGTCAAAACAACCCAATTGCGGGGTTTGTGCATATTTTACCCAGCAGTGGGTTGTATTTAACTGCTCAGAGGTGGTGTACCGACGAAACATGCAACCTATCAGTTTGTGCTACCAAAGTAAGTTAAAAGCCTCAAACCACATGAATATAATGCTGTTAACACAATCTGATAGGTAGCATTTTTTCGCTATCAATTTGTGCTACCCATCTTTTTAATGGGGGGTAGCACAAATCGTCAGAACAGTGGCATAAAACACTTTCCGGTGGCTGCACGTGTCTACACTGTTTTATGCTATTTTATGTTGTTTGTTATTTTTTTAATTATTTATTCTTTGGATGGTGGCACGTCAGCGAGCCATTCAGTGCTGACATTTGCACAGATTATCATTTGGATATTTATTATTTAAATAAATATCATTTGGCTTTTATCAACTACTATGTGCAGGGAGACCCAAACTCTCATTTCATACACAAGAGAAGCCCTGTTCCTGCTCTCATCTCGATCTGTTGATCTAAATCCGATGGTGGATTTGCCAGAGGAGCTGAAACAGAATTCAGATCTACAGCGGCGACACCGGAGAAGAGGTCAATGTGGGGGTGTTTTACAACGGCTCAGACGGAGGTCCAGTAGGCCCCCTCTTCCTTCCATTATTCTTGGAAACGTGAGATCACTTAGAACTAAGATGAATGAACATTTTTATTAACACCAGGTCGTGATTTGAGTATCGGGACTCAAGTTTATTGGCGTTTACAGAGACCTGGCTTCATAAGGACATTCCTAGTTCACTCATGGAGATAGAAGGTTTTTCTTTAATCCAGGCAGACAGAGGGGAGTCCTTGGGAAAATACAGAGGAGGAGGTGTATGTGTGTACGTGAGTATCAAATGGTGCACACAGTACTCAGTGAAAGAGACTTGTTGTATTCCTGACGCGGAATACCTCTGCCTAAGTTTAAGACCTTCTCTTTTAACTCCCGAGAGAGTTCGGCAGCATTTTATTGTGTGTAGCATACATTCCTCCTAACGGCAATGCATCCAGAGCTGCCTTATGCATATCAGACTGTATTCAAAAACAACTACAGCGAACCCCGGGTGCTCCAGTTCTTATCATGGGTGACTTTAACCAGTGTAAACTTGAGTCATTCTTACCAGGCTTCTTCCAGTATGTTAAAAGTGCGACAAGGAACAATAATGTTCTGGATAAATATTATGGTAACATCACCCCCCCATAAACCCCCTTTAACAACATCGGCCCACAATATAGTTCATTTGATACCAACATACAAGACTGTTTTGAAAAGGAATAAGCCTTTGGTTAAGACTGTAACAGTATGGGATGAAGGAAATGTGGAAGCGTTAAGAGGGTGTTTTTTAAGTACAGATTGGTCAGTATTTTATTATGCAGATTTGAACACAGTGACAGAGACGACCACTTATTATATTTGTTTCTGTGTGGATACAATACTTCCTAAAAAGGAAGTCAGGATGTTCCCAAACAACAAGCCTCATATAACAAAAGAAGTGAAAGCCTGCATCAATAGGGAAAAAAAGCAGCTTTTATGAAGAAGGACTGGGTTGAGTTAAAGGTTGTCCAAAAGGTTCTAATATGGATTCTACAAACCAATTCTTTGTCACTACTGATGATTTTAAGAAAGCAAATGAGCTGAACAAGTTCTTTGTATGGTTCGATAATAATGATCCTGTCAGTGAATGCGAAGTGATTTTACAAACTATTGAATGTGGTACGCAAGCCAGATTATTTGTGAACTCTCAAGAAGTTACTACACTTTTTCGTAAGGTTTGTACTAAGATATCAACTGGGCTAGATGGTATTTCGGCACATCTTTTGCGGATGTGTGCAGAGGAGTTAACTCCGACATCACGACATGGTGCCCGATTTTTTTGCAATCACTTGACAATCATATGGTCCCACTTTTATAGAAAAAGTCCATTGTAACACCTGTTCCCAAAAAATCAGGTTCTTCCAATAATAATGATTTATTAACATCCGTAGTCATGAAATGTTTGGAGAAATATGTTGTGTCCAGACTGAAAAGCAATGTAAATGTATTGTTGGATCCTTTCCAGTTTGCTTATAAGGAGAGAAGAGGGACTGTTGAGGCTGTCAATACTGTTGTTCACTTGACTTTACAACACTCAGAGAACTACTGCTTATGCACAGTTTCTTTTTGTGGATTTTAGTTCAGCTTTTAACACGCTTCAGCCAGAGTTACTCTTGGACAAGCTTGTAAAACTTAACGTTAATCCTTTTATTATTAAGTGACTTTTTTCCCTTTTAACAAATAACACTCAATGTGTTAAAGTAAATGATACACTATCTGATGTTAAATCAATTAATATAGGTGTCCCTCAAGGTTGTGTATGCTCTCCCATTCTGTTCACTTTATATACAAATGATTGCTTTAGTAGAAATAAAAACAGCCATATTATTAAATACTCTGATGACACTGTAAAACTAAGTCTTTTAGGAAGGAAACAGGACATAACAGAATATCAGTCTGAAATTAGGAACTTTGTGCAGTGGTGTAATGTAAATCACCTTATTGTCAATGTTGAAAAAAACTAAGGAAATTATAGTGGACCCAAAAAGTTTGGGTGATTACAGTCCAGTAATTATTCAAGGTAACACTATTGAACAAGTGGATACATTCAAGTATCTTGGGGTGGTCACTGACTTGGAAAGCCCACATTGATTACCTCTGCTCAAGATTCCAGCAAAGACCATATTTTTTAAGAAGACTTAAGTTGGTCGGAGTAAGTCAGAAATCATATTGTTGTTTTATCAAGAAGTTTTGGGAAATGTATTAAACTATGGAATGCAGGCTTGGTATGGCAATCTTTCAGTTCAGTCAAAATCACAGCTTGTACGTCTTGTCAAAGTTGCTATGAAAGTCTTAGGTGTAAGAGAGTATATATCACTTCAGTCCATTTATGAGTCGTTGGTTTTTAAGAACGTGCAAGCAATAGTAAGTGATTCAAGCGATGTTTTATTTTCAACATATCAATTACTGCCATCAGGGAAGCGTTATAGCATTCCATTATGTAGAGGTAATTGCTTTAAGAATTATTTTATACCTGTATCTATTAGGATTTTAAATAGTAAGTTGCAGTAATTGTGATGGTATTTTAACTAACAAAGTGTTGTTGTTGTTGTGTTGTGTATTGCTGCAGCTTTGAGTCCAAGACAAATTCCCTGCAAAGGACAATAAAGTATAAGTATAACTCTAACCCAGCATTTTTTAGAGTGTATATGCTTACTGATTATTGATTGCAATTCTCTAATTTCTCTCACAAAAATTTTAGGAGCAATATCTGGAACTTAAATTAAACGTAGCTGGAAACTCGATTAAGTTGACTGAGCTCTGAAAGAGCATCCTTTGAGCAATACAAATTTCCCTTTGGGTAACACAAATGTGTCTTGGACTGGAAGCAAAAATCTGTTTTATTAAACATTGGTCATTTTATTAATCAATACCATTAGTTAGCAGACATTAACTGACACTAATAGACTAATAGAACATCAATTTATTGCCAGTTACTAGCTAGACGAGTTCCAAGTCACTGCAATTTTATTGACGGACAGTGTTACTTTCGACACTGAATCTGTCCACCAGCAGACATATTAATATACGTGTGTGAGCGGGAAATGAATGGGAAGATTGTACCTGGGAAGCTGATTATATCACTCAATAGCACTAATAGGATTAATTTAATCTAACACTCAAGTTGCCTTCGGCCCAGACAACAGTTCATTACTCAAACAGTCTCCTAGCAACCTCTGATTGGCTATTTAAAACATACCCAAATGAATCAGGAAGTAGAGGAAGAGGATGTATCACTCACTGCAAAATATCATTTTCCTAATTAGTATGTGTGTCTGTTTTAGAGTAAAAAATATCTGAACAGCCATAAAACAAGATATTTGCTTGAGAAGGAAAATTGCATTAGATACTAATACTAATGCTGCATAATAATATTCATTGGCAAACTGTGTTAAGCATTAATAATCTAACAAAATGAGGTTTAAGCTTTAAGCAAAAATTGTGGGGAAAAGGCAAATTATAATAAAACGTCAACTCACATTCATATCTTTGCTTATAATAGTGTACATTTTCATAGCCACAAAGTATTTTGTAATTAATCTCCATGTATTTAAATTAATCAACTGAAACTGTTGACCTGTCATGTGTTGATGTATATATTGTTTGATATATTTCATTACTATTCTATTTTGTTTCTATTTCTATTAGGTCTGTTTGGTTATGGGTTTAGTGCCTCTGCAGACACCGTGGGGAATTGTAGCTGTCAAATATCTGCTATTGCTATTTTAAAGGTGATGGTTGTTGAATCAGCCATATTAAGTGGTTTTTGATTAAATATTATAATAATAATAATATGAGTCAGCCCTGAAAACATGAAGAAAACCCATCCATAATTTGATTAGATCCAAATCTACAGGGACATTAGATGTATAATTCAACAGAAGGACCAGCCAAATACATAACACCATATTATTGTAGAATGGTATTGTGTTAAGAAATTGTTCTCATTATTTATGGATTGTAAATACTTATTGACATTACGTTTATTTTAAAGGAGACATATTATGCCCCTTTTTACAATATGCAATGTATGTCTCTGGCGTCCCCAGAATGTGTCTGTGAAGTTTCCGCTCAAAATACCCCACAGATCATTTATTATTTCATTTTGAAAATGCCTATTTTGAGTGGAAGCAGAAACACACGGTTTTTCATGCCTGTTTCATTAAATGCAAAGGAGCTGCTGCTCCCCGCCCCCTTTTCCAGAATAGACCTGCGCCATTACAGCTCGGACCTGCTAAAAACATCTGTTTTGGTTCTGATTATCATGTGTATCTGAAATCATGCATTTTAAACCATATGAGTTTAAACTTCTAACATACGGTTTTCTGAGTGCACACATCCGGCACACAGCGGCTGTCACAGCATGTGAGTACTAAACTAAGTTCTCATTCACACACAAGTTTACCTGAAAAACACACAAGTTAATTTAAATTAAATAAAAAATTAATAAATAGTGTTCTGTGCTCGTCTGTGCAGCCAAAGACAGAACAGTTAGCATGTTTTGCTCAAACTTTCGCCATGGCATTACACCGTTGTCGCTTGCGAAATCAAAATGGTGGTGCCGTGGGTGTAAACTTACAGATTAAGGGGCAGTAATATTATAATGAGATCCCTTTGCCACGTCACCAAGGGAGTGAAATCAAACGCCCTCGTTTTTTCAGACGCTTGCAGAAAAAGGCTTACCAAAACAAAATTACTGGGTTAAACTTTTTCACTTTTCCTTGGTTGGTAGATGCACCGGGGACCTGATTATAGCACTTAAAACCTGGAAAAGATTTTCATGATATGTCACTTTTAAATACTGGATGCAGCTAAGTAGGATCTACTGCTAAGCCCTATAGTCTCGTCCTTGACTGGCATCATTAAGAAGTTTTTAAGCTCGTGTAAAATGTGCTGGGAAACGGTGAGAACGCAACTCTGCATTTCAGAGCTCTTTGAATTCAAGAGCCATAACTGGGATCAGTCAGAAACAGAGTGCTAATTAGTCCCGCTCAAGGCCTCTTGTCGAACGAAAGACATTCATCGATAAATATTTAGTATAAGCTGATGTTTACTCTTTTGAATATTGACGTACACACAAAGCAACAGAAAATTGTAAATTTGCCACTCTATAAAAATAACAATGAATAATAACGTATTTTTTATATATAATTGTTTTGTAGTAGTAAACAATTGTTAAAGTAGTAGTAGTAAAATAATAACAATAATAATAATCTAATCAAGTTGTCCTTATCCTCATTGAAAACAACAAAAGTAATTATTATTAAAATGTCAAAACTGCTACTTCCCTTTCTTGCTAATCCATGATTATATCTTCAGACTAACAAGTCTTGCATGTGAATTAAGAATTAAACAAAAATAATTAAATAAAAAATAATTTAGTTAAAAATGTAGTGAGATTGGCACCAAGTAAACTGGAAAAAAAGACAACAACAAAAAACACTATAAATAACAATTCATTACGGTGCACAAAAAGCCCCATTAATTAATCATCTGCAAAAAAGTCCCCCATGTCAAAAGTCAAACGTTACAATATTATTAAGGCATTATTTAGTAGAGGGACCATTAGAGTAACTGGTACTTTCTTCTGGTTGTACTGTCATTGTAAATATGTATCTCATGTGCTGGCGAGTTTCCTGCATCAGTGTCAAGAAACAGCCACCTATACTGCAAAACTAATTAGGTACAGCAACACATGATGGCCTCTGTAAGGAAGATAAGCCCCTTAATTAAGTGAACTTGGCCCAGCTACTAAATCATCTAAAAAAGCTGTTAAACAGAGCAGCTGCTTTGCCTCCAATTGTTGCAAACTTCGTTGTCTCCACTCCCTCCACTGATTTTGTGAACGCTTGCTTTTTCTTGGAGGAGGTAGCATTTTATTTGCTTAATGAAATTATGCTAAATATCTTACACTTATCTCGGCTGGTGACATTTGTGATAGTCACTTTTAAAAAATAAAGCATGTTAAGCTGTTCTTTTTCAACATAATTGGATAATTCTCTTCATAACAACAGCCATTTTTGTTGTATAGGTACACGAGATATACAAATGCTGAAAATATGCTAAAGCATGGCCAAGTTATTCAAGCAGATCTGATTTGACAATTGTAGGCAGGTTTTGGGTACTTGGAGATTCGATAAACCAACTTAAACTTGTTTATGGTTCTTTGGAGATGATAAAGGAGCATGTTTAGGGTTATATGATTTGATTTAAAAAAAATCATATTGTGATATGATTGGAAGCTCATATTGTTATTCTTTAAGGGTGTTCACATTTACAAGAATGTAACTTATACCTTATTTATTTAATCCAAAAGTTAACAGTGTGAAAAAGTGAAAAAAAAAAAAAAACTTTCCATTGTACCTGAAAGTGAAGTGAGATCAGTTTTTTTCCACTTCAGCTGAAGATCCTAAAGAGAAAAAAGTGAAAAAGGGAAACGTTTTCATTGGTTTCACATTGTAACTGAAGTGGAGTGAGATCAGTTTTTTTCCACTTCAGCTGAAGATCCTAAAGAGAAAAAAGTGAAACGTTTTCATTGCTTTCACATTGTAACTGAAAGTGGAGTGAGATCAGTTTTTTTCCACTTCAGCTGAAGATCCTAAAGAGAAAAAAGTGAAAAAGTGAAACGTTTTCATTGCTTTCACATTGTAACTGAAAGTGGAGTGAGATCAGTTTTTTTCCACTTCAGCTGAAGATCCTAAAGAGAAAAAAGTGAAAAAGTTAAAAGTTTTCATTGCTTTCATGTTGTAACCAAAAGTGGAGTGAGATCAGTTTCATATCTCCACTTCAGCTGAAGATTCAAAAGTGAAAAGTGTGAAAAAGTGAAAAACTGTTTTTATTGTATTCACATTGTACCTGAAAGTAGAGTGAAATAATTTATTTTCCACTTAACCTGAAGATCCAAAACTGAAAAGTGTGAAAAAGTAAAAACCAGTTTTCATTGCATTCACATTGTACTTGAAAGTGGAATGAGATTTGTTTTGTTTCCACTTCAGCTAAAGATCCTAAAGAGAAAAATGTGAAAAAGTGAAAAACAGTCTTCAATGCATTCACATTGTACCTGAAAGTGGAGTAAGATAAATTTTTATTTCCACAGAAATAAGGTGTCACTTTGTATTCACATTGCTAAAAACTGCTGTACTATTATAATATTAAAAATGGTATAGTACTATAATCTAATGCATTATTATTATTATGCTGCGTTTTAGACTTTACTATAAAATGTATATATTTCTAGCAGAATTCATATACTGTATGTGTATACAGCATTTCAGGCAATCCATTAACATGATTCAATTATTAAACCTCCTAGCTTTTATTTTGGTGGACAACTACTTCATCTGTCAACAAATCATTGAACCCACAAACATGAGGTATACATGTCCCCCCCCTCCTCTGTAGATGCCGCTCAACATCTGCAAGCTGCAATAACTAACTTCATCTCATTAGAAAGATGATTACATTTGCATACAAAAGATCTGTGTATAACACAGTCTCCGTCAATTAGGGTAACATAATGGTATGTGTAACTCTAGAGGTTTTCACGTCCTTATAATAACTCATTAATATCTGCATTGATATTACAGATCTGTACCAGGCTTGACAGATAATGTTCAGGTACTTTGCCGATTCTCTGGGAGTGAAGCTCCAGAAATCAGCTGTTGGCGAAAGAGGCATCAGGTGTTCCCATTAATTTCAACATGCAAATTGATCCTTTTACGAAGAGCACTCCATGTTGAAGATCTATCTGGCATTCATTTCAACATTTATTTTCAGATATTTATTCTGATGTCTTGAATATTCATGAGAGCTACTGATTAAAGTGCTTTTGTCAAGTGTCATTTCAGTCCAGCAGTACAAAATAAAATTCTGTCGTTTTCAACTACTACTACTATTACTATTATTAGGGGTCAAGCACCAAAGGTGCGTAGGCATCTATTGTATCTGTTATGGCGCTTTTCCACTGCATGGTACGGCACGGTACGGCTCGGTACGGTTCACTTTTCGGGGGGGTTTCCACTGGGTACAGTACCTGGTACCTGGTACTTTTTTTAGTACCACCTCGGTTGGGGTTCCAAGTGAACCGTACCGTTACCAAAATGTGACGTTTAAACGCTGCCGATCACGGATTGGCCGGAGAGAATCGTCACTACCTGCATCACTGAACTTGCGACACAAACACAAAAGAACCGCTAGATTTAAATCAGCACAGCAGCGAAGGATCAAATGCAACTGTTTTGAACGAGCGCACCTTTTTTTAACAACCAAAAGGTTTTGTTGTCTGTTGCGGAAGAACAGACGTTCCTCGCGTTGATAGCAGAGGAGCGGATCCAGTGAGAGCTTGATGGGGCGAGGCAGAATGAAAAAGTTTTTCAGGAGTCGCGGGAATAGAGGCGGCGCAACTATAACGACATGTGAATAATCCCGCCCACTCTAAAGCAGTACTGAACTGCAGTGGAAACGCAAACCGAGCCGAGCCGTGCCGTGCCGTACTGAGCCGTGCCGAGCCGAGTCGTACCACGCAGTGGAAAAGCGCCTTTAGTCTTCTTCTTCGTCCTCCTCTACCTCCTCTTCCTCTGCTATTTAGTCTATGGCAGCCGATAAAATCGTATGGTAAAAATAAGTTGTGCAGTTTGGCACACAGATAGAGGACAGTCTGAACATTAAACACAGCCATTTTGGAGTCTTTAACACAGTCCCTCTAGCGCCACCAACTGTCCAAATTTGCAGTTATGTTTATACAAATAATTTTGAACTGAAAGGGCTAGAAACAAAATAGTTTTTTCCTGATTCGTTTGCTCAAGAAGTTGCTCTGACTTTTTGCAACAAAAGAAAAATTATCCAGATCATCTTCAGACCATGGTGACAAAAGTTATGGAATTCATGTTGATTTGTCAAACGAAAATTGCTGAAGAGACTGCAAAAATGAACGTGAGACAATATCTCCCCAATGCTTTAGCGAATTCACAAACACATCTTTTTACAACAACCATGACCTGAGGGTACCTGCACAGTTTTGGCACAGTGCCACCTAGTGGTCAGGGGAATTTTAAAAATGGCTATTTTTCCTTTTAACTTCTGAACAGTTTGGCCAAAAATCACAAGACTGATCTCTGCAGTTAAGCCTTGTTTTTGTAGGCCAAGGCCATAAATTCCTGTCAACCTGGTTCCCTTGACAAAAACCCAATGTGATTTTTCTTTTAACTTCTGGATTATTGCAACAAAAAAAAGCTCTGGGACCAACAAACGTTTATGATTCTTACACATTGTGTTCATCAAGGCAGTCTACACCGATACAAAACTTTTATGAAGCCTAAATACAATCATCAGAAGTAAAAACCTAAAGTTAACAAAACAATACCCTTAAGTGGCAGTTCATAAAAAAAAAAACTGGTGGATAATTTGTAGAAATATGTCATTTGTATGTTTTTATACAAACTGTTTACTTCACTCATGGTTAGCTTTAGAGGTGGGGTTAGGGATGAACTTTTTTCTTTCTTTTTTTTTTTAATTCATACATTTTTTTGATACAAAATTGCTGCCTCATAAAATAGTTAAATTTTTCTGTGAGATTGGGTTAAAATAAACTACACCATGGTCGCATTACTTAAACGTCACCACCACTAAACTTAAAAAACAAACAAAAAACATAAAATTGTTATTTAAATCTTGAGCTTGTGTTCAGCAGACCTTATTTCAGGTACCCAAACCCCTAGTCAAAAAAACAATTTACTTTTTACTTTGGGAATATGGAACGTCTCGGTTACGTATGGTAACCCTCGCTCCCTGAAGGAGGGAACGGAGACGTCACGTCGGATGACCGACGAAATTGGGATCTCGCTTAGAGGGACCAATCTACTTAGAGTGTAAACTAAACGAGCCAATGCACATTGGCATGCGATTATTGCATCCAGCTGCTGCTGATCACAGCGTGAGTATAAGTAGGCAGCAGATGCAGCGCATATTCAGGTTTTCGCTGAGGAGCCGAGCCGGTGACCCGGCCGCTCAGCGGTGGTACAGGAGCTGTGGCGACGGGACGTGACGTCTCCGTTCCCTCCTTCAGGGAAATTTATGAAATTGGGATCCTACCAAAGGGCCACAGCTACTGCCCCTTCCAGTGGCCTGTGGAAGCCACCTGCGCCCCTACTTTTTGGCGTAGGCCAGGGCTTCTTCACAAGAGGACCAGCTACTGCTGCAATGGCACTACCCAATGAGTAAGACTGGATAACACAGGGAAAACGTACCCGGACCCAGCAATGAAAGCATAGCCATTATTTCTGGATCCGATTCAGGCATTGCAGTCCCGGAGGAGAGCAGCGCAGCCGAATCTTCCTCTCCAGAAAGCTCTGGCTCACCCTCCGATGCTGCAACCGATATCTGATCGTCGGGGGGAGCCTCGAACGTAAGACTAGTCCGCCCACCGCCAGAAAAATAACTCCCCCGGCTGCCACCAGAGGGAACCCCAGATCTAGGCAGTGGCACGGGCACTCCGCCCCCTTGCAGGTAACGGAGTCCGGTCCGCAACTCCGAGATGGTCATACCCCCGCAATGGGAGCATGAACCATCCACGAAAGCCACCTCAGCGTGCTTCATGCCCAGGCACGAGAGGCAGCGATCGTGACCATCACCCAGCACCAGGTAACGACCGCATCCTAAAACGCCCGGGTGATACGTTGTCTATAGCAAGACCCACATCGTCTTTATAAAGACGTAACGTCAAGTTTGCCAAGCAACGTCGTCTTTAAAAAGACGCACCCGAAATTGCTCTTTTAGGGGAAAAATATTTTTTAGCGTGCTGAGGCGCACAGGGGAGATGATCATCTGCAACACAAACAGGGGGTAGTGCAGCCTGATGTGTGCAACCCACTCAACACGGGAAACCACCACCGCTGAAGCGCCGTCCGCCAACACGAAGAGCTCTCCAAGAGCGTGCTGAACTCGTTCAGTCTTCTTCTCTCAGTAGAGTAGTCAGGAGCAGAACGATGTGATCGCTCGGCTCCGAAGCGAAAAGCTGAATATGTGCTGCATCTGCTGCCTACTTATACTCAGGCTGTGATCAGCAGTAGCTAGATGCAATAATCGCATGCCAATGTGCATTGGCTCGTTTAGTTTACACTCGAAGTAGATTGGTCCCTCTAAGCGAGATCCAACGTGATGTCGAGAGTGACCGACTGAAAGGGAACCAGAAGTTCTAACTTGAACTAACTTGTTAAATGCTAACTTGTTTCCAGGTTTTAGGACTCATTCTTACAACACATTGATCTTTAACTACAACAGATGGAGGGAAGACAAAATCAAAGTTGTCATTAGACATTACTTTATTGTCCATTGATTGTCTGTTATTATTTGGTTTAAAGCCATCTGGTGCAATATAATGTTATTTGTCTCTCCAAAGAATCCTATCAAACTAAGCAGCTGAAATCTGCCAATGCAAATGCAGAGCAACATTATCTTAATCCTGTTTCATGCCCAATTATCCTTGTTTGCAATTGAAAAGGAAACTATTTGTTCGTCATTCGCACCTTTTGTTAGAGCAAGCATTTGTGTGGATTCACATTAGCTGGAGTTCATTGCTCACAGCCTTTCCAAGGCTCTCCACTGAGCTCAGATCTGTTTTGTTTGTGGCAGGCCTGTGGTTGGTTGCCTTCTTCATTCCCTGTTGGAAGCCAGTGAAGCGCTGGGTTTTTGATGGTCATTATATATCACTGTCAGGTAGGTCCGGGATTTGGCCAAAGGAGTATTTTGTTCCAGTGATCAGAGAGATTCAGCACAGGAGTTCAACGCTAATGTGACAGCTTTCACGAGTCATTTCCTGTTTTCTTCCAGTATGGAGCCAAACAATGACCCCAAAAAACACTTAAAGGGAGAGTTCACCTAAAAATTAAATTCTTATTCTTATGTTGGCCCAAACCTCTATGTCTAAGTATTTTTTGTCTATACAATGAAAATCAATGAGGTCCAGTGTTTAGTGTTTTGGACCCCATTGACTTTTATTGAATGGGCAAAAACAATAATAATAAAAAAGTATATATAAAAGTATATGAAGGTTGAAAAATATATTTATACATACAGTATATTATAAATATTTACAAATCTAAATATATATTTTAAAATCTTTCAATAAGCTGCAGTTTACACCAAATATTAAACATTTAAAATTAGGTTTGAATAGATTATTTATTTATTGTTTGTTTGTACACACATTTCCCACTCTGAAGATGGACAATACTTGACACTTTAAAATGTGTGATCAGCAAAGCTTTTAAACAGTGATTTAAACGGAAAGTGTCCAGAATGTCAACATGCTTAAAAATCATCCCCATTCTCCTCAAAGACACAGAGAACTCCCTGTGAGACCATTTTATCCATCGCAAAAAAAGGTCATTTTGAACTTTATGTCTCTATAAAAGCCTCATTGTAGGCTGATTGATTGTATTCTTTATGTCTTGGTTTAAAGGATAGTGCAATGCATTTCCATGCTGTTAGTGAGCAACTAGAAGAATCCCTTTGGCTTGTAACTCGATGTAGATCCATGTCAAGTTTCAGAGATATATGCAAAATAAGAATCCTTCCCTCTACTGCAGCTCTCAAATGCTATTGCGCACATTTACATTATGCCATGTTTGGCATCAATGAACATGGTAAATGTCCAACATACTGCTGGCTCATTGGAAAAATGTACCTCCATGTACATTTTTGCAAAACTCCAAAATAAATATCCCTATATAGATACATTAACTTTACTGCAACTTTACTAATGGCAGTAAAACTTTTATTTTCACTCAAATTATGATTACAGGAGCAGATTCTTTATTAAAGTCTTTTTCACTCAGTTTCTTACACAGTAGTTTATGACCTCAAAACACGTTTACCATAGTTTATGACTCGTAAACTAAAACATTTAGATGTTTTCAGAACATAACTAGCTTCATATGTTTGTCTGTTCTGACATAGTAAACTTGCTCGGTAGCACACCCTGTACAGCATTGCAGTTGCAATATTGAGCATTCAGGTACAAATCCTATGAAACACGAGTCACAATAAAAGAGTTCAAAAACTTTTAGAAGCAAACTACATGGCATGGTTGCTCCAGCTAATGCATTTTTTAGCTCATGTCGGTGTTTGTTAACACTGTGGGTTAGGTTTAGTGTATGTTATTACTTTTAAAAATGATAGAGCATTAACCTTTCCTTAATTTTCGAACTTCTGTAAAACGTACAACACACAGTGTAATAAAAGTTGCCAGATTCACGTTCATCTGTTTTGGAAAACACTGAACACAGTTTTAGCGCCACTCTGGACATTTTACTTTGAAAATGTCATGTAACATGCAGGAAGCAATGTAATATGTTGCTGACATTTGTTAGTAATTGTCCTATGTGTCAACTGTCATGCTACACTGTTGAGGGAACACACTGGAGTCACGAGGAAACGTTTAACAGTCTTTAATCAAGAAACACAGGAGATAATCCACAATGGGAGCTTGAGCCAACACACATAGAGAATGAGTAGACCTGACAAACACAAACTGAACAGACTAGGACTTTTATACAGGGGATGATTGGGGAACACAGGTGACATCAATGGAACATAATCAAGGACAGGAACATGACCAAATAAGGCAAAACAGGAAATGAAACACATGACAAAACAGGTCCAATCCTGACATTTCACCCCCCTCCCGGAAGGTGCGTCCTCGCACCGTAGGCAACAACAGAGGGAGGCATAGGTGGGAGCTAGGGAGGAGGCTCAGGAGGAGGACGGACAACCGCTAGGGGGCTGGCAGACAGAGACCAGGGAGGCGACGAAGGAGGGAGGAGCCAGGGAGGAGACAGGAGGGGCCCGGAGCAGGGGAAGCCAAGCAGGCCCCAGGCCACAGCCATGATGGTGACCCACGGTGGAGCCGACGGAGGGAGGAGCCATAGAGGAGGAATGGCCGCCGACTCCAGGGGGCCGACCAATGGTGGCGGAGGAGGTGGTCGAGGAGCCCGAGGCGGAGACGGAGAGCCAACGAGCCAGGGGGATGCAGAGGATCCGGGGGGGTCAGGGTGGAGCCGAGGGCTCTGGCGACCGAGGCGGAGATCCGGAGATCCGCGGCGGAGCCGGAGCGACTGAGAACCAAGGTGGAGCTGGCTGGAGGAAGGAGCCCAATGGAGCCGGTGGGACGGAGCGACACGGTGCAGCCGGAGGAGCGGAGTCCTGAGGTGATGGCGGGTTGACGCCGACCAAGGCGGAGCCGGAGGGACGAGGGAGCCTGGGAGTGATGGTGAGAGGTGACCCATTTCTCGCCAGAATCCACTCCACAAAATCCTCTCGAGGACCATCTTTGAACGATGGCGCTCTGCACTCGATGTTTAGACTGGCGTCGTAGAACGCACAGAGCACGTCGTCAGGGTAGCTGGTGGTGCTTGCTAGCAGCTGGAACAGTCTAGTATGGGCCTCGAGAGCTTTGTCCCCCTGCTCCAGCAGGAGGAGGAGGTATTCAGGGCGTAGAAGGGCATCCATCCAGGGAACACAACAGAAAAAAAGATACTGGGAAAAAAATGAGAAAACAAACGGAGAGGAAAACACGGAGGTAACTGTTTTTGGGTCAGGTCTTCTGTCCCGCTACGCTGTTGAGGGAACACGCTGGAGTCACAAGGAAACGTTTAACAGTCTTTAATCAAGAAACACAGGCGATAATCCACAATGGGCGCTTGAGTCAACACGCATAGAGAACGAGTAGACCTGACAAACACAAACGGAACAGACTAGGACTTCTATACAGGGGATGATTGGGGAACACAGGTGACATCAATGGAACATAATCAAACTAAACGAGGACAGGAACATGACCAAATAAGGCAAAACAGGAACTGAAACACATGACAAAGCAGGTCCAATCCTGACAGCAACACTGGTGCAACACATTTTTAAAGTAGGATGTTTGAGTGTGTGCAAACGTGAATGAGATTTGAGAGCTTTCTCTTAATAACAAATTCAATTGAGGCCTTTTTTTCTTCTTTACATATGACATCAAAAGACTTGGAATCTTGAAAAACTTGGACATCACACAGCATATAGACTACATTATGGTGCTTGTCATAATTTTTAAAGCTCCACAGCCCCAGTTCTCATTTACGTAAAAAGAGCAGCATGAACATTCTTCTAAACGTCTCCTTTTGTTTTACATTTTAGAAAACAGTTGTGTAGGTTTAAAATTATATAAGGTTGAGAAATGATGACTGAATTATTTTTTTTGTGTGTGTGTGTGTGTGTGAACTAATTTGGAATTGCTTGATTTGGTGAAACCAAATTTATGTGAAACTTTGATTTATTACTCTTGTAATTCTCATCCTCTGAGTTACTCTTTGTAACGCTGAGTCAGAGGCGTGCGGATCCATTTGCAGCTTTTATTAGAATAACAGGCAGAGTAAAACAGGCAGTATTCAGTCAACAGCGTCACGTACAGCAGGGGTAATCCAAGGGAATAAACAGTGGCAAAGCGAGGGTCGGGGCAGGCAGCAGAGAATCAAACTAGTTAGAACAGTCCGAGGTAATACACAAGAGATAACAAGAAAGGGGATAAACGCTCAGAAATGTAGCCGGGGCAATACAAGACTTCGCAACCATAGAGTGTCTGAGAGCTGTTTAAATAGGGAAGCTAAGGGGGAACACCTGTGCCGTAATCAGCCCCAGGTACGGGGTGTCTGGGAAATGTAGTCCATGAACGTTAGTACTTGGGAGAGGGTGCCCTCCGGAGGCCATCGGAGAGAGCCACAGAGGCCTGATTCGTGACAAAGCCCCCTCCCTGCGAGCGGCTCCCGAAGCGAGGAGGAGAACGACGCCGAGGACTTCCACGGTAGTGAGGGGCTGGTTTGCAAGGATGGGTTGTTTAATCTTTCGACCTGGCCATTCGACTGTGGGTGGTATCCAGAAGTGAGGCTGACGTTAATATTGAGGTGTTGGCAGAACGCGGACCAAACTCGGGAAGTGAACTGAGGACCACGGTCCGAGACAATGTCTTCAGGAAGTCCGTAGAAACGGAAGACCTGTTCGAGGAGTACCTCTGCCGTTTCAAAGGCTGTGGGCAGTTTATTCAAGGGGTATGAGACGGCATGCCTTCGAGAAACGATCAATGACCGTTAAGATGGTGCTATAGTTCCTTGAGCTGGGGAGATCCGTGACAAAGTCTATAGCTATGTGTGACCATGGCCGTTGGGGAACAGCAAGTGGCTGAAGAAGACCTGCGGGGCGCAGGTGGGAAGATTTGGAGATGTCACAAATAATACATTGACGAACAAACTTAATGGTATCTGCCTGGAGAGTGGACCGGGAAGCTAAGGGGGAACACCTGTGCCGTAATCAGCCCCAGGTACGGGGTGTCTGGGAAATGTAGTCCATGAACGTTAGTACTCGGGAGAGGGTGCCCTCCGGAGGCCATCGGAGAGAGCCACAGAGGCCTGATTCGTGACACTCTTCCACTATCCATTTGTCTCCTCACAGACGCCTGGAGCGATTGTGGCTGCACAGAGGTGTTGCCAGTGTTTTATTTTTCCCAGTTATTGCCAAGGGCCTCGTCTCTGTTCTCTGGACTCCTGACCCCACAGGATCCATACAGGCTTATAATCTACAAGACACTTTGTGATGTATAGATACCCAGAACCACTGCCATGGAGTCTTTTAAATTTCAGAAGAATTTCACATTTATTTCAGATAACAAAAATGTTGCATTTATAGTTTTCGTTTTAGTATCAAACAAGGTGTAAACAAAGCATTATTACTTTTTACATGGTTACACCACATGACATTGTCATTAAATTGAAACTTTTCTTGAAAATGGTATAAAACTTCAATACGAAAACCACATTTCTAAGAACTTGCCACATAAACTAGATTTTCAAAGGTCACTACTTTTTAGTTTGATTTGGTCTGTATTTTTATATTTTATGTATTAATTTTAATTTTAACATTTTTATATTATAGTTGTGAATTTATTAGTTTTATTTTGTCTGTAGTTTTTATTAATGTTTAATTTTTAGAAATATTCAAGTTCTATAAATGTTTCCTTGGAAACTAGCTGAAGTTTAGTTATTTTTTTATTTTAGTTTATTTTAGTTTTATTTCAATCAGAAACATTTGTTATTTATTTCAAACACACTTGTTTAATTTATGGTTTTAGTTTTAGTTAACTCTGTATTTAAGGTGTAAGGAGAGTGTTATTACTTTTTACTTGATGGTTGCGCTGCATGACATTTTTTAGAGCCATTAAAATGACAGTTCATCCCAAAAAAATTTAAACCCTGCCATTTACTAACCCTCGAGTTGTTCCAAACCTGTAAAACACAGCAGAAGATATTTTGAAGAATGTTGGTAACCAAAAAGTTGACCGTTGTCATGCCCCTGGACTGTCTGTGTGTGTATCTTTCCCCATGTGCTCTCTGTGACCTAGTTTTTCCTCATGGTTTATTATGTTATTTGATTCAGGTGTGTCTTGTTAATTGTCCTCATTTCCCAGTGTATTTGTACCCCAGTCTGTGTATTCTGTCTTTGTGGGGTCTTAAACGTTTTGTACATGTGTCAACAGCCATTCCCTGAGTGTATTACCCTGTGTGTTGTATTCTATTATAGACGGTTCCTTTGATCCATGTCTCCTTGTTCACAGTTCGTGACAGAAGACCTGACGGACAAAAAATTTAACTTTATTTATTTAAAAAATGTAACTGCGTGTTTTCCCTCCGTTTGATTTCCGTGTTTTGTTCAGTGTTTTTTTGTTTTTTCCCTATGGATCCCCTAGCTGCCAAATTCACTGCCCTAGCCCGTAACGACCTTCCCATCTTGGAGTATGCGGTTGAGTTCAGCCAGCTTGCCATTTTAACGGCATTCGACGACGCTGCGCTGAACTCATTGCTCTGGATCGGGGCAAATTACCATCGCCCTGTTGATGTCCCTGAGCTGGAGGGAGGCGATCATCTGGTGTCTGGAGGGCTGTCTGGCCCCAATCCAGAACACAGCCCGACACAGAGCCCAACCCACCATCACTCCGCTGCGTGATGCCAAAGCCCGAGCCTACCGATGACGGAGAGCCCGAGTCCGCGGCGAACGGCGAGCCATTGCTGAATGGAGCGACAGAGCTGTGAGTGCGAGAGCCGGATACAGGGAGAAGGTCGTGGACAGCGAGAGCGTAGAGAGAAGCTCTGCCCACTGCACCATGGCTGAGGGTGAGCTTACTGTGCATCTGGGACTATGGGACTTTGAATGGGAGTTCGAGAGGGATATATATATCGACCTGCCCGCTCTCCTCCCGCCTTCATCTGAACTCCCTGTCAGTCCTGTTTCGGCCGTGGAGGCCATTTGTGAACTTTCTGTCTGCCAGCCCTGTCATTCCACTGTCATGATTTGGTGTGTGTGGGCAGCGCACACCAGCCCTCCGGCTCCGCCTTTGTCAATCGTCGACCATCCGTCACCTTGGGACTCCGCTCCTCTGGTTGTGCCTCGTCCCTCTGGCTCTGTCAGGCTCCTCCTTCCCTTCGGCTCCACCTTGGTCCTCTTTCGCTCCGGCTCCACCGTGGTCTTCGGAATCCCCGCCACCGCCTCGGTTGCCTGAGCCATATGCTCCGCCTTGGGTCTCCGAATCCTCCCCGTCGCACTTGCTCATCAACTCTCCATCTCCGCCTCAGGCTCCTTCTCCACCTGCTCCGCTGCCGTCAGTTGGCCCCCTGGAGTCATCAGCCCTTCCTCCACCATGGCTCCTCCCTCCGTCGGCTCCACCGCGGGTCGTCTTTACGGCTGTGGCCTGGGTCCCGCCTGGCTCCGCCTGCTCCAAGTCCCTCCCTCAAAACATCTTCTTTTGAAGAAAGAAAATCATTCCGGTTTGGAACAACATGAGGTGAGTAAATGATGACAATTTTTTTTTTTTTTGGTAAGCTGTCCTTTTAAATGTAATATTTTCCTGAAATTAGTATAAAAGCTTTTCTAAATCATATGAAACTAACTTCAATGCAGAAAGTAAGAACTTGCGTGTGTTTTAAACTACACTTTCAAAGGTTTGTTCTTCATCGTGAGCACTAGCTCCTAAATGTCATTCCTCCGTCGGCTCCACCGTGGGTCGTCTTTACGGCTGTGGCCTGGGTCCCGCCTGGCTCCGCCTGCTCCAAGTCCCTCCCTCAAAACATCTTCTTTTGAAGAAAGAAAATCATTCCGGTTTGGAACAACATGAGGTGAGTAAATGATGACAATTTTTTTTTTTTTTGGTAAGCTGTCCTTTTAAATGTAATATTTTCCTGAAATTAGTATAAAAGCTTTTCTAAATCATATGAAACTAACTTCAATGCAGAAAGTAAGAACTTGCGTGTGTTTTAAACTACACTTTCAAAGGTTTGTTCTTCATCGTGAGCACTAGCTCCTAAATGTCATTGACCCATATCATAATTCGATATGTACTGTTCTCATGCCGCCAGACTGCAGATTGTTGGCCGCATCTATCCATCTCTGACGCTCATGATCGCTGGCCAGGCACAGATGACCTTGCAAAAGTTGGTGGCACCTCAGAGACCCCAGCTGTCAGTGTTGGCTCCTGCATTGAAAGCAACAGGCCTCGCTGTGAGCGCTCGGCTGAAAATGAAGGCCAGTTATCACCCCAAGCTGACATAGGCCGCTTATGGTCTTTTTATGGTCGAAAGATCAAGTTTTAAAGATAAAATCACTGCGGTGCTGGAAAAAATCCAGTTCAGTCTTTTATATATTAGCTTAGCCATGTTCAATGACTCTGTTAAAGAATACAACACTGTTACTGCATCCAAAGTTTCGGTCTATTCTCTAGCAAACTTTCGGAAACAAAAAAAATATGGCGGGGTTTGAGAAATTGCTTATTTAGTTTAATAACCCGAGCTTTGCACAGAAATCTCAGGCACAACTCACTATGAGCTTTGCCTCCAGGCGGCTTCAGAAGCTCCAGAGGAAATCCTTTATTATTTCTGAGAAATCAGTTTGTGCCTCGACTTTAAACACCTCAGCTTTGTTTTGGTGGCCCTGCATGATATGTTTGGAATATTAAGGCAACAAATGTGCTGACACGTCTGCAAGAAAATGTCTGGAGTGATTGGCTTGAATCTGCAGTGTGGAGGAAGCTGTTGAAGCGGTTGAAGAGCTCTTTGAGGTTGAGTAGAGCAGAAATGGACAAATGAACACATTGACGGGTTAGTCTATATAATAATCAGTTAATCAGTGTTGCGAGCTAATAAGCATTTAATTTGCTGGAAAATATTGGCATTTTGTGAATGAATCTTTTAAGCAAACAAATCAGTCTAGTTTTTGTCCAGGTACTCATGAGTTCATCCCATTTATATCTGCAATGCAACATATTTCTCAGAGAAACAGAATATCCAATCATTAAAAATGAATGGATGAATAAATAAATAAATAAATAAATAAATGGTAGCGGTGATTTACAGAATTGATTGGATGGTGAAACGTTATAGATTACAATATACAAATGTTAACTTCATTAGTAGTAATAAAATGTTTAAAATTTGTAATATTTTCTCACATTTAAGAATGCAATATTTTTTAAATATTTTTAAAAATCAAGTTTATGCAATTGCGAATATTATATATATATATATATACATATATATATATATATATATATACATACAACAGTTCTTTCTGGTCCTCGAATCTGATTGTCTGAAAAGAGTGTGATATTAGAGTAATATCAGAACTCCAACAGATGTTTCACAGTTTGTAATCATATCACTCTTGTAATCAAGTTCTTGCGATACTTCCTACAGCGAGTGTCATGGCGGATGCCCTAATCCAGTATCATTTTATAAATATTACTGTTTTTGTGTCACGGAATGTAGTTTCAAGAGGTTATCAGTTGAGAATGTACTTGTTTATAGTTCAAATGTGCAGTTTGTTAATAAAGATAATGTTTATTTGAAAATTACCTTTGACGTTTTCAGAGCTGTGAACTCCAGATGGTCAGCAGTCATTCTGCGCTCATGAATCCGCCAGAATTGGCCAGATCTTCTGGAATTTACCGCTGACTCTGATGTATCTATAGTGGTTAAACGTGAGATGTAATTCGTTTTGGGTAAATCTAACGGGCAGTCTTTGGTCTCATTAATCTATTATTTGTTCCAGAGAAGATAGTTTTGGTAAAATCTCATCATGTTTATGTAAATTCAATGCTGTATATCAGAGCGCTGACTTTGTACTTTTGACTGAATTGCCTAGCAACTTTTATGACAGCTGTTGTTGTTGTTTATTAAACATTATTATTCAATCAATAATATTTCATATAATTATTATTATATAAATTATATGATAGTAGTATTTAATAATAGTGTTTATCATTGGGAAACAGTGTAAATAAATGAATGATTTATAAATAAATGAAACATAAATTCATAAATTAAATCTGTGATCTGACCTTTCTATTTTAACTCTGCCTAGTCCTTAGACTGTTATTTAATGGGCAAATTCATTTGAGCTTAATGTATAAATTAAGATTTAAAAAAAGCAACGCTAACGCAATATAATGTAAAGGAAACAGTGAATGTGAAATGTGTTGTTTTTTTGATACAAGCATCGGAGGGTCGGTGTTGAACGTAACGTCACTAAAAATAAAAGCGGAAGTTATTTGTAGATTCAACAACAGACTGATGCAGCGAACAAACGCACTGAGCAGCACTGTCATCAGAAATCAGATGAAGGGATATTAACGGTACAACAAAGATAACGCTTTCCTCGTGCCTATGGCCGTAATTTCAGTAACTGATATAATGTTAATATACCAACATACTGAAGTACTGAAATCTGTTTTGTACCTTTGTAATACACTGATAACCACCAAATGCAGGTGGTGATGAGAAAGTCACATGATGAACCAAAGCCCATCACAAGCAGCTTTTAAATAATAACATGTATAGAAGGTGCACAGTGTCATTCACACAAACACTAAACACCATCATGGTAACACACATGAAACTGAAATAATGCAATAAACATTAATTTAACAACATTAGGTGTAACACACAACCCTAATATACAAAACTGATAAGAAAAAACTAAGAAGAAACATAGTTATTTCAACAAAAAACATCACATTTAAAATGTAACGCATGGGAATCTGGAAATGTCAATTTACGTCTTTTTCACTTCCAAAAACGGTATACTACTGTAAAAAAAAAAGTCCAATACATGTAATGTCCAATACAGTTTTTCACCGTATATAGTAGGGGAATTTACCATTAACCATTTAACAGGTTTTTACTGTAGCATTTTTACAGTCTTTTACCGTTAAATTCATGGTCATTTTTTACAGTGTAACTTCAAAGCAAATTGCGTGCCTTTATAGACTAACTACAAGTCTGAACACAGCCATACACTTCGAGTTACTAGGATTCATTTACAATTAATTCATTTTTTTGTTATTAAATTACAACTACTTTGAATTAACAGCAGAGTTTGTTCATAATTGCCTGCTTCATTGTTCGTTCATTATTGTAGAACAAAGGTGAAAAACAGAGCTTTGCATGCTTGTTATTGTCTTGTTTTGCTCTTCTTTTTTCATGCACTGCATGATTGAACTAGTGCAGTAGCAGAGCATTTCTCAGCACACGCCTCATTAGATCCACTTAGAGCAAACGCGAGCGGATTTCTCTCTCAGACCACTTATTTATCTCTGACGCATGGCTGAGTCTCATAATCAGGCCTGAGCAATGAAAGCTGGTCTGTACGTCTGCAGCTCTGTTTAGAGTGAAGAACGCAAAGGGAAATCCATGTAGGAGTTGAAATTAGTCTGGCTGAGATGTTGTTCTTTCATACCTCAGGAGAAAAACTCTGAGCACAGTTTGAGACATTGTCAAAGTGCATGAGGTTATGGGTTGTTTTCAGTGATTTTATGTCATTACCGTCAAGGGAAAGCATTTGAGACACTAATAAGTTCATTTCTACTGTGTGGTGATGTTCTTGAGAAAGACATTTTAAACTCAAATTTTTTGAAACCCAGTTTTCATATATAATCACTAGAGCTGCCAATTTAACATGGTGATTTTTAATAAATTATTTAATCAAATTGTTTTACATTTTTAATATGCTTAAATAACTACTTGATTATTTAGATAGTTAATTATAAAGAATTGCATAAACATTAATGCGATTAATATTGCCTTCCACCTTTGTCATCTTTAATTTAAATTAATTTATTTTATTTAATAAATTAAAATTAAATAAAAATGAATGAATAAATTATTAATTACATTTAAATTCAATTATATTAATGTCGTTTTTAATCGTTTTTATAATTTATTTTATTTTAATGCATTTCATATATATTTTAAATGTTCCTTTATTTAATATTTAATAGTGATCAATTATTTATAAAGTTCCTTAAATACCTTCAAGTCATCTTTCAATTTAATTTACATAATTTAATTTATTAATTTTATTTAATACATTTAAATTATCTTAAATGTATTTATTTATTGGAAAACATTATAATAGAAATGAGAATATATCATTTAAAATTTTAATATTTTAAAATGTTATTTTAATAAAATGCATATTAATTATTTTAATTAATATTTAACAATAACTAATGAATGTAAGTTAATTATAAATAATTACATAAAAATGTATGCTATTATTCATGCCATTATCTCATCTTTTAAATTAATTTAAATTGATTTTAACTAGTTTTATTTATTTTAGTGAATAGATCAAAATAAATAATACAAATTAAATTACATTATTCTAATTTGTATTTTAATACAGCAATTTTATTTTTAATTATCTTTTTCATCTAATATTTACTAATAATAATTGTTTAACATTTATTAAGTTAAAAAAATAATAATTATATATATATATATATATATATATATATATATATCTCTCTATATATATATATATATATTAAAAAACTATACGCAAGTTGATGGTAAGAAAAGGGGTTTTCTGAATGTAATGTAATTTAATGTGTTATTATCAATGTTTATTTAATAAATTACATTTAATACTTTCAATGGTGCTATTATTTTTTTCTTATATTTTAATGAAATGTTACATAATTTAATCATTTTAATTCATTTGATTTAAATATTTCAACAACTGATAGCCCTAATAAACACTACATTCATCACCCCTGATGGCCCCAGACTCGGTGTGGACTCAGCATGGAGTCTAGTTAACATATATTTTGCCGCCAAAGCGTAGCAGTGTGCAGTAATCTCTCTGAACTGCTGTTCATATCTCGTTCCTTCATTCATATTTTAGCTTATTCTTCTTACAGTGATGTTCTCCACGGCTGACGCTCAGAATCACCATCTTTCCCGTTCCACTTGGTTTCCATGGAGATCAACAGTACTTTGATGTTTAAGTAATGCTATTATATTCAATATAGATGAATGCTATTATAATCAGCCAAAATACACTCAGAATGGAGTCTATTTTTGGACGCTAGAATCACATAAAATACTTTTTTGGACTGAGGAAAGAATCCCAGATTCCACTATTTAATTTTAATGGTTCGTCATTACAATCACTGAAGTGGGGGGACACTTGGCAGAATTTGGAAGCAATTTAGGTTGAGCTTTGCTTCATTACCGTGCCAGACTTTGACAATTATGAATATTTTAAAGCCTGTGGCATGTTAATAGGATGTTAAAAATAGTCTCCCACATCTTGTTCTTCTGTGGAACACAAAAAGGTGAAATTTCGAAGACAATCCTGGTCAATCTTTTCCATATAATGAAAGTGAGTGGAGATGGTGCTGTCAAGCTCCAAATTGAACAAAAAATTTAGACACTTTTATAAAATCATTATCTCACTCTGCAAAGCCAAGAAACATCCATTTCAGTCTGAATTTTTTTTTCTTCACAGAGAATTAATCTTGAGAATGGAAATATCTCCACTCTATCTCCAAGATAAGAAATCTTATTGGAGAAAGTGGACTTGCTTCAATAATACTCGGTTTGCCCTCAGTTGGCCAGTTGCCCGCTGGGCATTATGGCCATCTGCGTGTTCCGTGAAGCTTTTGGCAGATACTGTCTTTCTCATCTGAAAACGGTTATTTTTAGTACTTCAGAGCCAAGGACGGTGTGACGAGTGGGGGCAGGGCCGAGAGCTGTGGGAACGGAGCGAGGCCGGTGGAGTAATTGATAATGAGCAACACCTGCACCACTCACTGGTCTCGAGTCCCACGGAGGAGCTCCGGAAGGATAAAAGGAGGAGCTACGCCTGTGAAAGACCAGAGAGGACCAGGCCTGGATTATATTTTGTGTTTTGTGTGCGGCAGTCGTCCGCGAGGGGCTGCCGCTTTACTTTCATTTTGTGTTGGTTTATTTTATTAAAGTGTTTAAATGTTCGCCGGTTCCCGCCTCCTTCTTCCCGTGACTACGAACGTTGTTACATTGGTGCCGAAACCCGGGAGGAAGGAGGGACACGCTGTCAGAGAGCCCTCACTGATGAGGGGGGTTGTGGTGCTGAGGAGATTGGGCAGCAGGAAGAAGCGGAGAGACCGCTGGTGGCTGCCCGAGGCGGTGGTGCTGGAACGATGGAAGACGAGGTGGGACGGAGAGCTCGCTGCCGCGCTCCTGGGTCAAGGAGGGGTGGCTGCCATCCGAGAGGGAGCAGAGGAGTTGACCCCGTTCACCAGGATGCCGGAGCCTGCTGCCGTCCGCCATAATTGGGGAGGAGCAGGGAATGGGGGACTCACTGCCGGCTGCCCTCAACAGGATGAGGCGGAGGAGCGGTGGGCCATCCACCAAAGATGTCCAGTACCATCGCATGGCACCGCGAGTGAGAGCCTCTCAGCCGGTTGAGGACCAAGCGGCAGTGTGTCCGGGAACCGGACCGATAATTTTTTTTTTCTTTTCCTCTCTCCCCTCTCTCGTATATGTCTCTCCTCATCCTTCCGTCTCCTTTTCTGTCTATCTGTCCTTACCCCAAGGTATGTCGCGGCCGCCGTGATCGGCTCCCCCGGAGGGAGGAGGGGGGGAGTAGCATGCAGTCTCGAGAGTACCCCCTGGCCTGCAAGGGGCGATGGGGGTATGTGACGAGTGGGGGCGGGGCCGAGAGCCTTGGGAATGGAGCGAGGCCGGGGGAGGAATTGATGATGAGCGACACCTGCACCACTCACCGGTCTCGAGTCCCACGGAGGAGCTCCGGAAGGATAAAAGGAGGAGCTACGCCTGTGAAAGACCAGAGAGGACCAGGCCTGGATTATATTTTGTGTTTTGTGTGCGGCAGTCGTCCGCGAGGGGCTGCCGCTTTACTTTCATTTTGTGTTGGTTTATTTTATTAAAGTGTTTAAATGTTCGCCGGTTCCCGCCTCCTTCTTCCCGTGACTACGAACGTTGTTACATTGGTGCCGAAACCCGGGAGGAAGGAGGGACACGCTGTCAGAGAGCCCTCACTGATGAGGGGGGTTGTGGTGCTGAGGAGATTGGGCAGCAGGAAGAAGCGGAGAGACCGCTGGTGGCTGCCCGAGGCGGTGGTGCTGGAACGATGGAAGACGAGGTGGGACGGAGAGCTCGCTGCCGCGCTCCTGGGTCAAGGAGGGGTGGCTGCCATCCGAGAGGGAGCAGAGGAGTTGACCCCGTTCACCAGGATGCCGGAGCCTGCTGCCGTCCGCCATAATTGGGGAGGAGCAGGGAATGGGGGACTCACTGCCGGCTGCCCTCAACAGGATGAGGCGGAGGAGCGGTGGGCCATCCACCAAAGATGTCCAGTACCATCGCATGGCACCGCGAGTGAGAGCCTCTCAGCCGGTTGAGGACCAAGCGGCAGTGTGTCCGGGAACCGGACCGATAATTTTTTTTTTCTTTTCCTCTCTCCCCTCTCTCGTATATGTCTCTCCTCATCCTTCCGTCTCCTTTTCTGTCTATCTGTCCTTACCCCAAGGTATGTCGCGGCCGCCGTGATCGGCTCCCCCGGAGGGAGGAGGGGGGGAGTAGCATGCAGTCTCGAGAGTACCCCCTGGCCTGCAAGGGGCGATGGGGGTATGTGACGAGTGGGGGCGGGGCCGAGAGCCTTGGGAATGGAGCGAGGCCGGTGGAGTAATTGATGATGAGCGACACCTGCACCACTCACTGGTCTCGAGTCCCACGGAGGAGCTCCGGGAGGATAAAAGGAGGAGCTACGATTGTGAAAGACGAGAGAGGACCAGGCCTGTGTTTTGGTTCTGTTTGTGTGCGACAGTCGTCCACGAGGGGCTGTCGTGCTATTTTGTGTTTATTTTATTAAAGTTTTGTTTGAACGTTCGCCGGTTCCCGCCTCCTTCTTCCTGAACTACGAACTGCTTTGGATAATAACTGATGTACCTTCTAATGTCTTGAGCTCGTTTTGTTTTCATAAAACATTCTTTTAAATAGACATCTGTAGATCACATGAGTGACCTTCTGGCAAGCACCATGGACTAAGTAAAACCCCTTATGGCAAGAAAATCTTCACTGGATTGAATGCATAATTGACCCATTGAATCCTTGCGGGTCTAAAGGTGCACAAGATTCACAATACCATGTTATGACCTCAAAACGAGCACATTTTGATGTTTGCATTACATAACAGCTCCATATGTACAGCTTTTTTAATGAAGTAAACTTGCTCAGTGGCACACCCGGTACAGTTGCATTTGCGATAAGGAGCACCCAGCTATTGAATCCCATGAAATACGAGTTATGACACTCTACTAAAGAACTGAAAGTCTTGTAGAAACAAGCTAAAAGGGCATGGATGCTTCCGCAAATACAGAAATGCAGGAAAAGTCATGTTTTCCAATGAGCAAAAATTACCAATAGTGTAGATTCCAGCTGAAATAACTGGATTTTGCCTGTGGAAATTCAATGAGCAATTGTAAATGTTACTGCACGTTTAGACAGGCAAAGATTGAGTCAATGGGTTAATTAAAGTATGTATTTTATCCAATGATGATGTTCTTGCCACAAGGGGTTTTACTCAGCTAATGGGTTAACTATTATTAGAAAATGACATATAACCCATGTAGCCTTCAACCACTTTCAGATCTGGTTAATGGTTCACTGAAATTATGTTTTGTGACTTTAAAATGGACTGCAGATCTGTTTCAAAAGGCTTCTATAAAGAAGGCTGACTGAACTTGCATTATACTAAAAAGACCCTTGACCATACACGACTCAGCCTACATTTCTGCAAAACCTAAAATATATTGCTCTGCGTACATTTCTCTGCACTTTTCAGCTGAAATGAACACTAGAGGCAGTAATCCGCCAACAACTTTTGTTCCTTTACTCCAAAATTATGATTACAGGGGCAGATTAACGATGAATAAAGACTTATTTTGGTACGTTTCCTTGCATAATACTATGTTATGACATCAAAACAATTTTACCATAGTACATCATTTGCAAACAAACACATTTTGATGTTTGAAACACATACCAGCTCCATATGTATGGCTTTTTTAATGTAGTAAACTTGCTCAGTAGCGCACCTGATCAGCATTGCATTTGCGATATGGAGCGTTCAGGTACAAATCCAATGAAACATGAGCCATGACAACCCACAAAAGAGATCAAAGGCTTGTAGAAGCAAGATAAAATGACATGGGTGCTTCAGCAAATGTGGGAATTAAGAAAGAGTAATATATTCCCAATGGGCCCAAGTTATATATTTAATTTGCATACATTTAGACAAGCCAGTAACAGCGTTGTAAATTGCAGTGCTCCAACTGGTTCTTCCCCATTTCTTTTTGTGTGCAACAAACACTTGTTGGGTATAAAAAAACAGAAAGTTGGGTCTGGAAGCAAAACGACTGAGCTGTGTAATAGTAGCTGATTGATCATGCTCTCACTCTGTGAGTTTTGAACTTTCATCTTACATAAGACCCGCATTTGAGACCTTCTCAGTCGTTGTGTTCTTAACCCTAAAGAAGAATTTAGTGGACTAGGATAAAAGCAGTTTTAGCCAGTTGAGTTAAATCCCCAGTGACAATAGCAGTGCCAATCTCAGCCCTCGGCTCCAGAGATAAGTCCCGTCTTACACAAAAGGACTCCGTTCCCATCTCAGTATTAGTCACCTTGTCTTTCCTCGGACACACACTTGATTGACCATCCCTCTTCGAGGGCTTTATTTCAAAAGAGGTTGCTGGGTTTGTGCTGCAGCTCTGAAGCGTGTAATAAGAGATGGAGAAATTCAATGGTTCGATACTTTCTCTGCTGGTCTCATTCCTGTGTGTGTGTGTGTGTGTGTGTGTGTGTGTGTGTGTGTGTGTGTGTGTGTGTGTGTGTGTTTTCAGTCTGGGTTGGAAGGCTAAAACCCAGATGTAATTATTAAATAACACATAAATTCCTTGATTTTTTTAGTCTACTTCTTAGGTCAGAGAAACACTTTATGTAAGCATGCACTTTATGCAAGTATTGCTGCTTGGCACTGCAATGTTTAATTTTTTTTTTCATTAAATAAATTACCCAAAATGTTTGGTAAGATTGGAAATTTATTTTCTTGCCCCTTGAAATAAATTTTGCAGAGTCAGATGTGGAAAACATGGATGGAAATGCAAAATGAAATAATGAGAAATTATAACAAAAATATATAGTGTAAATATTATTGTACAATGGAATGAACTTCTTGGATCTTCTGCATTCAAAATCAGAGTGCATCAAAAACATGCCATTATGACTCTGGTAGTTTTATTGGTTGATTTATTGGTGTCCTTGCTTTAATGTCTGCACCAAAAAGAGATGGGTTTCCTCAAACACTTGCTACTTTCAGAGCCATTAAAGGTGGGGTAAGCGGTTTTTCAAAAACGCTTTAAAAAACTGATTCTGGCCGACTAGCAAAACAAACTTGTAACCAATCAGCAGTAAGGGGCGTGTCTACTCATGATGTGGAGGAGAGAGCGTTCAGTGCACATGACGGACATTAGCGAGCCGAGCGACAGACAGTTAGAGATGGCGGATAAAAAACAAAAGAGGAACACGTCTGCGGAACAAAAGAAGGCTTAAGGCAATAAGGCAAGAATTAGGACCCGTGTAAATATCAGATCAGCTATCCAGTGCTGGAGAGAACTGAAGGAGCGGAAGGCCTGCGATCGGACGCCAAGGTTGCTTTGTTTCTTCTCGATAGGTGAGTAACACAGTGTCTGCGTCGCAACAGCTAAAGTCTGTCTAGTACACTGGATGCGACAAAGCGACCGTTGAAAATCATTTGAAATTTGTGTCAATACGTCATGAATAGAATGCAGCAGCAGTTTTCTGTCAGGGATTTGTCGTGTCATGATGCGCTGCATCCAGTGTGGACCATAGATATGTATATATATGGTGTAGACAGCATCACTGATTATAATGAGTTCTATAGTATTTTGTCGCGCCGCGCTACTCGCGTCCAGTGTAGACATGGTGTAACATTGGTTTTACTTTGTTTCACAGAACTAATCATTGCCTGGGATGCGTACGTAAAAAAAACTGGAATATTATATGTAAAAAATTAATTAAATAAATATTCACTTAAATAAATATTTACACTCAGAAATCAAGAAAGTTAAACTCAGCGTTTGTGGTATAATGTTGATTACCAAAAAAAATAAATTCAAATTCTCTCTCTATATATTTTTTTAAATCTAGGTTATAGTAAAGCACTTGTAATAGAAGTATTATATTCAAGTACAAAATAAATAAATAAATACAAATAAATGAATAAAAACCCCAATAATCCATGTCAGTGTTACCAATTTTATTTGGATTTTTTTGTTGGGGTTGTGTTCCTGTTTTGTTGTTTTTTCTCCCCATGTGCTTTCTGTGACCCATGTTTCTCCCTCTCGTTTTGATAAGTCATTTGGTTCAGGTGTGTCCCGTTAATTACCCTCAGTTGTCTATGTATTTAAGCCCCAGTCTGTTCAGTCTTTGGTTGTCCGGTCACCGTTATGTTATGCTGTGTTTTCCCTCACCATTCTGCCCATGTTCTAAGTTTGTTCATTAAACGAAGTGAGTTTGAACTGCACCTCCTGTCTTCGCCTTCCTTCCTGCATCACCAAAGTATGATCTGGGCTGAGGAATTAATCTGGAACATCCAGCAGGATGGACGGCCTTTGGAGCGATATGTGGAGGAGTTCCTGAGTGTTGTACATCTGGTGAGCTGGGGCGATCAAATGGTTAATGCCTGCTTCTGAATGGTACTCGATGATGATAATTTGTTTTGATTTCTGTCTCCAGACGATTGTTATAGACCCGTAGCTGACTTTATTAATTATGTCCTCGATTTAAATGGCTCCGAGTTCCTTGTTGATGTGGAGGATAGTCATCCTGTTCCCATTCGGAAGCAAGTTGGCGCTTCAGCTCACCATCTACCAGCACCCTCCACATACCGTTCCAAAGAGCCCGCTCCCTCCATTCCACCCACGCTTCCCCGAACCCGTAGGTGGGCATCCAATCCCACCGGCCACCCCACTGTTAAGCCCACCAGCCGATTCTCTCCCAACCCCTATGATGACAGCAACTATCTCCTTCACCTCAGCCCAAAAAAGGAGAATGAGGAGGAAAAGACTGTTGGCTCTAGCCCCTGACCAGAGTCGTGAGATGGCTCTAGCCCCTGACCAGAGTCGTGAGATGGCTCTAGTCCCTGACCCGAGTCGAGAGGGCTCTCCAGAATGCTCACCAGAATTAACTCCAATATGCTCTCCAGAGCTCAACAGAGAGCCCACTCACGTCACAGAGCTCAACAGAGAGCCCACTCACGTCACAGAGCTCAACAAGGCATCCAACCCTCCTTCGTCTCCTTCACCTCCGCTGGTCCCATCCAACCCTCCTTTGTCTCCTTCACCTCCGCTGGTCCCATCCAACCCTCCTTTGTCTCCTTCGCCTCCGCTGGTCCCGTCCAGCTCTCCTTCGCCTCCTGAGGCTCCTTCATCTCTGCTGGTCCCGTCCAGCCCTCCTTCGTCTCCTTCGTCTTCTTTGTCTCCACTGGTCCCATCCAGCCCTCCTTTGTCTCCAGATTCTCCTTCATCTCCGCTGGTCCCGTCCAGCCCTCCTTCTTCTCCTTTGTCTCCGCTGGTCCCGTCCAGCCATCCTTTGTCTCCTGTTCCCACATCAAGCCCTGGGAGGGCTCCTGTTCCCACGTCCAGCCTAGAGAGGGCTGTTGTTCCCACGTCTGGCTCAGGGAGGTCCTCAGATCTTGAGTATAGCCCAGAGAGGGCTCCTGTTCCCACGTCTGGCCCAGGGAGGGCCTCAGATCCCGAGCCAAGCCCGGGGAATGCTCCTGTTCCCATGTCCAACCCAGAGAGGGCTGTTGTTCCCACGTCTGGCCCAGGGAGGTCCTCAGATCCGGAGTCTAGTGCTGAGGCCAAGGCCATAAAGGCCGTCCTGCCATGGCCCCCTGAACTACCTGTTCTGCCATGGTTTCCTGAACTGCCTGCTCCGCCATGGCCTCCTTGAATGCCTGCTCCGCCATGGCCTCCTGGACTCCCTGTTCCGCCATGGGTCCCGTCCTTTACAAGCCTGTCCCTAGAGGCCTCCAGAGCACCACCCCCCCCGGAAGTTAAGTGGTGCGAGGACACGCCTTCCGGGAATGGGAGGTAATGTCAGACTTGTGTTCCTGTCTTGTTGTGTGTTTCTCCCTCTCGTTTTGATTAGTCATTTGGTTCAGGTGTGTCCCATTAATTACCCTCGTTTGTCTATTTATTTAAGCCCCAGTTTGTTCATTCTTTGGTTGTCTGGTCACAGTTATTTTATGCTGTGTCTTCCCTCACCATTCTGCCCGTGTTTTAAGTTTATTCATTAAACGAAGTGAGTTTGAACTGCAACTCCTGTCTTCGCCTTCCTTTCTGCATCACAGGACAGGGGTGATATTGACTCCCTATTGGTTTACTTGCAACAGGTAAAACAGAAAACCTCTATTGTAGCTTGTCAAACAATAAAATATGAATTACATGAGAACTTATGAAAGGGGGGGGGGGGTTATTTTAAGAACTGATCACTGAAAGTTTCTTTGTAGAACCAAAAAATGTTCTTCAGTGGCATCATTTTGAAAACCCTCTTTTGGAACCTTTACTTTTAAAAGCGTAGAAGATTAATTTTTGGTTCCCCAAAAACCTCTCAGTGAACAGCTCTTAAAATATAATTTTTTCTAAGTGTTAAGAACATTTTAATAATCTAAGGAACCCATTTCCACTATAAAGAACCTTTTGTGCAGTGGAAAGATTCCAGAGATGTTAAAGGTCCTTCATGAAACTTTAGATGCCAATAAAGAGTGTATTAAGACCCATTGTAGAAATTACCCTCCTAACTTATACTTGTAGAATGGTTTTATCTGATATTGCACCTGATAAATTTACCTATTATTCTCAATGACACGCCATCAATGATTTTCCAGTGTCTGGATGCAGTGCATTCCCTAAAACCATAGGAAAGACTTTGTTTTAAATTGAAATCCAGAATGCAGAACATGGCCTCCATAGATCAATACACTTTAATAGGAACAACAGATTCAGACAAGGATCCTTCTTCATTATTAATGCAACTGTACATCCAACGTTTATAAAGATGAAACGTACATCTCTAATACTAAATGTTCTCTCTGTGGCGAAGATTTGTTATGCCTGACTGTAAACATGTCAGTACCATGGGGTTAATGGACTCCGAACTGCCACTTCAGCCAAAGCGTATTTGTTTGTTCACAGATTGACTGTCCCCTCGAATTTACGACCGGCACACAACCATAAATCTTCGCAAATACGCAGAGGTATTTTCAAATAGTTTAGTCATATTTTCGTCTGTCTGCTCGGCCTCCATAACCTCTTGATCCATCATGAAAAAAATTAGAAATCTCACTCTTTTTTCCCCTCATTTTTCATGATGATCAATGACTCCATCATAAAAGGCTGTTAAGAGATTCTGTGGGTCTCCATCATGCCTCACAGGCTTCTGATGCATCTCCGGCTTGTTTTGATGGTCTCTATAAAACTCACATTAGTTAAAACCCAGTGGTGGAGAAACCACTAAACTAAAAAAAAGTTAGCACATGGTATATGTGGCTAAAACTGGACTTATATTCAGCCATCATCCAATTTAACCAAAAAAGCTCTGCAGCAAGTTTATTAGCAACCAAAAACATGGTGTAAATGTGTCCAAATTGGACAATTTAAACAACCAAGTCTTGTGAAAAGACGTGCACTTGTAGTTTACTTAAAATCTTAAAGGAATAGTTCGCCCAAATATGGAAATTAGCTAAAACGTTACTCACTCTCAGACAATTCAGAATGTAGATGAGTTTGTTTCTTCATCAAATTTAGAGAAATGTAGCATTACATCACTTGCTCACCGATGAATCCACTGCAGTGAATGGGTTCCGTCAGAATGAGACTCCAAACAGCTGATAAAAAACATCACAATAATCCACAAGTATTCCAAACCACTCCAGTCCATCAGTTAACATCTTGTGAAGTGAAAAGTTGCATGTTTGTACAAAACAAATCCATTATTTTAACTTTAAATATTTGCTTCTAGCTAAAATATGAATGGTCTATCCATAATATTGGTTTCTCCAGTGAAAAAGTAATATTGTCTGGATCAGGAGAGAAATCTGCACAGATCAAACACTGATTACAAGATAAAACAGTTCTAACCAATCATGTTGTTGAATTTTAATGTGAGATGACAACAGAGGATGGACTTTTTCTCAGGAAGAAGCGTTATTATGGATTATGGACTTTTAGCTGGAAATTAAGTTAAATGAATGAAAGTTAAAAATGCTTTAATG
Source organism: Sinocyclocheilus grahami (assembly GCF_001515645.1). Taxonomy (NCBI): domain Eukaryota; kingdom Metazoa; phylum Chordata; class Actinopteri; order Cypriniformes; family Cyprinidae; genus Sinocyclocheilus; species Sinocyclocheilus grahami. Next base: position 331,605 of record NW_015505338.1, read on the forward strand.
ATGGATTTGTTTGTTCAAACATGCAGCTTTTTGCTTCACAATATGTTAATTGATGGACTGGAGTGGTGTGGATTACATATGGATTATTGTGATGTTCTGACGGTACCCATTCACTGCAGAGGATCCATGGGTGAGCAAGTGATGCTACATTTCTCCAAATCTGTTCCCATGAAGAAACAAACTCATCTTTAATTCAATGGGCTCTTCCAGTTCACAAGGTTTCACAAAAACTCTGTTTAGTGTTCAAGTCCAATATGTAATTCATAACTGGCCATGGGAAACCAACTTTTCTGGGGGTTTTTTCAACAATGGCAGATCATACGGTGTTATTGACATCGTAGATCAAAGCGGCGTTGATAGTGCGTTATTCAAACGTTGCTGACATTTGACAAACTTGGATTGCAATATGGTTCAATAATGCTGCTAATGAGAAGTCTGATCATGCTGCGTTTGATGGATGAAGCTCTCCGAAACTCTGATTGATTTTTATGTGAGCCTGGCATGATCGGAGCAGATATTCACAGATAACTGTCTCAATGTCTCCAAATATCAAATCACTCACGGGTTCAGTCGCGAATGGCAATTCCCACATGAGCGGGAGAAGTGGCATAACGGGATTTGCTGATCTATTAAAGAATCAAATAACATTGGAGCGCATCTTTTACACTCGCGCTGCATGTTGCTTATCGAAAGCTGATTCAATCAAGCGTGATTGCAGCTCTTGGGTTTCACACGCACCGCAGGAGGAACGGCTATGGGAAGTGCTTGCTGTGCCGCAGAAACAATGGCACGATACCCTCTCTGTCCTCGTGGCGGTGATGTGCAAACACGGGGAGGATTTAACAGGACAGTTACAGTCACCATATTCTCAGCCTCAAGCCCATAACACACTGCACGATTTTAGCAATCCTATAAGATCACTGCATTTCACACTAATAAACTTGGCTACGACGTGTGTAGACTGTACGACTGACTCGTACGATACGACGCACGTTAGTAGAATAAAAAGTCACCAGCATGCACTAGTGGTAAACAAAAAGAGCAGGATAAATCATACTTTGGCAGTTGTATTTTTTATGTGTGCTGAAAAAGGAAGGGATAAGAGCTTGAGCTAAGTAGTTTTATGTTTTAGCGCCATGTCGCATTTTTATCGGTTGGTCAGTAAACGTGGATCGTAGCAGCAAACACACTGAGCGATGATCATGTTGTATCGTATAGGCTATCGTTGGTCACAAGACCATGACAATGGCCATATTTGAACCTCTCTCACTGTACGACATGGACCACCGATTAGGAGCCACGATCACAGAAATCGCCACGATTGTTTCACAATGCCAATATTTCGTCTGGGACAGCCGACAATCGAACAGTGTGTTTAGGGCTTAAGATGTGATGCACACAGGCCGTTGGCTGAACATCTGATGCATATCGCACACAAATTTAGAAACACTTCAGGAGTTTCGAAGGCGTCATTGAATTGGTTGAAATATAAAGGATTTCCGGGAGATATTTGTGTCGCGTTCTTTCTGCCAAACTCCCTCATGGAAGAAGAACGCCATCGTGTTTACAACAGTGATGATGAGCGCTTATCAGCATCAACTAAATGCTGGATTTTCAAAAGTATGTGAAATATGTAAAGTTCACGGCATAGATTATTTAAAATATGTCCAAGAGTTTTACCATGTTTTAGAAGGAAAATTTAATATAAACCAGTCGAATGATATATGAATAAAACCTTTTAGGGAAAAACAAAAAAGATAGAATTCAGAATATAGGAATAAAACTATTACGTTTGGTGCATGTAGGTGCTGCTGAAGTGGGAATTTCTGCAGTCAAGTCAATAGCCTAAAGATATGTATTTTAATTGCAAATCTACAGACGCAAATAGATAAAGTTTAATAAAATTACACTTAAATGTGTATTTTGTGTTTTCTTTCCACTAGTCTGATGTTATTGAAACAAAAACAGCCTAAAATCTCAAAATTGACCAGTGCATGAAAAAGCAATGGTTTTTCGTCTAGTGTCTCACCTTAAATTAATCAATGTACTGTATGTGATATATGGCCAAGAAAACAAACCAGACTGATTTGTAACAGAGATGTATATACTACAATTTATATTCGGAGTTAACTTTGTTCCCTGCAGGAGTATCCAAGTCCAACATTATAATGAATGGCGAAAGCAACTCTGTAATATAAATATAAATTTATCAATAGAGGACTACAAATATACAAATACAGATTTAGCAGTCTGAAAATGAAGAATGCAAGGTGGGGATAACATTGACAGAGTGCTTATGCAGCTCCATGGGTCTCTCTAAGAATCAGTGTGAGGCAATCAAGCAAGAAATGTAAATAGGCCTATTGACCTGAAGGTGTGTGCCAAGCAAATATATCGAGACTAGAGGAGAGAACTACCAACTATCAACTGTTTTTTATCTTAAATGAAGTAAAGTTGTATAAATTGCTGTTTTTTTTAAATGTACAACAACATTATATACAAAAAGTTTAAAGGAATAGTTAAAAAAAAAAAAAAAAGAAAATTAGCTAAAAATGTACTCACTCTCAGGCCATCCAAGGGCCATATTTTGTGTTCAGCAGAAGAAACAAACTCATACACGTTTGGATCAATGGATTTTTTTGGGTGAACTATCCCTTTAACTTTGTTTTAATTTACAGTTGGGTCTAGAGGTGGACCTAAAAATCATATGTTTTGTATGATTCTTGGTGTACGATCTCATACTAAATCACCACCTCATAAAATAGGTAAATTTTCTACTGAGTTCAGGCTGAGCAGTTTACTAGATGTTGGAACGCAGTATGTCATTTATCTCCTGACCCCAAATCAATGCTAATATGATGCATTTTGTAGACAGAGAGGGGGGATACACTTTTCTGCGGTTCCCTCAGATGTTGTGCACCAATCATCGGACAGCTCTAATTGGCCTCCTGATCGGCAGCACCTTTGATTTTCAGGTACGAAAGAGACGTTCACTGCAAATGACATCTTGAATCCACCGTGTGTCCGTTTGTGTGGGAGAACCGCACCTTTGTACCTGATGCCCACTGTGAAATATCTAGAGGGTAGTCATTTTCGAAAGCATCAGCACATGAAAGAGTAGAAGAAAAAGGAAATGTGGTTGTAAACTGTGAAGTAGACCGACGTTATCATTATCATTTTTGTAATTAGACTGAGGGCGGTCGAGCACACGGCGTTATACAGCCATTTCATTGTGTCCTCAAAGCAGTGACTATCAAAAAAGGAAGAAAATGAGAAAGATGTTCAGAAAGTATTACGCCAAGAGGAGATACCTTTGTATCTTGCTGAGCTAAAGACTTTCCACAGATGTTGATTAAAAGTCGCTTGTGTAGCCCTGCTGGACTGCGCTATTAAAATGCAAAAAGTTTCTACAAAAAATGGCTTTATTCATGTAGGTTTTATGTGGTTTTAATACACTTTTTTATCAAAGAAATTTTAAAATTAAATGGCTTCCAATTAAATGATTAAAAAGGTTTAAATTGATTTTTTTCAAGGTAAAAAGTATTATATTTTACAACTGTCATGAATTATTATTTTTTTATTTGTAGAATACCATTCACAAGTTTTGAGGCCTGTGCATTTTTGAAGAAATAAAGGATTTTATTCAGCAAGGACACTTTAAATTCAAAAGTGACAGCAAAGACATGTTATGTTACAAAATATTTCTATTTCAAATAAATTATGTCCTTTTAATGTTGCGTATGGAGCCCCAGACGTGACTTATGGGAAAATATTTGTGTCCACAAATTAACAGTTCGTTTCCACGACTAATTTGTCACCTCGTTTTAAGTAAATAGTGAACATGATTTACTCATTTGTTACCTTGTTTTAAGTACATTGTCTGCATGATTTACTAATCTGGGTTGCATTTCCCAAAAAACATCATAAGCTTAAGTAGATCGCAGAAACATTGCCACCAATTGCCACTCCATAGTTGTGTTTTCATTGCTTGGTGAAATTTTGTCAGCGAGAACATTAAAGAACATTTTGCTATTTTTTAACTTGTACTTAAAGTATTTGTTTTTCTTCGTTGTGTGTTAAGTTGGTTTTGTGTATGTTAAAGATAACATTAAGTGGAATTTTTCGTTTTATTATGTGCAAACATTATGGGAATGTTAGTGTTGAATTCCTCAAAACCATCTAATATTTGTAAGTAGTAACTTTTAAAAAATGCTGCAGAAAACGTTCCATAAACGATGTATAAATTATGTTTTTGTGCTGACGTTTTGATTGTTACTAAAGATCAGATAACTTTGAATGAGTGTTCTATTAATGTTACTAGAAGAACACTTGTTCATAACTTTGAGAAAACCTTGAAGGAATGTTAGACAAAGTTAGAGAATGTCCCCTATTAGCTGGAAGAAAACAGATTTTTTTTGAGTGACTTCACAAATCGCTTTATCAGTTTTTAAGTTTTGTCGACGTTTTGCTAATACGACTGCAAAATTAATGTTAACCTAAAAACGATAACATCTAAATTAACTTATTCACTGTTGATATTTCATTTTTGGGTGGACATTCCCTTTAAGTACACTCTCTAGTTGTATAAAAGTTAGTGGAACATATATTATAGGAAGACATTCATACATTTTTTATGTGTTTTCAGCTGCTTCCAATGTGCAGTGGTTAATCCATGATGATCTGACACATTGAGCTTTGGTGCACATGTGGGATTTTCAGGTTCGAGTCCAGTCTGCAACATGTGCCAATCCTGTTTGTCTTCCATCTCCTGGCTTTCAGGTATTCTGCTATTTCTGTCCAGTAATGCAAAAAAACAGTTTTGGGAATTTCAACAAGCAACACAATTTTTGTTTTTGTCTACACACTCACATCAAAACATTGCTTAAAAAGACATATCTATAAAAATACAATAAAATGCATATTTTGTATATATTTTACTTGGTCTAACACTATGACATTTTTGCCAATAAAATTTTACAAATTTTTTGCTAATATGACTACACCTTTAGACAGTCGCTACACTGATAAGTTATGCCAAAACAAACAAACAAACAAACAACAAAAAAAAAACATGAAAATGTCCAATTGGTTAGAAACAACGAACCAACAATAAACTCTATGAGAAGATATAGTTACAAATTTTGTTCCACACCAACCTTGAAAAAGCACAAGTGGCTATTTCATGAGAATTTGTATAATGGACTTTTTTTTAGAAAAAAGTAAGGTCTACCCTCTAAACCTAACCATCAAGGTATAATCAGATTTTATGAAAACACGAATGACATCTTATGAGTTCATATGAATTAGCCACCAATTTGGCAAATGTAAAACAGTTACGAATTTCCATGCAATTAAGTTGTCCAAACCCACATTTGCACAGTTGCAGTGCTGTCAGACACTAAACTCCACTGTGGGTGTTACAGTCATCCGTTGTATAATGTCAGACTGATTCTAATCAAACAAAACTCACAACGACGTGGATACTACCACAGAGATTGATGGGGCAATGAGACGGTGAGAGAAAGAAAGTTACAGGGATACCGACAAAAACATCCATTTATATAGGCAGGGCAGCTCTTCTACAAGTCTTTAGAAGGGGAACTTTACATCTGCATCTGTCGTCTGATGCCAGACCACAGAGAGTTCAGAATGACGCAGGGAGAGGTATGTTTAGAGTGTGTATGAATTTCAAATAGATCCATCTGGAGGTTGATCAGACGCATAAGTCAATTGATGTTTCAGCAAGCTGGAAAAGCAGATCAGATACAAGCAAGCCTGAAGACATACAGTGGCCTCATAAAGTATTTGGACACGTAAGGCGCGCTTAAAAATGCATGAATGTCTTCACTTTATATAACAAAATATCAAACCCCCATAATATATTTTAAAGAAATATAGCCCTTTTCAAGCAAAACATTTCTCAAAAGTAATTTTTTAGGTTTAAAATGAAAAGAATAATGGCTGTATTGTTAAAAATTCAGACCTAATTACACTTTGTAGCTGTCACAAGTTAGTGGAACATTTATTAAAACATACTGCTGTCTAACAGAATGAAATTCATACATCTTAAATGTTTTCAAATGATCCTAATGTGTTTGAGCAGAGTGGTTAAAGGGATAGTTCACCCAAAAATGAAAATGTTGTCATTATTTAATCACCCTCATCTTGTTCCAAACCTGTATGATAGATAGATAGATAGATAGATAGATAGATAGATAGATAGATACTTACTATGGAAGTTAATGGCTACCAGCAACTGTTTCAAAATGTCCAGCATTCTTCAAAATATCTTCTTTGTGTTCAACAGAAGAAATAATCTCTTACAGGTTTGGAACAACATGAGGGTGGGTAAATGATGACAGAATTGTCCTTTCATTTTTAATGCATGATGTTCTGACACATTGAGCTTTGCTGCACATATGGGGTTTTCAGGTTCAAGTCCAGTCTGCATCATGTCCTAACTACATTCGTCTGTGCTTTTTTTGCCCACAAAATTGTCAAAGTTTGGACAGTGGACCTTTTTTTTTTTGCCCATGGAATTTTACCAACATTTAGACGATGGACCATTTTTGCCTACAAAATTCTGTAAAACGGAACATTTTTGCCCATTACATTTTGTCAAAATTTGGAAAATGTACCATTGTTGCCAACAAAATTCCACCTAAAATTGGACAATAGACTATTATTACCCATGAAACTTTACCAAAATGTGGACAAAGGACCCTTTTTGCCTATAAATTATTGTAAAACTTTGTACATTTGACTATTTTTGCCCATATTTTTGTCAACATTTGGACACTGGACCATTGTTATCCACAAAATTTCACCAAAATTTGGACAATGTACCATTGTTTCTCACAAAATGTCATCATCAAAATTTGGACAGTGGACCATTTTTGAAAAATGTTGTCAAAGTTTGGAGAATGGACTAATGGACTAATGGAAAAAATTACAAGGGACCATTCTTGCCCATAACACTTTGTCAAAATTTGGACAATGGATCATTGTTGACCACTAAATTTCACCTAAATTTGGACAATAGATCATTATTGCCAACGAAATATCTGCAAAATTTTGCTGCAATTGGAGGTATCAGTCTGATTTGCAGACTGGTTGTTGGTTACTGATTTCTTCATTTCAGTGGCGAGCACATCTATGCTCTTCATATTTTTCTTGACCCATTCAGTGACATCTAAAGCTGCTGATTTTGGGTTTGGTATTTGCCGAATATTGACATTTGTGATTGCATGCTGTTACTTTTCTGAGAGAAACATCCGTGCCGATGCTGCCAGCGCTAAACTGCACCACATGTTCCAAACGTCTTTGAAGACCGTAATTTTGTAACCTTGAAGTGTTGCGTCTAAGTCAACATGCCCATTTAAGAAGTTTTTGACTACAGCTGTCAAGTGGAACAGTGTTCATCCTACATTTTAAAAACATTTCACTTCAGTTGCTTTGTAGATTGTCGTTCGTAATGGACAGATTTTGTGATTACCCTCTAATATATGTCATGGTTGTAGGTTTGAGTACTCAAAAGTCCTTCTGAATGTGCACTTCACTCATTGTGAATACACTACACCATTAGCATGACAAGCTAAAATTGCTTTCTCCTTTTAGGACCGTCTATATCCATCTCTCATCTTTTTTTCCTGTGCAGAACAGATTACGTCCATCCTTTTAAACAGGATGTCCATTTTACCTCTTAAGCATTGAAGTTTCATATGTATCCATGTGGTTTTCTGAATTTCTGTTTTTCTAGAAGAAAAAGCAGGGAAATTGCAAAGAGGAGACAAGATATGCAAACGGAAAGGAAATAAAAACCATTTTTTCATTTCTTTTTTCAAGCTGTTCCTCATATAAACACAGCCTACACCATCTTATTACTGCCTCCCCAATTTATTCAGTTCATTTCAAATTCAAGCTTTGCTGAGCAAACAAGGAGTAATTGAGAAAGTACGAACAAACGTAGAATGAAATATATAAATCTGAGTAGTGACAATAAAAGTGGATATTGCAACTTGTAGCAACTTGCCGCAGTAAATCCCATTTTAATTTCCTTTTAACGCTCATGTTTTGGTGTTATCATGGCTTCCATTTTGTCTGTTTGCTCATGGCTAGGATGTTTATGCTGTATTAATTTTTTCCTTGTGGCTGTCTTTGCTGTCTTTTGATATACAGATCTCTGTGAAGAAAAAGAGATGTTTCTATGCAATGCTCACAACAAAGAGTAAGAGCTGTCAAAGAGCAGACAAGTAGACTTGTTGTTTTATTTTGTGAAAAGCAAAACTATCTATTGATTTGCTTCACAATACATAACCTTCTATAGTACAAATGTTTGTATATCAAAGAAGCTTCTTTTCTGCAGTAGCAGTAATTAAAAGCAAACCACTCACAAGTTTTATTAAAGCATATGCCGATGTACGTCAGATATTGTATCAACATATATATTTTTTTTCAACAGCTTGGTTCCAAAACCTACTGAGATGCCTAAAGCCCGGGATACACTGCACGATTTTTGGCTGTCCCAGAAGAAAGATTGCCATCGTGAAGCAATCGTGGCGATTTCTGTGATCGTGGCTCCTAATCGGTGGTCCTATATGTCGTACAGTGAGAGAGGTTCAAAGACGGGTGTTTTCCCGGTCTTGCGACCAAAGATAGCCTACGATAGTTTTCTGACAGTTGTCAGAAATTCAGCATGATCAACGCACAGTGTATTTGCTGCAACGACCTGCGTCTACTCAGCAGCTAATGAAATTGCAACATGAAATTACATATTGATCCACACGACAAGTGGCGCTAAAATTTCAATGCCATGGAGGCAAAAAAAGTAGAAGGTATACTGGTATGTGGGATACCCATAAAGAACAAATTCTTGTTGAGTTGTGGCAGCAGAGGGCATGTTTGTACGATGTGTCCTCTAGCTGCTATCATGACCGCACCAAAAAGGACATAGCATGGAAGGAGATAGCGGAGGAACTGCAGCTGCCAAGCTCCCTGTGCAAAACTGGCATCCCAAGTTGTCCTCTTTTCCTGAGCCATGAGCGGGTCCATATTGCCCTCTTCCGCCGGCGCCTCTTCTTTGTTTCAGCGCACATGAAAAGCACAACTGCCAAAGCGAGATCCATCTTGATGTACCGGTATTTGTTTACCACTAGCGCATGCTGATGACGTTGCGCTAACGTGTGTCGCAGCCGTCGCAACCTACGATTCAATAGGTGTCGTCATCGTACAGTCTACATGCTTGTCATACCCAAGTTTAAACGAGCCATGTCGCACAGTGTGATAAAGTAATGATCTTATAGGATTGCAAAAATTGTGCAGTGTATCCCGGGCTTAAGGAAGCATTGACGCAAAGGCTGTTCCAAAAGGTGGACATCTTAATTATGCCATCTTCTAAAAAATCTTGTTTAGCTTCTAAGATACCTTGTTTTTGTGACAAGCCGAGTGGTAAAATAGACCCAGAATGGCAAAAAAGGTTCATAATTCATCCAAAACTGAAAAGATTCACCAAAAAGTAGTCATTTGACCCAATATTTACATCCAAGCTGGTTTTCAGCTGGTTTTAGCTGGTAGGGCTGCTATAACCAGGCTGAAAGACCAGCTAAATCCAACCAACTAGCTTTACCAGTGTTTGTATATATTTTATTTTGATAAACAGTTGTTTGGCTGTGAGTTTTACACAGTGTCCATTCAACCCCCATTTACGTTGTCCAAACACAGTCATTTCAGTAAAAATCTATGCAGTTGTGGGTTTTGCTCGAGTGTGAAAGGTTATCCAACAAAGGTTTTGCATTGGGTTCAAGTTAACAATGGACAATGAATCATTGTTGCTCACGAAATTTTGCTATGTGACTGCTTATTACTGTCAGGTCTTTTTTTTTTGCATAGTTGCCTTCATTTCAGTGGTGAGTAAGTCTATTCATTTCATATTTTTCTTGAAGAACTTGACATTTTAGAGTATCTCCGTTAGCTTAGCAACATGCTAATGCTAAACTAAGTCTCACAAGCAAATCACTATTTGTGTGGTGTGCAAAGTTACTACCTACAATTCGTAAAGCACTCCAGATTAATCACTTACGAGGTTCCATGATTTTAGCATGATGTTGTAGACCAGATTCACACTGGTTTTATCGCTAGGTCGCCAGATTGCTGAACTGTTGCTCACTAATAGACAGACGTTCATATTGCTGGATGCCTTAACATTATCGGGGGCTGCGCAACTCACAGAAAAGTTTTTGAAAATCTGCTCCCAAATGTCGAACAAATTATGCTGGAAGAGCTTCACTGCAACATTTAATACTTAGGATCAGGAATTTGTTCAAATTCATAACCTGAAATGGAAAGGTTAGCAAACATTCTGTCATCAGTTACTCACCCTCATGTCATTCTTAACCTGCATGCTAGACTTTCTTCCGCGGAACAGATATTCTGAACTCTATTGAATCTTGTCAAGTATATGAGTTGCTAGATTTAGCAAACACCGCTAATGAATTTTTGCTGTAGGCTGTTAGGTTGTCACATTAATACATAATTCAACTGGTTTGGTGTGTAAATCGCATAACAGCTTTGAATGTGGCTCTTCTGATCAGATTTTAGAGCCACAACTGTGCTTTTCTAAATATTAGATCTATAAAGGGAAGTATGTGAAGACATTTGGCCAATACTACAGGGGTAATATTAGTGGGTAACATAGAATGTTACAGTGGAAGAGACAGGAAATGAATAATAGATCATCAGCTGGGATGCTTTCAACTTTGTTTTCAACAAAGTTTATCAGTTACTTTTGCCAGAATGTTGCTGTATGTATAGTCACTTGAAGTGTTTGTAAGTGTGAAAGTGCTGATGGCTAACTGTTGCTAACTGTTGCTAACTGTTGCCATAGTTACCTGTAAATGTTGGCAGAACTGGGGAATGCTGTTTCTAATGCACAGATCTTGGTATTTACAGGAAGGTCAAACCAGCACTTTCCAGATAATGGCTATGTGACAAATCTGCTATAATATTTGGACTGTAGAATATAGTATAGCGTTTGTGTAAATGTTACAGCATTTATTTATTGAAGCAATGATCTTGCAGTCTTATATAATGCAATTCAACTAACACCACATGTAAAAAATATTTTAAAACAATAGTATCTATATGTGTATGTGTGTGTGTGTGTGAGACCCTGGACCAGGGTCAATTTTTCGAAATTGAGATTTATACATCATCTGAAAGCTGAATAAACAAGATTTTGATTGATGTATGGTTCGTTAGGATAGGAAAATATTTGGCTGAGATACAACTATTTGAAAATCTGGACTCTGTGGGTGCAAAAAAATCTTAATATTGAGAAAATCGCCTTTAAAGTTGTCCAAATGAAGTTCTTAGCAATGCATATTACTAATCAAAAATTAAGTTTTAATATATTTACAGTAGGAAATTTACAAAATATCTTCATGTAACATGATCTTTATTTAATATCCTAATGATTTTTGGCATAAAAGAAAGACCAATAATTTGACCCATACAATGTATTTTTTGCTATTGCTACATACATACCCCAGCGACTTAAGACTGGTTTTGTGCTCCAGGGTCACATATATACTGTATATATATATGTGTGTGTATGTGTGTGTGTATGTGTGTGTATATACATAGTAAAATGACCTCTTTATCAAGACAACTCAATCTCATGTTCTTTGCAGAAAGCCTCTTTAACAGAAATGGGAAAGTACTCTTGAAACCTTGTCGTCTCTTATCCTTTCTTTCAGACATTTAGTTTATCTTGTCATGCGCTCCTTCAGGTGGGCATCACGACTTCAGTGTAAATCTAACCTCTCATGCGTCAGCCTGGAGCTGAACGTTTTTTATTTGTTAGAAGTCTGACTTGAAGACCCTCTGGTCCTTCCCCTCCTACACAAGACTCATGACTCATTCTCTGAGCCGGAGTCGACCATCACAAAATCCCTTTCCGTTCGCACAGGCTTGATTTTAATTCACAGTTGCTTACCATTTGGTGGGCTATTACGTTTCCAACAGAAATGATTAGTAAAATTCCAGTTCAGTAAAACCAGGGCTGTCGACAAGGGGACCTCTTGTGAACATTCACAGCATGAAAGGAAATGTCGATTCGGGAATGCTAGGAAGAGAAGAATCACGTATCATCTAATTTACAGGCTTTCTCGCAAATTTCTTTGCACGTCATGTCTTTTAATAAACCATGCAGGGTGTTCTTTACATAGCAGTCTTCTCTACCCTTATTTGACTCGAGGGTTTCATCGATTCTGGTCATGTCCGGCACATTTCTTTGGTCAGTGCATTAAGAGGTATATGTAATGGCAGATTGACACGTCACATGCTTGCACCCTCATCTTTTATTTAGCTTCCCGCTCTTGGTGGTGTGAAGGGAGAATTTATAGGTAGCAGCAAAGGGCCCGAACCTCCTATAAACCTGTCACATGTTGAGCTTTGATGCAGCCACAAATTTCACTGTGTCCCTTATTATTCTCTCAGTTTCGGTTTTGAACACCCATTTTCATATAAATAGTTTTTTTTGGTGATAGACAGACAAATGAAGGTACAAGGTCACAGAGAATTGCTGCTGATGGTAAAGGAAGGGGATGTTTGCACCTTCCAATGCGTGTTATCTGGTAGAGATTCCAAGGTATATATACAGCATGATTATTAAAGGAACAATTCACAAAAAAATTCAAATCTGCTTAAATGTATGCACCTCAGGCCATCCAAGATGTAGATGAGTTTGTCTCTTCATCAGAACTGATTTGGAGGAATGTAGCATTACATAACTTGCTCAATAATGAATCCTCTGCAGTGAATGGGTGCCGTCAGAATGAGAGTCCAAACAGTGAAAAGATGCGTGTTTTTAAGAAACAAATCCATAATTTAGACTAATGCTTCTGAGAAAATAAGTCCGTAATATTGTTTTCTCCAGAGACTTTTGATTTTAACATAACTGCTAGATAATGTTAAATCTCTGTATATCAGGTATAGTTTTGTTATATTCTACACTTTATGCATTTAATGCCTAAAAGTATCTTTCTTGTTAAAATGTGTGACTGTCCCTTTAAGTCACTGATCTAATTTCTTCAATAACTCCGCCTCTTCCTTTTCAGAGTTGTTCTCAATCAAGGAGGTAAGTTTCTCTTTGAGCTCATTTAAAAATCTAACGTCATCTTTGCTTTAAAGTTATTTTACTTATATTTTTTAGCTGTTTAAAATGTATATTATTTATGTCAATTGTTGGAGTATTTTGATGAGAGTTTGTATAAAACGTCTCAGGTTACTTATGTAACCATGGTTCCCTGAGTAGGGAACGAGACACTGCGTCCTCTAGGGGTCGCTATGGGGAACGCCTCGTCGTGACCCGTGTCTGAAGCATACATTGAAAAAACACCAACTCGTTGGCCGGCGACAGCCATGACGTCACTACCGGTGCGACTACAGTATAAATCGGTGCCGGGAGCTACACATCATTCACTTCTTCGTCTGAAGCTTGCGTCCGCAGCATGGCAAGAAACCTAGAGGACGCAGTGTCTCGTTCCCTACTCAGGGAACCATGGTTACATAAGTAACCCGATATTTTATGTTATACCTTATAGATTACTCTAATATGGAAGCCTGTCTCTGTCTCTAAATTAAATAAATAAAAAGATAATTGTGACTTTATACTTCGCAATTGCACGTTTGTTTCTCATAATTGAGACTTTATATGTCACAGTGAGACTTTATATGTCACACCTGTGGCATTGAAATCTCTAAATGTGACTTGATCTCCCAGTTTTCTTATGATTGTGACTAATTTCTTGTTATTGCAACTATATATGTCACATTGTAAAATAATTTTCACAGCTACCATCATTTTGGTCTGTACCTCACAAATCAATATTGAATCTCTTCAGAAGACACAAATTAAGCCTACAAATTCACATGGTCTACTTAAGCATTTTGGAGCTTGGACATAGTGCCAAATATCTCCTTTTGTGTTCCACAGAAGAAAGGAAGTAATGTGGGTTTGGAACAACAAGATGATCAGTAAATTGTCAGTTTTCAAATGCACACTCAAGCATTAAACTACCTTTCAAATTGAACGAGCGGTGGTGCAAGCCTTGCTTTTCCACAGCAGTTTTAATTGACACACAATAGCCCAAAGGATTAAGCTCATGCTCAAGTGTGAAAATCATCTTATTCATTAAGAAGGTGTCATTTTAATTACCTGTGAGGTGAAACACTGAGAGGCACAGTTGTTAATGGGCCTATCATTCACTCCACCATCTTTCAACATTTAGTAAACGTACTCTGCAACTAGTCAAAGCATGAAAGCATCTTATGATGCATTGTTTACATTTTGAGACAAGAGTGTAATACTGATAATATAATACTGGTAATGCTTGTAAATATAGCATATATGTCTAGATAGATAGACATATGAACTCCATAAACTATAATGTATTGGAAGTTCATAGAGTTTGGGAAATGTATGCAACTGCACTAAATACTCTCTTTGAATAATCCAGATTCATCAGCATTAGAATGGGGAGTAAGAATACATTCATGTGCATGCAAACCTGTTCAAGGTGAAATTTTGTGTAAGAACCTTTTCTGCACACGTAAGAACAAGTAAAAACAATTATTAAGACTGAGACCCATTGTGAGGTTCAAAGATTGAATGCATTGAACCAAGAGTTCAAGAGGTTCAGTCTTTTTTAATTTGTTGGATATGTTATGGTCCAGAAAATCAGATTACATCCTGAAAAGATTAAGAATGGCAGGTATGGAAATCTGCTAAACTGAGCCTTTGATCTTTTATCCTTACTACACCTTTTACAACTTTTTTTGGGGGGGTCTGCTGGAGAATTACAGTGCAAGAGATTTTTGGGGTTCCTTAAATTCCAATAGATCCATGCTTTCTCATTAGAAACTCATATCGTTCCATTACGAGAGATTTCTTTTCTGCTGATGTGTTTGCACGATTTATTCCTGGTGCTGATACACATACATTTTTGATAACCCTTCTTATTGATGGCACATTAATTGGCTTTTCATAGCACATGAAAACCAAATCAAACCGTCTGCCTTAAATTATTAACCTATGTACCAATTACGTTTAGATAACTGATATTTTCTCTCATTGCTTCAAAGCCCCTGCGGTGCGAAGGGTGATTGTTTCAATATTTAGTGAAAAGTTTTATCATCTCAGTTGCTGCACCGTGGTGCATTCATTCACTTTCTTGCATAGGAATTGCAGTAGATAGATCTTACTAAATTAATAAACTGCTTTTAACATGGGTGGGACTGCAATCAGAGTGCATGGTAAGATAGCTGCATACTCTCTGCAGCATCTCTTGGCCTGAATCTGTTGCCATAGTAACCCACTCATCTGAGGAGAGGAAAACCTTCGGGGGAAATTCCTCCTGTATCAGGAAATTTAACGACTGTCACTCTACTTGGAAACATAGGCCAGACCTCAAAGCAAAAGAGAACAGATCTCCGATCGGTTTTTGCCTTTCGTATCCAATTTAGCACAGTAATGGCAGCTGGGAGAGAGACAAACCTAGATGAACCCAGAGCACTTAGTTTGAGATGCTAATATATTCGGGAATAGGGGGTTTAGCAAGGGCAATACAAAAAAGGATCAGGTTCAAATTCTCCTCCCTCGCTCTGACCTATAGGATCAATCTCAGATGGACCATTCAGGACTGATGCATTCTGTACAATAAAAAGGCAAAAGCATTCTTTAAATCCCAAGCTCTAATCTGTTTAGCTGGTTTTAGCTGGGGCAGTCGAGGCCTAATGGTTAGATAGTCTGACTTTCTTCATCTGTGGGGGAGGGGGAGGGAATTACCAGCACTCTCTCAACCCTCAATACTACGACTGAGGTGAGACCCTTGAGCAAGGCACCGAACCCCCAACTGCACCCCGGGCACCGCAGCATTGGCTGCCCTCTGCTCCGGGTGTGTGTGTGTGTGTGTGTGTGTGTGTGTGTGTGTGTGCGCGTGCGTGTTTGTTCACTACTCACTGCTGTGTGTGTGCACTTGGATGGGTTAATGGGTGAGCACAAATTCAAAGTATGGTGTCACGTCACATCCTTTCCTTTCCTTTTGCATCATCTTCAAAACTCAAAGTGCGCATGTTGTTCACAGTGTGCTGGGAAACAAAGTTTATGGTATTTACGAGGCGTCAAGTTACTACAAGCAGCAATTCTGAGGAACACCTAGTCACTGGATTTGTAGCATCAAATCTAGGAAAAGAAACTCAAGAGTTTTGTTCAGCGATACTTTATGCTTTGTCTGTAAAATATGTTCTTATTATTTTTTAGGAGTGCATTTGGTCTAGGTAGAGGTGGGACCTGCCAGTGACAAC
The DNA here is from genome assembly GCF_001515645.1 of Sinocyclocheilus grahami. Lineage (NCBI taxonomy): Eukaryota > Metazoa > Chordata > Actinopteri > Cypriniformes > Cyprinidae > Sinocyclocheilus > Sinocyclocheilus grahami. Next base: position 347,967 of record NW_015505338.1, read on the forward strand.
ATGCTTCTAGAGGTACAGGGTATGAGGAGCAGCAGCTTATTTCTAATGGCTTGACATCTCTGAGTGCCCTGCAGAAAATGGGTTGTTGATCTGGCATCCTGCCTCATCAGTTGTGGCATGGGGTGTGTTCCACTTTACTTTAAGGCACACACTCGCAACTTATCTAAGCACTTCCAGTTGGGGGAATCCCTGCCAATATTTTGAAGTGGGTTCCACTTTGTAAAGTGGACAAGGCATAACCACTCGATTTTGACTGAGTCAACTCACTTACACTTCAGGCAGCTCCATAAACCACAATGCAACTTAATATCACAATTTACCCCATGCTTGGCACTTTTTGCTACCTTAAGATTACCTAATACAGTTATAGTTTATTGTATAGATTTTTATATGTTTGTGTAATTTTATAATTTTTCCCAACAGCCTAAGCATACCTAAAGGCATATAGAATGATGCATCAAACAAATCAGCTCCATAGAGGATTCCAAATGATCAAGGGCTTGGAGCATTTCAGTTAAACTAGCTGTAAGGGTTCCATCAGTAGTGAGATTCCCAGCTTGCTGTCTTTATGGACATATTGTGCTCAACATTCACCAGCAGCAGTGAGAAAGCTCGTTTGACTTAGGTGCACTTGTCTGCTTGTGCTATATATATATGCTTGGGGGCCTGAGCATGTTAGAGGGGCCCCTGTTTTCAGTTTCCTTCAGAAGTCTCAGGCAGTATGTCCTGAGGCAATCTAAGGCCCTAGGGCAGGAGAGCAAACCCTGCTCTGAATGCCGTGCTTCTCAAACTTGTCCTCCAGGAATGTGGTTGGGAACCATTGATCTAACAGACTTGATTCAACTCATCAGCTAATTAGTAGAGACTGCAAGACTTGAATTGGGTATGACTAGTGAGAGAGACACCCGAAATGTGCAGTGGTTGGGGGTCTCCTAGTCTCAGCCTCAGACATCATGCCCATGGACCATTGGCTGAATGTCTAATGCATATCGCACACAAAATTGGAAACAATTCAGGAATTTCGGGAGAAGTGTGTGTCGCGCTCTTTAATGTTCTGCATTAAAACAAAGATGCCATGATGCCAAACCTCCTCTTGGAAGAAGAAAGTTGTCGTGTTTACAACTGTGACGATGAGTGCTTAACAGGATCAGCTAAACCCTATATTTTCAAAAGTATGTGAAACATGTAAAGTTTGTGGTATAGACTCTTTAAAATACGTCCAAAACTTTTACACTCTGGTCTGTTATTGTAGGGAGATTTCCACACCCCTAAACATGACGCTGCACAAAACAAAACATGATTGGTTGCTTTACCTGTCAGTCATATGGCCTCTTGGGTGGGCTTTAGCCATTCAAAGTGCACAAGGTTCCCAGACCTCCTGCCATCAGTCTGAAGGTCTGGCTATGTGAGAATAGGGATCTCCAGGAGAGGGTTGAAAATGTACTATCCTAGATGGAACATTCCTGCAGGCTGTAGTTCCAACCTTGCTCCAAAACCTGCCTGTTATTTTCAATCAAGGTACAGCTTGATTATTGGATCAGGAACACTCATTATTGGAACACTAAAGTGTTTGGTCCACTGTTCCTCCCCGCCATGACGTGAAAAGCTACAAGGTAAAACATTTCAGATTTAGCTGCTTGAAACCATGTCAAAAACAAACTCTGACTAGATGTTTCACATTGGTCAGACAGCTCCTTCCAGACGTACTAAACTGATTCCAGAACAGTGATTCTGGAGCTCATTTTTAACCTCAAGAGACAATGCATTGCTATTACCTTATGTAAATGTATTATCTTTCCTGTGGTAGGAATGATTAATTGCTGCCTTACTTGAAGGGCCAATGAACAACAGAAAACACAGAGGGATAGCAGGCACCTCTGTTTCCTTATGTCAGGCAGAGATGAAAGGCTGAGATGTCCCTAATTGTCTGGAATATGCACACAGGAAGATATTTTAATACTTTATGGAGCTATGCATTACAGTCGCAGGGAATTATGGCTGATATAATGAATTGTGCTTGAGAGTATGTATTTCCATAAGTGCTGTGTGTTTCCCAGTACTCATTTGTACAGGGTGAGGAAGCGTCTTAGTTATGTGCTGATTCAGAGATATCGCTCTCCATCCGTGACTTAATTCCACCTACACTATTCATGGGAGACTCAAGGGTTTTCCCTGGTAGTTCTCGAAATCTGGTTATGCCAGATGGGGTACAGTTAGGTGTTCAGGGTTTTGAGAGTGTCTGATTAGGGGTCTGAAAGGAATGTTCTTGCAAGGCCAGGCCTTGCATTATTAAAGTCTTGTCCACATGGGCTCTGTCCCGAATGGTACACTCAGTCCTTTCAGGCCTCCTCTGAGTCTGCACTTTACCGCAAGGACCACTGGGTAATAGTTCTCTGTGAAGTCCGCCACCAGTGCAGACTCTGCAAATGAGTGCATCAGGGGCAAAAGGTGCTCTGGAGAAATAAATTGACAGAATGTGAAGGATTTAGGCATTTAGATCAGGACCATGCATTTTATTCTGGCCAAAAACTTTGGAGATGAGACTGTCTGACTGGCTGGTGATCAAGTGCTGTTTAGAGGCTGTAAATGTGAAATAGGTGCAGGGTTGTCGCTAGGGTTTCCAGGGCCCCCGTACTGTTTAATTCTTTGAGCCACCTCTTTTTGCTACTAATTCCCTCAAAACTTTGCACAGAACTCACAAACTTCAGCAATTTATTAATGCTCAAAAGTGCTTACAATATCAACCAGGTACCTTTTAAACATTTTTGTTTATCTCAAACTCTCGGAAGTAGTTGGCAGTTTGATTAAAGCTTGCAAAGTGCTTTCCAGTGTTCGTTAATGTGCCATCTTGAGACATACAGGAGGGAGACCCACTATGTGACCTGACCATTTTATTCAAGTCCATGATGTTTTATATAGAGGTTAGCATACTGAATTGTACAATATGGTACTTCATAAAAAGTTAAGTATGGAGAGTTGACAACCTCGTTGGATTGACAGATTATTCCCCCAGATGATTATCTGTTTTATTTAAAGTTGGATCAATTAAATACTTTGAAAGCGAATTATTTGAGGGCAGTGAAGTGTGGGGTTTTCCAATTATTGACTGTTGTAAATGAATTGATGTCTTTCAAAAGGCAACACGATAATGATTACAGTCTCAGAGTACATTCCTCTCTTCTGATTACAAAAATATGGCTCAATGAACTCGGATGAGAAATGTGAGCGTGTCCTCACATGAATGTGAACATACAGATGAAGAAAGCTATGGAGCTGTTAGCGATAGAACATGAGTGCTTTTCGTTTTAAGGCTTGTTGGCTTGTCATGTATTGGTTAGGCTGTGAAGACAAGGACATGGTTTTGCAATCTGTTAAAAAGGGATAAACTTTACTTGCCCTAGTTTTGTACATAACCCAACATGTGACTAGTAGCCAAGAGTATTTATTTTGTGGTGATCTTGACTGTAATCACATCAAACCTACCTTGGGTTTTATTACTGCTTTTAAGACACTGCTACTGAAATGAATGTTCTCATAGAAAAGCATCTCATCAAAGTATGTTTTGCATATCTAATGAATGTTTTTTTTTCTGTAATAAGTTTTCTTTTAGAAAAGATCAAAGTGTTCTTCGCTTACAACAACAGTCATTTAGAGCTCCTCATAAGATTTTGATGCTTCTACTTGACTGACTTCAGACACTGTAATTAAGGGAAATTTTGGGGCAATGGTACGTTTTGCACATTGTGGGTAGTTATCTTTGGTATACACCTTTTTTTATTTTAATTTTTTTATGGAATGAACTCACTTAGCAACTAAAGTAAGCCATAAAAAAGAACTAAGTGGCAACTTAATTAAATTAGACAACAATGCAACAGAATTAGGACCCTACACAAAAGGAATTAAATCACGAACTAGGGCATGAACTCCTCCACTCTTGGCCAAGATCCCTGTGGACTGTAGTAAAATATGTAGTTCACTTTTCTTAGCTCACAATAAAAGACCTTTCTTATATAGGCTATAATTCACTATAGTTTTAGAACCTATTATTTTAAACGGGTGAAGGAGCCTTTTGCCCTGCATTAAGAAATAAAAGATCCAGGCATCAGCCTACTAAATTCACGCCATGGACACTTCTAACTGCCGGTGTGTCAGAATGTGTTTGTTCAAAAGAGAAACATCGATGCGTGGATGCTGAATTTACGTCTCTAACATATGGAAGCAAACTTTTTTTTGTCTTGTTACTTGTTTCAGGAAACCAAATGCACATTGATGTAGATAAAAATGGTCATACACCTCAAGCACATTTGCACAGGATATTAGTTTATGAACACTAAAATCTGAGTGTTTGATTCATGAATATTCATAAGGTGACTCAGTGTTGTAGGAAGATTACCTAGCAATGTCAGTGCAAACAAATTAATATTCATGAGCTCATATTTCTATATAAAGTGACACCACAACCCACCACAACACAGCAGAATAATCAAATATAAATGTTTGCAAGAACATTGAATTTATAACTAATTCAAAATAATACAAACCATGCAGGTTCATTCTTGCTTCAGGGTGGATCCAGGATTAGGATTTTCCTTTAATGCATCACAGAACCTTTATACCACATAACACAAGTGAACCAAGCATGGGTGAAGATGCCCTGAGAGAAAAGCCTTAGGACAGCAGGAGGTCTTTTATGGCAAGTTCTCTGATGTTACGCTCAGGTGGCCCAGTCTTAAAATGGAAGACAAGCGTTCAGGGAAGTACAGATGCTTTTAAAAAAAAAAAAAGTTATCTTCCTCTAGGAGACTTGGCTGAAAAATTCCAGTGAATGGAAATGTATGGAAGCTTGTTTCCGCCACTGAAGAAAAAAAAAAAAAAGTAATTGACTTTTTAATATCACAGTTCTTGCTTTTTTTTTCTCACTATTTAAACTTTTCTCGCAAATTCTGAGAAGAAAAGTCTGAATTGTAAGATATACATTCACAATTCTGAGAAAAGAGTTGATTACTTTTTTATTTTATTTTGGGGTGTAAATAAACTGAATTGCAAGAAAAAAAGTCAGAAATGTGAAATATATACTACAAATTGTCAGATATAAAGTCAGAATTCTGAGTTTATATTTCGCAATTTCAACTTATTCTAGAAAATTCTGAGAGACAAAGTCTGAATTGTGAAATAAAAAGACGTAAATAAGATTTAAATTTTTTTTTGTGGCGGAAAAAAACTGAATTGTGAGAAGTTAACTCAGAATTCAAAGAAAAGTCAGAATTGTGAGATATAAATCCAGAATTAAGATTAAAAAATAAATTGAACTGCCCATTATAAACTGAGAATTGAGGAAAAAAGTCAGAATTATAAATTTATATCTCAGAATTTAGATTTTTTCCCCCTCAGAATTGTGTGAGAGTCACAATTAGCTTAAAATTATTATTATTATGAGGTGTAAACAGGCTTCCCAAGAAATGTAAGATTTATGCATAGATAAATTAATAAATATAGTTATGCCTATGTAAAATATAAAATGCAATATTTCAGTGTACACAACAAAACAATAACCAAAAAAAAAACAAAACGTATGTATCTGCAAACTGAAATGAAAGCAATCTCATCTGTGAGTTTTCTTTCCTAATTGGCCCAGATGCAACAATTACTCCTTTTGTAAAAGAGTTGCGTTTGTCTTTTGGTTTGAATTTCTCATGGATTTCCCATGTGTAGCATTTTGTTTTCATAATTTACAGAAATAAAATACAAGAGATTGGACCTGGTCAATTTTGCAACTGTTGGCAGGCCTGCGGAATTGTTCACGCCAGTAGCTCTTTTCATACAATGTTCATGGATCACTGCATTTCAGAAGAAAAAAAAAAGAGGAGGGAAAAAATACGGAACTGGCACAGGGCATGAAAAAAAAAACCTTGGATGTGATTAAAGCTATTTGAATTTGAAAATGTTTTTAATCAAATGCATTGACTCATTGACTGTGTGTTCATGCTAAAGCAGCTGCGGCCAGAATGCGACTGGATCTTAGCAATGTGTGGGTGTTGCTGTGTTTGGCTTTTAAATTTTGCTTTTGAAATGCTGAAAAGTTGTGCCAAGCCTGGGATTCAAGACCTCGTTCCAGCAACAACTGTGTTCACAATGACAGTGACTGAATTGCTAGGTCGTCAATTCATTGTATTATTGGTCACTAGAAAGCATTCCTCATGGTGAGCCCCATTTTCTCTCATTGGTAGTAAATCTGCTCTGTTGCATGCATTGTTGCATTTTCTGTTTGGTGAGTGTGAATGAAGTTGCGGTCACATTAGCAAAAGTATGGCAATTTTGTGGGCAAATAAAAATGGTGGGTATTTTAAGCGAGAAGCAACGGTTAGAAGCTTAAAATGTCTTGATGAATTTGTTTCCAACAAACATGCAGCTTTTGGTTACACAATATGTGTGATAGACTGGAGTGTTGTGGATTATTGTGATGTTTATATCAGCTGTTTGGACTCTTATTCTGATAGCACCCATTCACTGCAGAGGATCCATTGGAGAGCAAGTGATGATCATTTTAAAGCATGCTAGATTTAAGAACTGCTTTTTAAAGTTACATAGGTCTGGTTGTACAGTTTGATGGACTTAAAAGCATTGCAGGACCAGGCAGCCGTGAGCAGTAAAAGCTCAACTGAAGTGTTTGCAGGCAGCCAGTGTAGAGACCAGAGTTGGAACATTATGTAAGAGAATTTTAGGAGGTTAAATAAAAGTCAAGCGGAAGATTTTGGAGGTGCTAGAGGAGATGTGCAACAGATGTTCTTCTTTTATTTTTTTAAACATTCACATTACTCTAACCACGTAATGACCAAGGAATAGGTAGATATTGAGGATTTCTCGGAATGGATTGAAATAATTAATTCAGCCCAGCCTTTTAACTCCAATCTGAGTGCTGTGGGACTGTGTGGGGAAAACATTTGAGGTCAATTGGAAGTGCCTAAAAGAGTCAGTCATGTAGAAATAAGGCATATTTTGGAATATATATATATATTATTTACAATGTTTTTAATTTGTCCTTTACTTTACTTACAAGAAAAAAACAACAAACAGATTTATTGCTTTATATACTGTATATATATATTTTGTCTCTAAAAAAACGTTGAGATTCTTGTTCGGCAAACGGAGCAGGCCATCGTGTTACACATACTCAGTTTGCAGTGCGTATGTGGTGTGTATTTTTTTCAGCATCCATGTTAACAGATTAGAGCAGGGCTATTCAATTAGCTTAATTTGAGGGCCGAATTATCAAACAGAAAATTTGAAGGGGGCCAAGGGGGTGGGGGCCGTCCCGATCTCTTTCTGGGGGGACTTATAAAATTAGAAATTAAATTGAAATCGGAAACATTAGTGCTGTCTGTCAATCGATTAAAAAAAATAATCACACATTTTTCTGTAATCATGATTAATCGCATATTTATAGTCACAATTTCACATTGAACCTCCAAATTAATGTAGAAACAACATAAATATAGTATATTTTAAATATGTTTAGATGGCATATGTTTACTAAGTAGTATATCATTAATGAAATATTGATACAATACTGCTACTGGTGTCTCAATTCATTACTTTTCCCCTCAATTTTACCGATTAATTATAGCCATTCAACATTACAGTATAATTGAAAGACATTATTTTTAACATTTAATAGGCTCTGAAATATGAAATGATTTTAAAACAATCTTCACATAAACTATAAGTTGTATATGCATAAACTATACAGCTTAATCTTTATTCAAGCTACAAAAGTTAATCAGCGACCAGAGCAGATTGTGTGATTTCTCTTTTTCTTTTGTTCTTTGATTTACATCAATGACAGACTTTAGCGGGTTTTACTTTAAAAGCAGCACTGTCTCTTTAAAACCTAATGCACATGACGCGGATCTGACACTTATCCTATTTTCTACAAACTCTTTACGGTCATTTAAGACTTTAGAACTCATTTAAGACTACGTTTACGAGGTAACTCGCCAAAACCGCATATTTTGACATAATTGTGTGTTTTTGTCCGTTGAAGCGCTACTGGTGCGCTGTCTGAAGCGGCTCAGGGTCTGTGTACAGCCGAACGAGCAACCTTTCAAACTATAGCCTACTTCACTGCACCGTTTCTGCGGCGTAACCCCGGGTATGTGTCGCCGCATTCTCGGGTTATGAAGAATAAAGAAGGGAAAAGTTAATCTTCCGAAATGAAGCAGCAGTATCTTCTCAGGTAAAAGTTATTAGAACCGTGTCTAGGGACAAGCTGGCCATCACACTGCTCTGACCTTGTCAGCCCGTTTGTATCCTATTATTTGATTCGCTCTTGTCGCTTATGACAGAACAGCTAACCAATCACGATGAGCTCGTCTTCAGAAAATATTATTTTATTTGCTTACGTCAGAAACAGTGAATCTCTTTAAAAACTGGCTGTTGTTCCCACTACATTGCATTGTTATATTTCGGAAAATGTTTACCCGCCAACTGGCGACTGACACCGTTACATATACTCGCCATGTCGATTTTTACTCACATTTGGCGAGTGTTAATTTTAGGCCCTGTAAAAAAAATTAAAATAAAA
>NW_015505338.1:356581-378810 GCF_001515645.1 Sinocyclocheilus grahami
TATATATATACTTAACATAATATAAGTATTATTTGAAGTAAAACAAAAAACTATTAGTTTAAAATTTGGTTTAGAGTCAGATACACGAAAATTAGAGATACATGAAAATTACATTTTACCAAAAGCTTATAAGTGAACCTTTACACTTCCATATGTTTTACAAGAGTGTGAAAAATACTATTTCAGTCTTTCTACTTTAAAAAGTCATGTTATTCAACATTACTTATTTGTAATAAAAAAAAATATATACATATATAGAATTTTCTGTTTAAGTAATTCCTACACTATGTATGTATGTATGTATCTATGTGTTTGCTTGTTTGTTTTATTTATTATTATTATTTTATTATTATTCAGTGTAGCAGTGCCATGATAGTACTACTTTTCTTTCTTTTTTTAAATATATTTTTTATTGTTGGTAAACCAATGTTAAAGTTTAGATATGTACATTTTCGTTATATTTTTAAGAAACTGTATATATTTTCTTCTACATAATCTAAATAAATTAACATAAATATGAATACATTTAATTCATATTTAATATCAAACATTAATAGTATTAAAATATTGATTTAACAAGCATTTGTTGTTGTTTTCAAATGTTTCTCTTTATTTTTTTTAATACATTTCTCAATTCATTCAAATTGTTCATTCACTTCATTAATTTTCCTTAACACATAATTTACCTGTGTCAGGATGCATGAGTAATTGGTCACCATTTCTTTTTTTTATGTTTTTATTATTATTATTATTATTATTATTATTTATGTATTTGAATAATTTAACTCACAATTACAAATTTTTTTTTCATCAGAATTATAAAGTTAATGATTTTTATTATATAATATTAATTACTTATTTAAATAATACATTTTACTAAATTAACCATTTCTGTAATCAAGTAATTGCATTTTTATTTTTCTGTTCTTTTATTTATTATTATATTTTAATACATTTCTTGAATTCTTTCTACAGTTTTGCATGGTATTACTATGATGCATTTACTGTACCATGGTACCAGCACAATGTTGAGCAGTTGTTGAAACTGCTGACAATCATAAGACCTTGTTTCTGACAGTAATTTCTATAAGCACTGATGTGAATGTTATTCATGAAACCAGCCTGACGCTGCAGACACTTCCTGAGCCGTGAAGCGTAGAAATACGCCACATCATAAACTAACAATGCATGAAAATATCACCTCCAGCTGCATATTTGCACAATCGTGAAGGATTTTGACCACTGTGGCAATGAAGTGTCAACAAGTGTGTCTCTGTATGTGAGAGAGACGTGTGTGAGACTCTGGGAGCTGAAGCCACCTGCCTGGCCCGGAGGCGATGCTGAGCAAAGGACTTGCGCTAATCAATCACGGTGAGCGCAGCTGGGCTTGCCAGGAGTCAAGATGACTGTGGATATTGGATCTGGTCCATATTGCCTGGGAGTTTATGGAAATGGTGGACGAGGGAGCAGGCAGGTCACAGGTGTTTAGCGGGTCCAAAGGGGATGCTTGAGTTCTCCGCTCTGAATCTGCAATATACAGCATCCTAAAATGTAAATTACGTCATTACAAAAAACTGTATGACTGGCTTTATTCTTTGGGACACAAAAAGGGAACTTTGGTGAAAATATAAAGTGACCAGTGGCTGTCAAGCTACAAAAAAAAAAAAACACCATTACGGCCAGTTCACACAGAATGTGTTTCTGCGGCTTACACACATACATACATACATATACATATATATATATTTTTTCCCTCATTAATGTACACACAGCAGCCCATATTGACAGAAAAACACAGAATTGTTGACATTTTTGCAGATTTATTAAAAAAGAAAAACTGAAAATATATGTTTTTTTTTCGTGTTTACATAGACACTGTGGAAGCTTGTTTCTGAATACTGAATAAAAATAAAGTAATTGCAACTTTTTATCTTTCAATTCTGACTTCTTTTTTTTTCTCAGAATTGCGTCATATAAACGTGCATTTTTGTACTTTTTTCCTCATAATTGTTAGATACCAACTTGTGATTTTTTTTTTGAGTATTTTTACCCTTAGAATTTAACTTTATAACTCGCACTTGCAAGTTTCTCACAATTGCGAGTTTATATCTCGCAGTTCTGACTTTATTTCTCGCAATTGCAAATTTATATCTCACAATTCTGACTTTATTTCTCACAATTGAGTTTGTTTCTAAATTCGGAGAAAAAAAATCAGAATTGCGAGATGTAAACTCACAATTGCAAGAAAAAAAGGCAGATTGAGAGATAAGTCACCTTTACCATTGTGTATTTTTTCTTCAGTTGAGGAAATGGCTTCCATTAAAAAAATCAATGGAAAAGTATCGCAGTGGAATGGAACATGCACATATTGTACCATCCATGTGCAAATTTGTGCGCAAAATCAGTGTGAGAATGTAGGGTTGTGTGGAAAGGTCTTACATGGAGATTGCGTTTTACACAAATAAACTTCAGACACGCATTCGCTTATTTAGAATACTCCATTAAAGTTAGAATGAAGCTAAGAACAAATCTGTGTGCAAACTTACACAAATTGTTCATGAGACGTTCTCCTGTGCGTTTCTCCATATGACTATGTATAGGCCTACATTATTATTGAATGAAACCCAATATTTGCTGAAAATCTGTGAAATATGCATTTGTGTAAATCTGAAGATGTATATTTTTTCACTGTTATAGGGTATTTCTATTTGTGAATAAATAAAATATTGGGTTATACTGGATTATACAAAGTAGGCTAATTACCATTTACTGTGAGGCCTGCCCAATTTTTTGTATGATGAAAATATATGAAAAAAAATGTAGATAATATACTAGCCTATAGTAATTATAAAGTAGCCTATAAGTAATTAGAATCGTGGTGGGGGGGGGGGGTTAAAATTTTCATTCAAAAAGGGAAAAAAAGGCCTTCCTTCCCTTTAAAACTAAATATTTTTTCTTTCACCCTGAAAGCAGAAGTCATTGCCATTGCATTGAAGCTGCAGCATCTTGTACGCTGGTCTGATCTCTGCCAAGTGAATCAAATGGCCATTATTCTGGCGCTTCACTTTAGTCAGAAGTTGAATGAGCTATTTTGGTCAGTCAGCAGATTTCTGGGATGAAATGCCAAGTCAAAGCTTTGTCTGTTCAGCAGAACGAGGTCGCCACGAGGTAACAGACCGACCCGACCGGGTCCCATCAGAGGCAGACGTACACGCTTCAGTGAATATCCCGCTCAAAAATACTTACCGTTATTGTATTTTTAAAACACTCCTAACTCATATTAAGTCTCAAGCATTCTATAAAATCCCATTTCCGAGCTGGAACATGCATGTAAGGTCTCTCTCACATAAATTTTTAGTTTTAATCAAACCTGGCGCCATCGAATTGTCAGATAAAGAAACGGTACAGATAATGGGATTTCGGGAGATGGTTAGCATAAATATGCCACCACGTTTCAACCTCGGCACGGATAAGAGCCGTTAATTGGAATGAGAACCAGGCTATTATCATAATATACCTTCCATCTACTCCCAACGGTTCCCATGGGATCTGTTACGGGGGAGGTCGGTTGGTATTTCACCCGGTTGCTCGCTTCCAGGCCTGCCGTATTTACAGGTATGCCAGCTTCATGTTTTGTCGCTTGCCACATTATAAAATCTGAGTAATCAAGATGTGGAAATGCGCGTGCCTGTCTGTTCTTGATAGATGTACGGGAACCTTTGGGAATGATTGTGTGCGCATAGATGCTGGAGATGTGACAAGATAACACATAGCCTGGACAAAATAAACAGCTCTGGGTTTTATTGATGCAGGAAAAAAAGACATTCATAGATTTAAAAAAATGCATCAACATGCAGCTCAACAGAAAGAAATCAGCGTTCAGGTGTCAGAAGAACGAGCTCCTGATTTACAGATTTATGCATGATTATGTGCAACTCAGTGCTGGGATGCATTAGCGTTTACCGTGCATTTATAAATATACCTCCTAAAAGCCTGTTTGATATCGATTCAGTTGAATTTCAGTTGCATCTTTGTTCATCATTTGCTATTACAGCTTGCTTAATTGGTAACCTATTGTTATGCAGTTCGGCAATTAACAACTGGAAAAAAAAGACTGGCCTTGAATTAATTCTAAAGTGTCACCTGTTAACGCCCAGAATTATCTGCAAATGAGCCTTTATGTTAATGGTGGCATACTGAACGAAATATTCACTGAATTATCTCTTCTGGCTTTTTAAATGTATTCTGCATATTGACATACCCAAGTATGTTTCAGCAGTTAGTAGTTTTATGAGAATGTATTAAAATGTCCAGTATAGAACAAACAGTGCCATAAAATAAAATAACCAAAATCTTAGTGGCCATACAAAGTGTTAGGCTCTCTTTAAATGCATTAGTTGACATTTTATTTAAATAAACTCCACCCAGTTTACTACTAACTTAAGCATGTCAATCCAATCAATAATATTGTTCTGAGCATATGAACATTCAGCAATCATTCTGACTTGCACACCAACATGGCATTTAAAGCACTGGCTTTCCATCACATATATATAAACGGCAGGATTGGCAGGCCTTGCTTCTGTTTGCCCATAGAGGGCATCTTTGGTGTGATTGATCTCTTTTTCATAAATATTCTCCCTTTCTTTTATTTATTTATTTTCTGCTTCGTGTTGTTATGATTTCTGAATCCTGACATATGTCCAGCTCAGGAAATGAATGAAATAATTTATCTAGGGAGACAGCTGGACCAGTCAAACATTGATTCCTCACAATAAACCCATCTAAACTCAGAGAATACTGGAAGATAAAATAGAGAAATCACAAAATGTCTGTCATAGAACATTTGAACAGGTCCTCTAGAAAGTGACATAATTTTCAATAGAAAACAATACAATCGTCAGTGTATAGAAGTCAATTTCTGCAATGGAATAAAAAAAATGAGTTTGGATTTTTCTCTCAGATTTCTCTGTTTATATCTCACAATTCTGAGAAAAAAAGTTAGAATTGTGAGATATACCATTTTTGATAAGAATTGAGAAGAAAACAAAAATGAGCAAAAACAAAACAACAAAAAAAAAGTCAGAATTGCAAGATGTAATCTCAGAATTTTCTGGGGGAAAAGTCTTAATCCTGTGAAAAATGTTCACCACAGAATACAATAAATTTACACTAAAAAATGCTGGGTTAAATACAACCCAGTGCTGGGTAAAATAGGGACAAACCCAGCAATTGGGTTGTTTTGACCCAGCGTGTTTTAGAGTGTAGTTAGAATTTTGAGAAATTGTAAGGAAAAAAGTTACATTATTATTATTATTATTATTATTATTATTTATTCCATGGCGTAAATTGCATTCAGTAAGTACTAGCACTAAATTTAAAAAATTCTGTGATTTTTGTAATAATAGCTGCTTTGTCTCACTCAAAACATTGTGTCTGTTTGTAGCACAGAGTATGATGACATAAACATGTGAAAAGATGGCGAAAAAGTCAAAATTAGCATTACAATAACCGGTAATCTCAGTCCATCACTGAGTAATTGCTAGATTTATCTCTGCTTACTTCCTGTTAATTTAATAATTAGATTATATTGCTGCTTTCTGAAAGCTTTGGTCATGACTGTTATAAAAATGAAACATATCTGCTCTCTGGAAACTGCCATCTGACCAGACTATAACTACCGGCTTGGGAGCAACAACTTGCTAGATTCATATACTGGCTGCAGTGAGCTGCATATGGTGAAGTGCCGGCAGCTCAACACATTGCCCTCACAATGTCTTTACAGTGTTTATCATTCAAACAAAACTATTCCTCCTCCATAGATGCTGCAAAAAGGTTGGCGGAACTGTGAAAAGATTCAGCAGTCTAGCTGCAAGAAGCATACATTCAGATGCATTGTGGGATTGATTGCGTAAATGAGACGTTTCAAGAAGCCTAGCACACTGCTAGACAGTGCCTTACTGTTTTAATCTTTTAAAGTCAATGTGAATTGCTGTTTGCAAACCATTTGTCTTCCATAATGAGACCTATTTGAAGTAGGTTAAGATGACTTGAGATGTTTATTGAGAATTAATTGGAATGTAAAAAGTGGAGGTTACACACAAAAATTGAGCTAAACTAAATGTGAGATTGCTAAGACAATGGATAAATAGATGTTGGGATATTTAAGTTTTTATTGAAAGATATTACAAATTGAAGAACATTTCAGGAACATTGTTTAATCATTAAATAACATTCTAGTAACATAAATAAATAAATAAATAAAAACAGGACATTTTTCTATCATTGGATCCTTATATTTTCTTAAAAGAAAATGTTTAAGAATCATTATGCTAACCTTTGAATAACATTTTAAATTGGGGGCCAACTGGTGGAAGGGGAAAGGTTGTGTATTTGACTTACAATTGATTTTAAATTAGAGTGACCATACGTCCCCAGATACATCCTTCTAAATTGCCTCAAATGTCCAGGGTTTTGGATTTGTTTTCCTATAGACCGTCTTTCTAGAATCCTCATATATAAAATGTATTTGTATTGCTTTAACCCTTCTATGTAGATGCACGCCATGATTGGTCGATTATGTACAATGCCTGCACGCTAGTGGTTAAAATACAAAGTTCTGTCATGAAACTCTAGATGGTGCAGGCCAATAAGTTCTAACTCAGTTCGATATAATTACATAATCATTTACATGATGGAGCTGATTGGTTTCTTTTTGCATCAGCAGCCAATGAGCTTGCTGCTCAGCATTCAAATATTTAGCTAGTACTTGCTGTAGCAGTTGCACCATGTTTCAGAACCCCCCACTTCCCCAGCCCCACCTGTATAGATGTGCATGTTATATATGGGAGTTATTTCATGTATGTTATATGTGTAGCAGCAGTATTTGTTACATTCCCACAGCGGCTTGTTTGTGGATGTATTAGCAGTAGAAAGTCTCAGTTCTTGCTCTGCTGCAGCAGCATAGCAGAGCTATTCCACTAAGACCAAATACATTAACATTGTCATGTACATTACCATGCTAAACGCTCTGAGAGTTATCATGACAGAACTACTTTTTCAGTCATTACGTTCAGCAGGTACAAATAGAAAACAAAGCCAAAACCCGGATATTTTAGGCAATTTAGAAATCCTGGACAGGATGGAAAAAAGAGAATGTATGGTCACAATATTGAAATGCTGTCGCCTTCATAAATGGTTACAGAGGAAAAACTGGACATCATATGATTAAACGACTAAGGGTCACACACTACCAGACTTTCAGGTCATTCAGAATACTGAACTGGCTCAAAATATCAAACATGTTTGATATCTTCTAACTCGAAGTCTGTGCCCATCATTGTGCGATTTTCTATAAAATGTCCTTTCGAATCTGCAGAGTGTCTCTGACTTCTGGCAACTTGTTGACCTGTCCAGACTGTAAACTGGGGCAAAAATCTTGGTAAAACTTGTGTTGTGTAGTGTATTCTATCCCTTACCTCATATTTGATTAGTTGTAAAAATGTCTACTATAGTCTCAACGATGACAGAAACAAGAAAATCTGGCAGATTTCTTGTAATGTGGCCTAACAGTTAGCTTTCCATTAGATGTGATTGAACTACTTGAACTACTAAACCTTAATAACATTAGTCCCATAGTGACTTCATCATTTACATCTTAAGTGTCTCGGCAGACACTTAAAGTGACTTACATGAAGTGCACTAATCAGGTGAATGTCAATTACCATGATAGACTATTGAGAGTACGTCACATGTTAAATGTGGGCCCCAAAAGCCTTTTTTTTCTCCATCTGAATGTTTGAAAAAGTCAGCAAAATATGAGGAATCATTCATGTCAATAACACGAATGATGTGGAATGATTTATGCAGTAAAATTGCATACCTATGTGCAATAGTACTAGAGACCACTAATAACATTTTCAGGTAGTTTCTAAGAGGGTCTATGTACTTAGTAGCTGATTAATACTTGATGGAGTTTAATATGCAATAAAATTAGTCACTGATTTTAGCTGGCAATTTCAATGCACAGTTTGTAATTTGCTAGTTTCATTTTGCTTTGCTAAACTTGTTCAGAGATCCACTTACATACTTGTAATAAAAATATGATGGAAAAATGCTTTGAATACCGTTTTAAATAAATATGAGAATAGGAGTGCAGTTCATAGCAGTGAAGAATTATTCCTCTGTTTCTCTGAGACCATGAGGGATTAGACTCGCATATTAAAAATGTCACACCATTGTAAATCTCAACTTTATTGTACCTGGCTACATGGTGTATATGAGTGTGCTTATATCATTTCTATTTTTTACTGATTGAATGCGCTTTGCAAATACAGGGATAATAATCTGTCTTTATATACAGTGTCAACAGAAAACAAACTAGTTTAGAGTAGTGTAGTTGTTTAATCAAACTTTAGAATCAAATTTGAGGACTCAACCATCAAGGTTACACTTTATTTTAGTGTTCAGCTTTAAACATTTCGCTAACTATAAGTAACTTTGCAGCTAACTCTCATTAGAGTATAGTAGACTGTTAGGCTAGGGTTAGTAGAATAAGGGTTATTTGACATGTACTTGCAAAATTACTCCTAGTTGAATGTCCAAGGTAGACTATCAAAATATCAGTGAAGACTGGAATATGGATACAAGGCACATGGGTTATGGATACATGGTAACTTTGTAACTCAAGTAGCTTCAGTTTAAAATTTAAAGTCAAAGGAACAGTGGAAGCACCAAGGCCATATTGTGTCTGACCAATTACAGTTTGAAGCTGGCACATCTGTGGCAGCACTTGACCAGGTATTGTGTCCTTGCAAGTCTAGTCCGTTCATTTTTTCAAAGGACATGGAAAGAAGTAACTCAAGTCCACCATATGGGACTGTGCTACTCAGTTCCTAAAGCTTAAATAGATTATAAACAATTCACACTTTAAGCAAAAATGCTATTATGACTTTATATCAACTCACAGAGTGATTGAAAAGGCAGGGAAATGTTAGATGTTGCTCACTGAAAGTATGCATTTCATAGCAATTAAACAAGCTGACCTTGACAGATCCCACAAATAGCTTCTTTAAGGTGAAGTTGTAGTTACATGATGATTCACAAGGATTTTTTTTTCTGTTCTGGAAGAAATGCTAGCAAAATCAACTACAGGGGAACATGTATTCCATTTGAAGCTTGGCCTTGGAGACAAGAAATGCTTGAAGATGTGAAATCTGCGCAAGACTCAAGCTGTCAAAGCTGTGAATTAAATCAAGTCTTGACCAAAGGATCCACATCTGTTCCATGTGTAATAAAGCGGACAGAGGACATGTGCCATGCTTGTTATATTACGACGTCAGATGGTTGTCATCGGGAATGTTTTGAATTTCATAAACAACACTCCAAGGTACAGATGTTTTTTTGGCGTGTGCAGGTGCCACCCTTGGCATTGGCAGGTCTATTTGTAATCCAGCAGACAAAAAGAGCCTAGTTGGTTGATAAATTCTCACATTCTCGTTACAGGGGTCTCTCTTTCACATCTTTGTTGTGTGTGATAAAATTACGGCTGTGAAGAAGAAACTTTTTGTCATTGACGCCAAGGCAAGTAACATCTCTGCTTCCTTAAATCAGGAGATTTATATAATGCTTGATTCTCCCATCAAAGACAGACAGGTACTTCAAGACATCAAGGTCTTTCTACTAGAGGCTAACCCAAGGGAAACCCAGACGTCTTTGTCTTGATGTAAATTGAAATACCTAAAGATCCTGCGTTCAACAAGATGGAAGAGTTATATGGTTCTTTTTATCAACCTTTGTGAGAAAGGATTTCTACTCCCACTGCAGCCAAGACAGCAGATCTGATATCGAGCCAGATGTTTGTAAGACTCTCTGACCTTGTCCTTGACATTGTACAGCTTTGCTTGGCTGAACAAGATCCATACTCTTCCACTGAAATGCAAGGGTACCCTAACCCTAGCTTTAAGTGGTTCCTTCTACTCATTTCAAGGGGAAATCGCTACTTGTTTGAGGACACATTATTGGAGAAAGGGCACATTAAGACGGCCTGCAAGAAGAAATGGTTCATCTAAAGATCATTGCTCACAACAGAGATTCTGATGTGTTTAGTCCTTCACAACAAAGAGCAACTAGACTGGACCAAGGGGTCAATATGTCTTGTAGACATTGCAACTATACATTCTGTGAGCAAAAATAGCCATGGCAAATATGTTTGTTATGTGACCAACATACTGAAGCACCATGTTGATTTCCACCACTTGCTTCTATGAAGATCCCTAAAAACTTAAATGGATGACCTTGTGAAAAGGTGTTCCTTTTTCATTATCAATGGTAAAGTAACAGCTTCCATTAATAGCCCTCATCAACATATTACTTTTACTAGTATTAAATTACAAAAACAAAAATGATAACAATGATTTTGATGCAATTCACTGCAGTCTCCAGCTGAAATGAACACTAGTGACAGTAAAACAGCAACAATTTTACAACCGTTTTATTCCTATTCAGACAAAGAGTCATTACAGGGGAAGATTATCGATTAATATTCTTGATTAATATTATTTATTTTTTCACTGCTCCTTGCACAAACTGTGTTATGATCTCAAAACACATTTTGATGTTTGCATCACACGATCAGCTCATTATGAATGCCATTTCTGATGTAGTAAACTTGCTCATTAGTGCACCTGGTAAGCAAATACTCATGTATGCTTTAGTTAATACTATCAGTTAGGTAGGGTTTAGTGTAGGTGGTACGTTGTTATTTTTAAACGCGGAAGAGCATTAACCTTTTACTGTCACTTGCTGGGCATTTAATTTCTGAACTGTCAGGATATGTACAACAACCATTGTAATAAAATGTTGCCAGATTCTTCAGTTTCAAATAAAACTAAACATGCTTTTAGCTCCACTCACTGGAGATTTGAAATGTTGTGAAATGTGCACGAAGCAACGCAATATCATTTTTACAGAAATAACGCCACAGACATTTTTTTTCCCTCCAATTTATAATTTTGCTCTTAAGGCAAGTTTATTTATATAACACATTTCATACACAATGGTAGTTCAAAATGTTTTACATAAAAGGAATTAAAATAATCATAAAAATAGCAAATAATTAAAATTAAATTATTTAAAAATTATTTAAACTTTTAAGAATACTTAAAATACAGTGCTGCAATGGCACTATTGCTTAAATAGGCTTTCAATGGATTAGTCCAAATGCAACTTGGACTGAAACAACAAAGCTTTATAAACTGGATGCATGTATGTTCCTTTGTTATTGTACATAGTGGCTCTAACCGCCAATTAATGCAGTTTCAAAGTTAGTCTTAGAGCTGGTATGGTGAGCACCTAAGGGCTAAGGCTGTGATAACTAGCTGGGTTAGATCAACAGACTTTGGTCTATAAATTCCTGTGCGGTGATCAATATTGCTTGTGATGTTTTCTCTTTATGCAGCAACACAACACCAACACGTTGCCAGTCATTTAGTGCACTCTCTGCACAGATGGGCACCTTTATTGCACGTTTAAAACTGTACCCATCAATGAGACATTTACAGTGAAAATATACTATTTTCAATGTGATAACTGATTGTTTTTTCGACTTATCTCCTCCTCCCTAGTCCTCTATTCCACCCCCAGAACAGCTGGATCTGTAAAAGGACCTCAGGGAAGCCTTCAGTTCTTGGCATCGACATGGAATCTGAGATAAAACCTGCTTAGACAAAGACATCAAATGTACATTTAGATGGTCTTAATGGTGGTTCAAAGAAGTCTGCATCGATTAATGTTTGGATTGAAAACATGTCTGGTTTTTATTGTATGTGCTGGGGGTGATGTCAAGGTATTATACTCTCGAACAGACGCTTTGTAGACCAGACGGTGTCTCTTTGTATAGGGCTCTATGGACAAGCCAGGTGGGTTATGCGGCACGCTGCTGCAAAAACAGTCTTCCTGTTTATAGTAAAAGTCCTCAGTGGCATTGCTTGTAAAAGCACAGGGGGTGGAATTATTCAAACAGCTTCATCCTCAAAGGCTGATCACTGCTTGACTTATTCTACAAAAGACATGAAAAACATGTTGGAGGAAAGTTTGCTTTAAAGCTGCTGTAATCCGTTTTTTCAATACCATGCATAAAATGTCCCTACTACCTGATAGACAGCACAGAGTTAGTTGTCCTGAGAAATAACCCTTGTGTCGGTGACAATACTAGAGCCTGTAAACTGCAGAAAAGAATCTGTGCGTGGCCAGCATGTTAGCCAATCAGAAAGCTTGGAAATAACTCCAATGGTTCTGAGTTTGGGGTAGGGACTAGCTATCTCTCATTTGAACGATCTCGAAGACTCATAGGCACTTCTTTTAAGTAAAAATGTTTTTTTCTATTGTATTCTGTTAAAACAATGTGTTATCTATAGTATGAATGTGTGAAGTATGAACATAATCTGGACGTGCTACATTCATTATGTTGTCATTGTCATGTAACCTACCAGCGTCAGTTGTGTCACTTCACTGTCATTCCAGAATTCTCTCCTGTGGCCTCATGGTATAGTAACGTGTCTACAGGATATGCATTTTCAAATCTTTCCGTAAATAGTAAGTCATCCTTGCACTTTTTGTCTAATGTTGTATGAATACTGTGAATTCATATATATTACTCTTTTCACATACAGTTCTTCGCCTATTATATAGTAGGGAATGATGCGATTTCGAACGTAGCCGAAGTCTAGGTTTGCCCATTTAGCCCCCTTCTGGTAGACGATGTAACTACACTTTTTACATTGACTGCCATTCAAAAATAGCCATGTATTCAAACAAGATAAAACATATCAATTTTTTCCCACTTTTCTTTTGCACTATGCAAACTACGATGGATGCTAAGATGTACAATTTAATTCAGACCTACAAATTGGACCTATAGTAAAAGAAAAAACATGATGTCACAGGAACTTTTTTTTTCCAATGATCCTGGGTTGAAATAAAGCTTAATGGGATTTCTTCAAAATATCTCCTTTTGTTAGCAATTCATATATTGGCCGCTGATAATTCGAGATTTGATAGAATAATCCTTTTTTTATGACTTATTTATGAATTTAATTGTTAATTTTGGCATCATTAAACTGTTACATTATGGTAAATGTTTTACCAGTGCCTAATTGTTTAGAGACTTGGGACTACTAACAAATGGGTTTCGCAATGTATATTACAACTCCTTGATTACAGCAGTTAATCCCACAGACTTTAATGAAATGAATTTTAGTTTGGTAAAAGCACATTTAACACTGAAGGGTTTCATTTCCATCTGATTAATTCTCTGTGAAGTCAGAATGCCAAAATGTCCATATGAAAGCCAAAGACTATTAGATCCACAGGACAGAACGTCCAATCATTTTCTTCCATTTTCATGCAGTTAAATATTTAAATGCTCCATTACACCACAATGATCTAAAATAATGATCTTTCTGTAACAAAGCCCATCTTTTTAAATAGTTTGTCACAGGCAATGATAATTACAGAGGGTGCTATAGTGACTACTGTCACAATTACATTTGCTAATGAGATAACAGCAGATGCTGGAAACAATGCAGAAAAACAGCTGTGCACCAACTGACCCAAAACTGGGGGCTGACAACACAAAAATAGACATGTCGAGCAATTACAAGCATATATATTATGCAGTAATGTCAGTTTGGTTCATTGCAGTACAGCCAACATGATTTACTTGAAATTCCTAACAACTATTGTACTGAAATTGCTTATCATACTCAAAAATGCTAAATGGATGAACATTAAGTAGTTAACATGGTGTCCAACTAAAGCCCTACAGGGGATGCTTCATAAGGATCTTGCTTTAAACTCTCTACAACCAGTTACAAGTGACGGACTTTTCCATCAACCTGAACAGTTATTGGCTCAAGGCCTGTTGTATCAAACAAAATGACTCTTTATGTACCTTGAATGTGCAGTTTGTAATTAATTCGATGTTAAAATACTATACCTCCACTTATAATCACGAGGCAACTACAAGTAAGCCATTTGTTGTTCAACAGTGTAAACACTGTGGTGCTTTCAAAACATTGCTCTGTTTTCTCTGATGGGCCTCTTAATCTGCCTGACAACAGCAACACTGGCTCAACCAATGGCTTAAGTTGGGGGGCATGGCTATGTGTTCATTTGACCAATGGTAGATGGGGAGTGTCTGAGGAAACCTGTTTGAATACAGTTATTATTTTTTTGTACTTGCATCTGGTGCTGTGTGATCGACTTGACCTTGGTGACCACAAGCAGAGAAAAGTTTGTACATTTTGAAGCAAGTAAATGGGTTAATTTGGATTTTAATGTAGACTTTTCACCTCAGTGTTTCATCTACTTTTACTCCCGTTTCATGCTTCCTGCTTGCTGGATAGTTGTATACTGTGTTCTTTCCAATTTATTTGATATGAATTGCTTTTTGTAGATGCCGTTTTCACCCTTTCTTCTTTCTAAAACCTCTGAGACACAATTTCACACTCTTCTAGCTAGGCGGAAGGGGATAAAACTCCCCAAGGCTCCTAAAGTTTGAACATATTTCACCACAAAGAGGAAGAGTCCAAACTTAGTGACACAGTTTCGGCCATTATGATGCTAGCTGCTCTGCGCGCCACTAACTTTGATGAGAGAATAACAAATAGCTTGGGGAAAAGGCACTTTTCCTGGAAGTAATATATAGATTTTTAAGTTGTTTATTTTAGTTTCTATGGTTTAACTTATAGTAAATATCAGTGAAGTTTAAAATAAAACAAGTATTGAGACTGTGTGCTAATGATTTTAGCATGGTTGTACAAAAGAAACTGTGGTATAATGCACAGCTTTGAGTGGCTTATTACACAATATGATGGTCAATTAATAGTAATGAATTTGATGGTAAAAATAGTAACGAATTTCATGGTTTTTTTATTAGTCATTGGAGGCTTTTAAAAACAAGATGTTGAGTTAACATGGTAAATATTGCAATAAGAAATGCTTTATCTTTAAACCAATAGAGAGTTGGACAAATTAATACACTTCTTTGCTAGTCTTGATTAAATGTATTTTTAATTAAAGTCTGCTAAACCTATTTTCTTTCTTTCTGTCGGCTTCTTCGGATCTCACTGATTACCTCCAAAGAGTTAATTTACTTGGCTCTGTAGCCATGACTCAACACGGTGCCGTATGTTTCCAATATTTTTGGACACTGATTTTCCTGTCCTGTGCCCTACTGTAATAGCAAAGAGAGCTCGGGTCGCTGTGCTGTCAATTGGACACTTCCAGCGGTGGACGGGAATCCAAGTGCTTTGATCGCCTTCCTGTGGTACTTGTGGTCCAAGATCAATTGGACAAAGACGGAATGAAGTGGACCCTAAGAGGGGCAACCAGACGATGGATGCCACTTGAAGAGAAAAGCAATTGTTGGTATAGCAATGCATTTCATCTGACCATGTTCTTTTTTCATTTTTTCAGATTTTAAACTGATGGATAGAATTATTGTTGTTCCAAAAAAAAAAAAACACAAATCACACCATAAAAGTGTCATACATTTCATATGACTTTTAATTGGTTTTCTTTAAATTAATTTTTTTTTCTCTCAATTTTAAGAGTGCTCAAATGCTAAATTGGCCAGAATTATATTATATTATATTAATTACATTATATTGAGAGTATTATGATTATGGCAGTTTGCCAGTCACTTATTTTCATCCCTTCCAGGACAACAAGTGGATGATTTTGTTAATTAAAAATAAATTTACTCACACATTTCACATTTGTTCCACATTTCATGGCAATATAAACAAACATGGTTGTGTCGTGCTAATGACTTAGATGTTCCATAGTCTAGGGAATAGGTTCCGTCTAGTTCATGAACATCTGACATTTCATGCCATACATACCAATGTCATACTTGACACTAACAGTTTGTATCCTGAGACTCAGCAAGCCAGTGCAAGTATTATAATTTTTTTTATACTCCCCTTATCGTCACTTCTGTCGGCTGTCTTTTTCTGAGAAAACACACAAAGAGGTGGAAAGGCTCTCCGGCAGATGCTTTGTTAAATACATATCACATTGCTATAGAGCTGAGGAAACACCAAGAGTATTTAGAAAGTCATTGGTTTTCGTTGAGGCCTGAAATTAAATTGAGAAACAAAAATGACGGAAGCTGATGGAGTGGAGAAAAAAAGTGCCCTAAATCTGGAGCATGGCATGCGTTCGGCTCAGTCTCTGGAAAAATGTGCGTCCATCTGGAATCCAAAACTGCTACATTAGAACTGTTTTACATTTCTAAGAACCATGTCTCTGTTATGCTCCCAAAAAAACGTAGACTTTGAATGACAAAGCATATGACCTACAGTACATACATACCTTCCCATTTGCAACAAGTAATTATCACTCCATTATATGGACTTTTTTTCAGTTATATTATGTAAAACAGGATTTTCCTATTATCCATACCATGTAAGCATACTTGAACTACAACTTGCTGCTAAGTAAGGTTTAGTCGAATTAGGCATGTACAGTGGGGCAAAAAAGTATTTAGTCAGCCACCAATTGTGCAAGTTCTCCCACTTAAAAAGATGAGAGAGGCCTGTAATTTTCATCATAGGTATACCTCAACTATGAGAGACAAAATGAGAAAAAAAAATCCAGAAAATCACATTGTAGGATTTTTAAAGAATTTATTTGCAAATTAAGGTGGAAAATAAGTATTTGGTCAATAACAAAATTTCATCTCAATACTTTGTTATATACACTTTGTTGGCAATGACAGAGGTCAAACATTTTCTGTAAGTATAACAGAGGTTATTTACATTTATTACTGGTACAGTAGCAAAAACAGCAGTTTGATTGTAGGGATCTAAGAAAGGGTGCAAATGCTTACGTGAAACTAACTGACTGCACAATTTGATGAATAAAATCATATTGCTATTATATATCAATTTGAATATAAAATAACTGTAACAATAATGATAATTTAATTGTACTGTACAACAGTAAAATTACTCATATTTATTTTTTAATTTATTCATTTTGTTTAAAAAAAAGAGCCATGCTTTGCCATGCTTTTTTTTTGAGGACTGCACTGTCTTTGACAAATAAATTATTATAAATTAAAATCTATTGTATACTAAAGTAAGCAATATATTTCTGTAAATACAATTATAAAAAGATACAAATAGATAATAATAATAATATTATTATCATTATTATTGTTAAAAATAAATATGTATTATTATTATTATTATTAAAACATTAAATAAATGTCTTATTATTATTATTATCATCATTATTTTAAAACATTAATACATGGTATTGTAATTATACTATTTTACCGAAAAACAACAACAATAATAATTAGGGATGCACCGATACCAATACTGAGCTCCTGTACTTGTACTCGTTAAAATGCCCCGATACCAAACGCCGATACCACACAGCATGTGTTAAGTGCCATATTTAGACAATGAAACACCGACAACAGAACAACAGACAGCAGAATGGAGTTATTAGAGCTTAAGGATGTCTATGAAGTATATGTATACAATGAATATAATGTTAAACATTCAGTATTGACTGTACAGCTGATGTGCGCAAACTGATAAGCAAAGCACGCTGAATGGATTGAACGCACTGCGGCGCAGATGCGTGAGATGGTCGAGTGAATATGCCTTTCTCACAGACATCATTGGAAAGTTTGTAGTTCGGACGGATACGTGAAAAACAAGTAAAAGAATGCACAAGTTACTTAACGGTAGGGAGAGAGCGCGCGTGGAATTCTGTTGTGTGATCTTTGATGTTCACTCACTTAGCACATGCATCATTGGATTAAAACTAAATCGTAAAAATAAGACCATTTATAGGGGCATTCACTATAAACATCAAATATTTTTAACCTTAGGCATACACGACTTTCTGGCGAAAGTGAATTTAGCAGCCTGTGTGAAATGCACTAGGCTGTACTATTCTGTATCAGTACAAATACCTGCACGCGTTGCGCGTGTTTTGCTTTCTTGAGTGTTTCTGCATTATATGAGTGGCTTTGGAATATAAATCACAGCACGTTTCAGATGAAAAAAATGCGACTTCTATGTATGAAAATATTACAGTTAGGAGATTTATAACGAGTGGTTCCCTGCATTATTACAGCAAAGCGCGTGATTACAGTACTGAGCCGCTGCAATGGAGCAGCTCTAATGCTATTCAATTAAAGATGATGTACCATAGAGCAAAAAAATGAACAGTGAAAGTAACAAAAACTTGTAAAATACATTTTAATGGGCATAATTAAGTGTGAAAATAACCAAAGGAAATACAGTAAAACCAAAAATTATTCAGAGACTAGATATAATTTTTGATATTTTTTTTACTAGTGGGTGCAGGACACTATATAGTTAATTTATGTAAATGAGGATAGCAAAATAAAGTAAACTGACAAATTATACCCACAATTTCAACATAGAGTGGACTACCAGTAAAACTGATACAAATTTGGGACCAAAAAATTATTCAGTCTGAGTCTGGGAAAAAAAATTAAGTTCAGGTTTGCATGAACAAACCTGGGTGACAGCATGCCCAGGAGACTACAGGCTGTCATTAAGGATAAGGGTTGCCCGACTAAGTATTCATAGTTGTGTAAATACTGTCATACTAACAGCTGTCTAATTTTTGGTTGATTGTAATCCATTACCTTTCTATCAAAGTTATCTAACATTATCAAGCTGAATTTGTTCTGACACAGTTTAACTCTGAGTTCTTGTCATATTTTATTACCATTCTCTAAACTATAGCGAATAAATAATGTGATAATGTGAGAAATGCTGAAGGTGTCTGAATACAGTTTGGTTTGTATCTATTTGATAAATGAAGTTAACCAACTAATATTATACATACTATTTTGGTTTCTGTACCCAATATTTTAAAAATTTACAAATGCAATAAAAATATTGGTATCGGTACTCGATATCGGCAAGTACCAAAAATAAAAGTATCGGTATCAGGCGAGTATTGGAAAAAGGGGTATCGGTGCATCCCTAATAATATTAATAATAATAATAATAATTCAGTACAACTGTAAAATTACTTTACTGATATTTATTTCTTAAACTTTAATATTTTATGTTTGAAAATTTTCTTTTGGTGGAAAACCAACACTATTTAATTGTTTAGTTATGCAAACATCTATGGAATTAATAAATATTCAAATAAATAAATCTGAATACATTTGAAATAAATATTCATTCATTTGCCATTATTCCAAAATATTTTTTATTTCATTTTTTCCCACGCACAGTGGAAGTTAATGGAGTTCAATGTTGTTTGGTCTCCAGTGTTCTTCAAAAATATCATCTTTTGCGCTCTATAATGTCACACAGATTTGAAGGGATTTTAAAGGTGATCGGTCCCTTTAATTTAGTAGCACTGCTGCTTTTACTCAGTTACCTCCCAACATTTCTGTGTATTATCTCTTACTAATATATCACTTTAACCTGGTTATAGTGACGCATCAAGAATGCTGAAACTGAACATTCCCTAATAGTGTTGAGGGGAGAGACCACCTCCCCACCTCTCTGATGGATAGCCAGTGCTGCTTCAGCACAACTCAGGAAGGGGGCCATCATTTGATGCTTGAACATCAGCCCTAAAGTTCAATCTTTGGATTTTGGATTCTAGTAATAAAGAGACAGACTTTTCATTTGCTCTAGAGCAGAATAGTCCTGTGAGGGCTTCAGTGCACCTCTCGACACAAGCGGCACGAAAACCGAAATAATTACGCCCAAAGATAGCACTGTTGATTTGCATTAGTTACTACATTTTAGAGAGTTTCATTTAGTTTATTAGTTCATATTAGGGGTGGGCGATGTGACCAAAATCTTGTATCACGATATGAGTAATTTTATATCACGATAACTGTATATATCACGATATAGTTATTTTTTTCTTTTAATAAGGCTTTTATGATAATAAAATCTTTGATACCATATAATTTTCATAATCCTTGTCACCAATGTCAATATCAAACTAATACAAGAAAATAATGGGGGGAAAAACAAGCTCACTGGAGATAAATAAACAGTCAGTGATGAAAGAAGAAAAATAAACTAATTACAAGCAATAGGACAAAAACTACAATAAAAAATAAATAATTAATTAGTCTTCACTGTGTAAGTTATAGCTATCTATCTATCTATCTATCTATCTATCTATCTATCTATATCTATATATCTATATATAGGCATAATTATTAGCAATATCATTATTTATTTATTTATTTTCGTGTAGTTACAAAAGTGATTTAGGCAAGAGCAGTGAGAGATTTTCTCTCACTGTTGTTTGATTAACATTAATGGCAGACAGGACAAATATTGGACAGCTTCCCCTTTAAGATCGAAGTCCGGATCCAATATACTGTTACACATGTGCTTTCTCTCGCAACGGTTTACGTTCCCTTAAGACCTAAATGACTGTTTATGAGGATACTTGCAAAGCCGGACATTTGGACACATATAAGTGTTTATGCAATCGTTTAAAGCCAATAAAGAGGCAAAAATGCTCACAAGCTCTATTAGCAGCTGATGCGTGGCTTACGCACTCCTCTCACACAGAAACGGAGACAGCGCATGCATATAGCTCTGTTGTTTCAACGGCCTAAAATCAGTTGTTTTAAACTGAAGTGCTTAAAAACGCATGCAAACATGAAGTTTTCATGACCACTGCATCCCCGTGTAATGCATGTAAGACTGCCGTCTTTCAAATGATGAAAAAGTATTGCCGTAAACAATGTATTTTGCTGGCACCACGAAATAAACGATAGAGCATAATATGAAACGATAGACTTTTAATTTCGTCCATCCGATATATCTCGACCTATCGCCCAGCCCTAGTTCATATGGTGTATATTGTATGAAAATTTATTTTTCTATTAGAAAAATAAGAATGAAGATCCACCCCTAAACATAAGCTTAAGCAGATTGTAAGGAAATGTAAAAATGAGATTTTACGAATTCATAAAAATGAGTACAAAATAAATGCCATGCAATTTTGTTGTTTATTTCTATTTTATTTATCTATGGAATATTCAATTTAGGATTATTTTTGTAGTTTTAGTTTTCTAGCTTCAAGTAGTTTCTAGTTTTATGTTAGGGCTGTCAAACTTAACATGTTATCTAATAGCATTTAAAGGTGCTGTATGTAGGATTGACAACTTGTGGTTGAACTAGGTATTGCAGTCCAAATTCAAAATATTGGAAAGGGGTTTTTTTCCCACCCGGCTCCTCCTCCTCGGACTTGACACGCATGCAGGCTGCCAGATTGCTGACTCTGACCCCTTTCGTTTGGCAGCTTCCATGACTGAAATGAGATACGCTGTGTTTTCCGCCAACTGGCAACCCAGGGTGCCGAAATACAATTGGGTAAACTGGCAGTGGGTGGGTTACACAGACCAAAACAGAGACAGCCAATCCGACACGGAACACCCATTTTCAAAGGAGAATAACTGACTAGCATTGTTTTTCAGATAAACAAGCATGTTAACTTAACATGTTTCTTAGATATCTGCAAACATATTATAGTATTGTATGCTTTAGTAGAGTCAAAACCTTACTTACAGCACCTTTAAAATATATATTTTTTCATGCTTACAGCAGACTGGTTGTAATGTTTTATAATCTACTACAAATATACATAATATACACACAAAATGCATTTGTGGACATTTGAGTTACAAAAAAAGTATTTTAATTTAGTTTAAATTGTTCATAATTGTTAGTTTTTATTTCAACCCAAAATCAAAACTTAACTATTCTACAAGGTGGCAATTTTGTATGAATTTGGACAGTGTGAATTGTATGAAAATGTATGATTTTTCTCTTTATTTTAATTTTTTAATTTATTTTTTGCTTCATAGATCATATGAAAATATAAGAATGAGATTGTACAAATTGTTTGCTTTTGTTTTATTTATCTACAGTGTTTCTTTTTAATTTTGTTTAATTTTTCTAGTTTTAGTTTAATTTTTATTCAGTTTTAGTATTTTAGGGCTGCCAAAGTTAATGATGTTAACTGATATAAATAAATAATTTATATTGATTATGAATTATTCGTTTTTATGCTTACTTTAGATGGGTTGCAAAGCTTTATAATATATACAGTATATATATATATATATATATATATACAGTATATATATATATATATATATATATATATATATATATACA
>NW_015505338.1:379003-385362 GCF_001515645.1 Sinocyclocheilus grahami
TATATATATATATATATATATATATATATACACAAACAAAATATGTGGACATTTGTTTTTCATTGAGTTGTATTTTAGTTTAGTTAAATGTTTTCCCATTTATGTAAATGTTTTATTTCAGTGCAGTCTCATGGGAAATTGTAGCTATTTTACGAGGTGGCAATGTTGTCAATAAAAAAAAAAATTGTATGCTGAAGCATGAAAGTCCATCCTCAAATCTAACCATCAGGGTCGTAAGCAGATTGTACAGAAACATTGAATGATATCGTAGAAATTCATACAAATTAGCTACCAACTCTCCAAAATATCAAATAGCTGCGAATTGCTATAAGTTTGGGTTATTTCGATTTTGTATATGTATAAGAATGTTTATTTTTAACTTAGTTTAAAAACTCGAGAACTAAAACTATGAGAGTAGTTTCATCTTTACTTAGTTTTAGTATTTTAGGGCTTCCAAAGGTAATGTATTAACTGGTATCATAAAAATATAAACTATTTTTTATAAAGTTTTTATATTTACTGCGGACAGATTTTAAAATGTTCGCCATTAGATTGTGTTCTTTAGTTTCAAATCAGTTGAATTTTTTTCATTTATTAATTTAATTTACGTTTTAAACGTCCCAAATGAATGGGAATGGAAAGCATAAGTACATTTTTCAAAACATCTCCATTTGTGTTTCACATGTGCAAGTAAGTCTTATCGGTTTATATGACATGAGGGTGAGTAAATGATGACAGAGTTTTCATATTTTGGGTAAACTATTTATTTTAGGACTGGATGACTCATCTAAATTTACACAAAGAAAAAAACTGCTTATTTGATGTAAACTAATGTGTAACAGTATATAACGTTGTATTGCATCTGTCAAGAACCCAAACCACATTAAGAAATCTGGGACTGCACTTCAAACGGACTGTAACTTCTGTGGTTTCTCTGAAACAAATTAAGCCTCAACCTTGAAAGTGAACCATTTTAAGAGAACCACCATGATCATAATGTTTTAGTCTAAGATAGAACTAATTTGTGTCACTGACTTTCTCATATGTACAGAAAGTTTTGGAGCAGAAAGGACGTTAATTTCAAGACTCTACGCAGTCAAATATGCACTGAGGGGAATTTAATGAGAGGTGCTGCGGTCACAAAAAAAGCCAAATAAACTCTCGAGGGGCCTTCAGGGAACTTCTAGTAGTTTTATTTATTTTATTTTATTTTTCGCTTTTTGCTGTAATCTCATGAACAGCTGGAGAAGTCTGTGTTCACATTAAATTATATTACTGAGACTATTCTGTCAAATATATACTCTGAACTTAAAGAGGTCATATATATGCCTCATCAGTTAATGTATTGTGAAGTGAAAAGCTGTGTGTTTGTAAGAAACAAATCCATCAAGACATTCTAACTTTAAACTGTCCATTCTTACTTCCAGTGGAAATGGATAAAGGACTCATATTTTGGCAAGAAGCAACAGTTTAAAGTTAAAAACACAATGATGAATTTATTTCTTACAAACATGCAGCTTTTCTCTTCACAAGATGTTAATTAACTGATAGACTGGAGTGGTGTTAGTTGCTTGTGGATTATTGTGATGTTTTTATCATCTGTTTGGACTCTCATTCTGACGGCACCCATTCACTGCAGAGGATCCATTGGTGAACAAGTGATGTAATGCTTTCTCCAAATCTGATGAAGAAACAAACACATCTGCATCTTGGATTGCCTGAAAGTGAGTACATTTTCAGGAATTTTTCATTTATAGGTGAATTATTCATTTAAGACTCGTATAAACAGTCTCTGTTATGATTGGCTAACGCAACTGCATGCAAAATTACTCATCCAGTATCGTTTGTACGGTAACACTTTATTTTGATAGTCCACTTTAGACATTTTACTAACAGTAAGTAACTTTGCAACTACATGTCAACTAGCAGTCATTAGAGTATTAGTAGACTGTCTGCTTAATATCTTCTAACACTTTATTTTGATGGGTCAATAACATTCAACATACTGACTATGAGAAACTTTGCAAGTATGTCAACTTATTCTACTAACCCTAAACCTACCCTAACAGTCTACTCTGAGAGTTAGTAGACATGTAGTTGCAAATTAATTAGAATTTGTTGACGTATGTAGTTGACATGCAGTTACAAAGTTACTTATAGTTAGTAGAATGTCTAAAGTGGACTATCGAAATAAAGTGTAACCGTTTGTACTGCTTCATCTTTCAATAAAAGCCTGTAAATGGCACATTATTTTGTGACAGGATCAAAAAACAATACTTTTTAATTTTTATTTTAAACATTAATGTTACTTGAAAAGATCAAGGGATATTTTTGGATGTCACGGATGACCCCTTTTAATGCTGATCAGTTAGTGCTTCCTTGCGGGTGAGACTTTATTTGCATCTTGAAGAATTGTGCCCTGCCATTTAGAGCAGATAGGAGCACTAATCGATTTGCTAATTAAGCGCATGTCTTGGTTTAATCACACGGGCCTACCTTGAATTACCTTCAAGCACTCCTTAAAAAATGTGTCATGTTCAGATGAAGACTGATGGGGGACAAAAGAGAGAAAAAAGAGAATTTCTATAGAGAATATAGAGCCTATTTCTAGTGTGTGACAACAATACTAAATTATCAGTAACCTAATTTTTCAAATGAAACTTTACTACAAAACTATAAACGACCATTCAAAAGTTTGGGGTCTTTGAGATGTTTATATATATATATATATATATATATATATACACAGTATATATATACACAGTATATATTGTCTTTTATGCTCACCAAGGCTGTATTTATTTGATTAAAAATACAGTAAAATCAGTAATATTGTGAAATATTATTACAACTTAAAATAATTGTTCTCTATTTATAATACATTTTAAATTATAATGTATTCCTGTGATGTAAAGCTGAATTTTCAACATCATTACTCCAGTCTTCAGTGTCACACGATCCTTTTGCCTGATGTTGATCTTAACAGGTCATTACTAAGCTGTCATGTTTTACAAATGACTTTTCTCCTTTGACCCACAACAGAGGCTTTCAAGGTAATCTATATGAATGAAGGTCTGGATATCCAGGCATCACAGGGGACCCTGTTGCGATCTGTCGCTAGCTCATTAGCAACGCTACCATTTTTGCTAGCACACTACCTGCAAGATTACTGTCAGTGATGAATGTTGTTATTGCTTTTTGCTGGGGAACTTGGGCTCTTCTGGTTTGCCTTGTTGAATATAAGTTTTGCCCTATAAGTAGTTTGAGGAGGCGTATGGTTTGACACGGTTTTCATATTCAAGATAAATTGCTCTTTATGGTTTAAAACACTTGTCTCATGTCTCACGCATGTCTCAACAGGATTTGTCTTTCTGATGTCATTATCAGCTGTTTAGACTCTCATTCTGATGGCACCCATTCACTGCAGAGGATCCATTGGTGAGCAATTGATGTAATGCTACATTTCTCCTAATCTGATGCAGAAACAAACATCTACATCTTGAATGGCTTCAGGGTGAGAATTTTCAGCAAATTTTCCTTTTTGCAACAAAATGGTGACTTGTCTTTGACTTATTTTCTGCTGTGGAACAAAAATGTAGAAGTTCAGCTGAAAGTCTGAGCTTCTCTTTTTCATACAATGAATGCGAACAGAAGCTGTAAATACCAAAAGCACCAAAAAACACCTTAAATGTA
The DNA here is from genome assembly GCF_001515645.1 of Sinocyclocheilus grahami. Taxonomy (NCBI): domain Eukaryota; kingdom Metazoa; phylum Chordata; class Actinopteri; order Cypriniformes; family Cyprinidae; genus Sinocyclocheilus; species Sinocyclocheilus grahami. The sequence goes on from NW_015505338.1 coordinate 382,697, forward strand.
TCATAAAATGGTAATGTGTAATGTCCGTATTGAGTGGCAGCTTGTCATTTGCTGGGACTTTAGTCGGCAGCTTGGCAGTGGCCTCCTGTCGTCTGAGATGTGGTGGTGGTATGTTGCTGAGAACAGGCAGCCATGGAAGAGGAGTAGAAAGTAGAGTTCCAGTGCGCATAGACATGTTTAACTGAACGTCTACTAGCTTGGTGTGGGATGATCTGGACCAGACCGGTGCACAGTACTCTGCTGTTGAATAACACAGAGCAAGTGCAGTGGTCTTTAGTAGTGTTGGGTCGTTCTTGAATGATTCGTTAATTTTGAACAAATCTTTAATGTGACTCGGGAAGAACGAGTCGTCTCGGGGAGTGATTTGTTCAGTCGCGCATGCGCAACATCATATAGGTTCTGTACTGGAATTAGTCAAGTAGTTCACCTGTTTCGAGTCTTCGGGTTTGAGTCGTTCGTTCATCATGTGACAGCCCCATAAGCTTAACCAACACAGTCTGAGCCGGAAAGAGAATTGATTAGTTCATCTCTCGAGTCTTCGGGTTTTTCGAGTCATTCGTTCATCACATGACAGCCCCATAAGCTTAACCTATGCAGTCTGAGCCAGAAAGAGACTTAATAATAATAACCAACTCTTTATTACCTTTGTTACAACATTCAGTGTTATGGAAAAGAACCATCATGACAGAAATTCACACATTTAAAAACGGTAAGAAGTAAAAAGCTACAATTTGAGAGCAGAAACGCATCACATAACTGTAAGAGTAAATAATGATAACAATTATTATAACTATGCACCCGTTTGTAAGGAATCTTGTAAATTAACTAATTTCTCTATCCGATGCTGTCACGTAACGTGACAAAAGAACGAACGATTCGAAAGACTCGAGAGATGAACTAATCAATTCTCTTTCCGGCTCAGACTGCATTGGTTAAAGCTTATGGGGCTGTCACGTGATGAACGAACGACTCAAACCCGAAGACTTGTCAGATAAGAGGTGAGGTGAGCTAATCATGGACTGAAGACCCAGGTAAACAATGAATTAATATTTTCTGTTTCTTATAGCATTATAGTTTTGTCTTGTTTGTAGTGTGATCAATGTTTGTGTAAGTAGTAGACGTGTTAGGGAAGTAACATGTAACATTTGAATTATATTTTGCTAAAATGAACGAAAAAAAGATTCGTTCATTTTGCTGAACGAGACTCAAAGGTCCAAGTCGGTAAAATGATCCAAACTTCCCATCACTAGTCTTTAGTGCCTGGGCTCTTGCACCCCAGCTTTTGCTGGCCAGTTTACGGAGTAGATTATTTCGAGAGCTGCTGTCTTCTTCAAATAATCATGATATGTTAATGAACGGTCCAGGGTAACGCCGAGGTACGTCGAATTTGGATCATGTTTAATCCAATGGCCCTTGAGGAAGATATTGAACTCCCGTTTGGCTTGGGCATTGTGGAGATGGAAGATACTAGATACCGTATTACCGTAGTAGTTCCCATACTCATTTCATCTAAACATTCTCTTCTCTTTCTCTTAACAATACCCATCCCTCTCGATCCAAGCAACAAGATCACAGATGCTGGTATCGAAACCAGGGTCTTCTGTTTGCAACCCCTAATTGCTAACCTCTCCAGGGTCACAAGTACTCTAGGTACAGAGTTAGACTTCCCTTTATCAGAGCTATTATTTAGGACTCAGTTGTGCTTTACTCCCTTGTACAGGCCTTGGTTCAAGGATAAACTTTGCTATTCTCCCAAAGCCAGCTCCCAAAGCCATGCCTAAGAGACATCATCAGTAGTGTTCCTCAGATTTATTGAATGTTTTGGCTCTTTAAACACTATATACCCTCTTCCAACTTCCTAGGCATGTGCCTCACTCCCTATGGACCCGCAATTTCAAAGTCATTGTGGTCTAATTCCTGTCATTATTTTCTTAAGAAAATTCCTCTTCCTTAAAAAAAAATTCTCCTACCTAAAAAAACTTCTTTCATAAAAATAAATCCCTTTCAAGAAAAACTCCAAGACTCTGGATTTCTCCTATTTTTTGTTTGTATGCAAATATGCTGTTGCTTTGGTTGGTGCTAATCACCTGTAAGAGACTGGGTTCCAATTAGGCCTATTAACCCAAGGCGACCTTCCTTGTGTACTGTCCAAGTGGAGCCTGGGGGGGCTGGTTACCTACCTTCTTCCCCAAGTGACTCCTTCGTTTACACAGCAAGGTTTCCAGAGTTATCCGAAAAAGAGCCAGAGTGGCGGGCACCTAAGAACCAAGATTCTACCAATTGTTCTCCCCAAAGTCAGCCACTACCCTTAACCGACTTTACACTCACCTGAGTGCGACCACAAAGGAGCAGAGAACCCTAACTGGCTCCTCTCTTCCTTGTCATTGTAGCGTCTGGACCACTCAAACACACAATATATATTTTGCTAGCTAGATTTAACAAATACTCTGTAACACCCCAGGAAGCCGAACAGGCCCCTGGTTCCATGGTAACCCTGACACCCGATACATTTATGACCTCCTGGAATTTAGGTGAAGAAAATCGCTTCCTTGCCCATAGGGAAAATCCACAAGGGAAGGACTTTTCTTTGCTAATTAATTAATAGGAAAACCTTTCTTTGAATGAACACACATGATCCTTCAGGTCATTGGGTATATTATTGTCAT
>NW_015505338.1:385373-402714 GCF_001515645.1 Sinocyclocheilus grahami
TGTGTGTGTGTGTGTGTGTGTGTGTATGTTAGACCAGTTTATGTGTTTGTTTATGTAGGATGTTAGACCAGTTTATGTGTTTATGTAGTATGTTAGACTAGTTTAAGTGTTTATGTAGTTAATAAAACCTTACTTGTATCACACTTGACGTGGTTCATTGTTTGCTCATAACTGGAGTCACTTAATCATGCAGATTTATGCTACAAGCTTTTGTAGAATTGTACAGTAAGAAAGTTATTTCCTTTAACCAGGAAATTAACGTTCTTAGAATTGACAAGACAGTTGACCCTGAGAGGTCAGCTAAATATCTACAGCGGATCTAAAATATTCATAATTAATCATAACTAGTTATGATTAATTATTCATATTTCCCATGAGCTGATTTGTTTCATCATTCTTAACTTTCTACCCTTACTGTCACACCAGTGGCGAGAAAGATTTCCACCATGATCCTTTGCAATACCCAAAACTCTTCAATCTCCTGTCGATGTCTTTCCCAAAACTCAACTCCCACTGAGCCCCCCTCCCCATCCTTCCGGTTCCATTCCCACACTCATTCCATCATCTAACACTTTCTTCTGCCCGATTTACTTGTCTTTTTACCACCGCCTATTTCTAAAATATAATTACTAACAACTAGTCCAACTCCACCTCCCCCTGAAACCATCCCCAATCCTTCTACCTCATCTCTCCCTCCTGTTCCATTCCAATAATTGTCCTATGCCCAGAACCACTCGTCTTTTTCTCACCGGCTCACAGATACTTGTCTCCCCCTTCCCCTATCGTTTCCCTATCCATCCCGAAAAGGTTTTCAGATGCAAAAGCCTCTAAGTACATCTGACGTTTTTCTTTAAAATGAGCATTTCTTTCTGGCTACTATGTATAGCTTTCTATGTAAGTACTGGCACTTTTGAATGGGTTGAGGCTGGGATTTAGCGCATTTAAAATGAAAGTACTTGATTAATATATACTATGTGTGGAGAGCATTCACTCAGTATCGTTATCTCATTTTTGACCAAGATTAGGCTTTTGCATTGGAACTCTTCATGTATATATAATGTAATTTTGCAACCTATAATAACAAAGAAACTTCTATTAGTTATTTTATTTATGTATTTATTTTTTGGAGAAAAGAAACACCTTCCCCCAGACAGCCTCCCACATTTATTCCGGTTTGGCTTAGGGTTACTTGCAAGTAATTATGCATAATATATTGTTATTATAATAGTAAGTACATGTAACGTGTAACAAGGACACCTTTCAATAAAGTGTTACCCCTTTTTCAATTATTTGTCTTTCTCTTAGTTCTCAAATCTAGGCATCTGTGATTTAACAATATCATATCTTAAATTTACTTGTAGTACAACTGATTTTATTTTTTAGTGTTTGTTTTAAGGTGTTATTACATTGTAATTTGGTTTAGTTGCTTGTATGTGTGAATAATTTACTATTATTACTATAATAAGTACATGTAACGTGTAACAAATACACTACAAAGTGTTTTATTTTAAATTTATTTTGACAAAATAGTATCAGTTTTTAATTCTGGTAATTTTTTTGGTTATGGTTATAACATGAAAATAACTATCGGCCTATTGTGTCGGACAGAATTTTAATATTGCCTAATCTTTACTGACATCCTAAGCATCTCCATGGGACATTCTATCAAATATCTGCTTTTTTGTTCCACAGACGAAAAAAGTTTTTGAGTTTGGAAGAACTTGAAGGTCAATAAATAATGACAATTTTCATTTTGAGTGAACACTTTTGGTGTATGATATAATTTGAAACTATTCTAACACAGAAATTGCTAGTAAATAATTATATAAAAAAGTAAACGACTGAAAAAGTATTTTGCAAAACATATTTCACAACTTTGTAACTTTGAAAAAAAATATTTTTACAATGTATTTCTTTTCCTACTATTACACTATCAGTTATCAGGATGGTTTCACACTTTTCCTTCTAAAACATTTTTTTTCACACTAGAACCTTATTATGTGGACTGAACCGAGGAACCATCTTCCATCTGCTTCCAATCCGTCCTCCTGGAAGATCAAAGCCTGGTCTGACTGTACTTTCCAACCCAACAGGACAATCAACAATCTCCATCTCTTATCGCAGTCTTTGTTCTATTTTGTATAGGTGCCTGTGATGCTTTGCAGAAGGTATTTGCCGCCTCCGAAACCTGGAGTCTGAGAGAGAAAAGAGGGAACGTAGGGTAAGACCACGGTGAAGATTAAAAGCTGAAGCAAACATCTATTGAAGCGAAAGATGGACAAAGAAGATGCTTGGCAGGGGTTGAAGAAAAGCCAGTCTTTCATCAACAGCAATGATGAGGCCAAATGACATTTCTAATGATTGTGCACTTCAAAGTCCTTCCTCTGAGAGCAGGGAGCATGACTGCAGAGGAAACTCAAGTAAAGTATATGTCAGACATCTCTATTTCAATTGATTTCTTTTATATAAAGGATTGTGGGATTTCACCAAAGGAATCCAAACTTTTTCAATAGATTATTTGATGTAGCAAACCTCGCCTTTTATCACAGCCACGTTATGCTTTTAATTAGTAATCAAGAGACGGGTAATGCTTATTAGCGGTGTTTGCTAAGGCAAGCTACTGATTATTACATATACTTAAGGTTAACGTTGGCATGAAATGAACAATTTAAATGCATGTTATAGATCGTTGAAAATGAAAAGTGCTCTATCATAACATATGCAGGATTTCTCTATTAATTTAGTTGCAATTCTGATTTTTCCGCATGCAGGATTGCTGCTCACTGGATATTTTCTGTTTTTCGGACCATTTTCTGTAAATCCTAGACATGGTTGTGTGTGAAGGTCCCAATAGATCAGCAGTTGATTGTCCAATTAAATATATGCATTAACAAGCATTTGAACAGATGTACCTAATAAGAGTGGCCAGCAAATGTACAAATTCAGAATTGCATGAAAAAAAAATTCCCAATTACCTTTTCTATTTGTTTATCCTATGGCGGAATCAAGCTTCCATAGAAAACAAACAAAGAACAGTATACTTTCAGCTTAAGAATGGCATCAGACAAAAAACCAGCTCACTAGGTTTTGGAAAAGAGCCATCAAGTCCATTTAGGAAACACTGAGAGCAGAAACAATTTGAAACTTCATTATCATCACGCAGAGGTGTTGGATTCTTGTAGTTTGACAGTTAGCGTGGGAACTGTGTTGTCAAAAAAGTCAAATGCGATACCAGTCAATTTAGAAACACTGTCTCACAAATTATTTGGCAGATCTCAGAAACTATTCAAGACTATTTAAATCCTCATTCCCTCAAGGCTTTTGCAGACATGATTTGTTTCTCAAGCTGTTTTTTTTGTGCACTACTTAGTAGTGCCACACACTTTTAATCGTGGGGTTGGGATTTCAAAGCCTTTATGCTGTAATTACATGTTTGTTTTTGTCATTTCAAATAGGTCTTTAAGAGAAAATCCGTGGGACAGGTCAGATGACAGAGTTTTTATCCCTGAATGAATTGCTTGTGGAGAGGGAGGATAAGTTTAAACAATACAACGCCATTTGTTATATTGGAAAGTGTTGAAAAGCACTGTGGGATATTGTCTCCTGTGATGCCTGGGCTCTGGGCCAAGCTGAAAACTGGCAAAATGTCTTAGATGGCCATTGAGAAATACAGGTGCATCTCAATAAATTACAATGTCATGGAAAAGTTCATTTATTTCAGTAATTCAACTCTGTGACGAGAGAGGCGGGGCCGAGAGCCGTGGGAACGGAGCGAGGCCGGTGGAGTAATTGCGAATGCGCGACACCTGCGCCACTCACCGGTCTCGAGTCTCACGGAGGAGCTCCGGAAGGATACAAAGGAGGAGTGACGACAGGGAAAGACGAGAGAGGACCAGGCCTGGATTTTATTTTGTGTTTTGGTTTTGTTTGTGCGCGACAGTCGTCCGCGAGGGGCTGTCGCGCTGTTTTGAGTGTATTTTATTATTAAAGTTTCTTTTGAGTGTTCGCCGGTTCCCGCCTCCTTCTTCCCGACCTACAAGCTTTGTTACAAACTCAAATTATGAAACTCATGTATTAAATAAATTCAATGCACACAGACTGAAGTAGTTTAAGTCTTTGGTTCTTTTAATTGTGATGATTTTGGCTCACATTTAACAAAAACCCACCAATCTGTGGTTCAGGAGTGGCTTGACAAGAGGAATACGACAACTGTAGCCAAATTCCTTGACACGTCTGTGTGTGGTGGCTCTTGATGCCTTGACCCCAGCCTCAGTCCATTCCTTGTGAAGTTCAATCGATTTTAATTGACAATCCTCATAAGGCTGCGGTTCTCTCTGTTGGGTGTGCATCTTTTTCTTCCACACTTTTTCCTTCCACTCAACATTCTGTTAACATGCTTGGATACAGCACTCTGTGAACAGCCAGCTTCTTTGGCAATGAATGTTTGTGGCTTACCCTCCTTGTGAAGGGTGTCAATGATTGTCTTCTGGACAACTGTCAGATCAGCAGTCTTCCCCATGATTGTGTAGCCTAGTGAACCAAACTGAGAGACCATTTTGAAGGCTCAGGAAACCTTTGCAGGTGTTTTGAGTTGATTAGCTGATTGGCATTTCACCATATTCTAATTTGTTGAGATAGCGAATTGGTGGGTTTTTGTTAAATGTGAGCCAAAATCATCACAATTAAAAGAACCAAAGACTTAAACTACTTCAGTCTGTGTGCATTGAATTTATTTAATACACGAGTTTCACAATTTGAGTTTAATTACTGAAATAAATGAACTTTTCCACAACATTCTAATTTATTGAGATGCACCTGTATAGATCTGCTCATTGTGCTCCAATTGAGAGAGAATGAGAGAGAATGAATTTATTCAAGTTTTTCTTGGAACAACAATTGGCGATTGCAGTGCATCTGTTATGAGTGACCTGATTTGGGTTTTTGTGAGTGGCTGGATTTCATAAAATAAAAAAGAAAGAAAATGTCATGTGTATGGTGCTTACATGATCCTTTAGGGCAAACAGTCTTTAAACAAGAATGCAGATGCGTTCTTGCGCAAATAGCGTTCTTTGCAGCAAAGCTAAGGAATGCAACAAGTATGAATTACTATCTGACACATTTCGGAAAAGCAACAACAATATGAATACAATCTTCAAGCTTAACAGTCTAAAAGCTTATCATAATATGAAGTGAGTTCAACTACAGTCAAGTTATTATGGAAGCTTGTTGGAAGCCGCCACTAAATAAAAAATAAATAAATAAATAAAAAGGTAATTGTAACTTTTTATTTCAAAATGTGAAAGTTCTTCTTGCAATTTTGAGGTTTATCTCACAATTCGGACTTGTTTTTTGGAGTTATGAGAAAAAGCCAGGATTGCAAGCATATACACAAAGAATTGCACAATATGCCATTCTTCTTAGTATTGTGATCAAAAACTCAGAATTGTAGGGGGCGAAAAATCTCAAATGCTATATATAAACCCCTCTCAAAATTCTGGGTTTTTCATTCAAATCTGACTGAGTTTAAATCTCAGTTATGTTTAATGTTCTTTTTTTCACCACAGAATAATACATAAATTGCAATAGTAATTGCAACTTTTTATGTCACACTTGACTTTTTTCTGACAATTGCGAGTTTATATCTCACAAATCAGTTTTTCTCAGAATTGCATGAAAAAAAGTCAGAACTGCAAGATAAGTCTTTGTCACGGTGTTGCCTACTGTGTTGGAGCGAGGAGCGAAGGAGACGTAGGATAATTCACCGTGAACAGTCTTTATTAACAACATAGAACCAAGGAACACACACATAGGAATGGGGATAGACGATTGAGACCACACGCAGGACTCTGAAATACAGGGCTTAAATACACATGGAAACTAATGGGACACAGCTGGGATCAATGGAACTAAACGGGGAACACCTGGAACAAATTACATTAATAAGGACAGGAACTGGAAGGACCAAATAAGGGCATATGAAGAGCACGGGGGAAAACCAGGACATGGAGCACGTGGGGAACAAAACACAAGAAACAGAAACAGAGTCTGACATTACTCCCCCCTCCCGGAAGGCGCGTCCACGTGCCTCATAACCAATGGGGCGGGGGGTGGGCGCTCCAGAGCGGCACCCGTTTCGGGCGCAATGGCGGAGCAGGCAGACTGGGAGGCCACGGCGGAGCGGACTGCTCAGGAGGCCACGCCGGAGGAGACCGTTCAGGAGGCCATGGCGGATCAGGCAGACTAGCAGGCCATGGCAGAACAGGGAGCTTGGGGAACCATGGCGGAGCAGGGAGCTCGGGGAGCCATGGCGGAGCAGACAGTTCAGGAGGTCTGGCCTCTGCACTTGGTCCGGCCGCCACGGATGGATCCCCCACTACCAAAACCGCCACCAAAAAGAGGCCATCCGTAGGCCTAACTCGGGAACTGTGGCCCTCCCTGGGCTTGACTTGGGGACTTGAGCCCTCCTTGGGCTGGACGTGGGAACTGGAACTCTCCTTGGGCTGGACATGGGGACTGGAACCCTCTCTGGGCTAAACCCGGGGACTGGAGCTCTCTCTGGACTTATCTCGGGGATTGGGACCCTCTCTGGGTAAAACTCGGGGACTGGAACCGACACTGGATGAGCTCTGGGGCTAGGATGAGGGCGGAGAACAGTCCTTTTCTCCTCATCCTCCTCCTTTGGTTAGAGGACATCGGCGTGGCCGGTGGGCTGGAGAGAGCCATGACCCGGCGAGCTAGAACCAGCTAGAACCCGGCCAGAACCAGCCCGCAGTCAAGCCTGCCGGGCCGTGGCTCTCTCCAGCACGCCGGCTGCGCCGATGTCAAGCCCGTCAAGCCCGCCGATGTCAAGCCCACCGGCCTGGTTCTGGCTCGGGGCCGGATGCTCTCCAGACATCGGAGGATCCCTTCCCTCCAGCTTTGTCCCATGATGTATAGGAGGTCGACTGGGTGATCGTAATTGGCCCAAATAAGGGCATAGGAGGAACATGGGGTAAAATCAGGACATGGAGCACGTGGGGAACAAAACATAAGAGACAGAAACAGAGTCTGACTCTTTACTCCATTGCCTTGATTCTTTTTAATTCATTCAGTGACTCTTTCCGCACATTGCATTGTTACACCAGCAGATGGCAACAAGTGAGAGTCTATTTTTGTGTTATGAGTGAGTAAGCGAGTGATTGAAAATGTTGTTCGCTTGGCATAAATGATGTATCAAAAATATAAAAAAGAAGACAACAATAATAGTTTAAATAAAACCACGTTTAATCATTGCCTCAATCTGCTAGGCTGTATGCACAACCATTGTAGCATTTTGTTGTGCTACACTGCTAACTGTTAAAGAAAGTAGCTTACTTGGAAAAACTACATTGCTTAGAACAGCTTAACTACCGTCACTCTACTGCAAAATGTAGTTAAGTTAGAGTTCCTACTTTTAGTTAGTTACTCCCCAAGACTCCTGGGGACTGGCATCCACAACACATTTGCTGTGTTTCAGCTGGGCAATGCTTACTAAGAATCGATCTGGAGAACAGTCACGTCCAATGGCCACGAAAGATGCAGTGACTAAACCTAAAGGCGAGAGTCAGGGTATTTCTCTTGTATCAGCGCTCATGTGGATATTCCTCCTCTTCAGTCTGCCTCCACACTGCTGCCACACGACTCACACCTCATCTTCCTTCCCAGCATCCCGTGGGCTTTCTTTCCTTCAGCTACTTTAATTGAGTGGGTGATATGTGTGACCAGCAGCCAACCAGCTAAAAATCCCCAGTGGGTTCTAGAACCATTACCCCTTCTTGTTTTGACTTTGATTCGCTACCTTACAAAAAAAAAAATGGAATGCAAGATCCGCCTATTTTCATTAATCCATCTTTTTGGTGCATCTTTATATAGCCTTGATTCATCCACGAGGAACGGTGGCCAAAAATACAAAGCCATTGTGCTAAAAAATGTTGATTTTGAATACTGAATAAACACCACTCAGAAGTTGGAGATTGGAGAGTGGTTTGGGATGAAATTGGCTTTCCGTAAATTTGGAATGAGGTTGGACCATATTTGCATTTGGCCCTGTTGTCCAAGCATGTATAGGATGGTAGAAAACCAGGCAGGGCTCTTGTGAGCATGACTGTTAGAGCGAGCGTCTGTTTGACGTGATCGCCGCCAGATGAGCAGATGGATCTACTGTCGGGAGATTATTCAGATGCCAGTTTTCCAAATACACAATGGTCGAGAACTCTAAAACTCAAATTGAATCATTGTAACGGTGGTCATTTTCAGTCAACATTGAAAAGCAGTGTATTCGCCTTATAGTCACGATTAAATGGAGGTATCGAAAGACATTTTCTTGAAGGGTGGTGAAGGTGGTAAAAAAGAAAAATACAATGTAAAAATTATAAATGTATTCATGCAGAATTAAATAAGCAATAGGATAACACACATTTAGAAAAATAGCACAACTTTCATTTCACTTAAAGGGGTCCTATTATGCCTTTTCACTTTTTTAATTTTAGTCAGTGTGTAGTGTGTATGTTTGGTCATAAAAAAGATCTAGAAAGTTACAAATCTCAAAGTCCACTCCAAAGGGAGATATTTAGTTTTTTAAAAATCAATTTCGGCTCGTTTGGACTACAGCGTTTGGTTTCTGGGCTTTGTGATATCACAAAGCGGCTCATTGGAATATCATTACAAATAATTCCCACCTACAGAAATTCGAATGGTTGGGGGGTGGAGAGGGGCGAGGTCGTGGTTAGAACGCTAGGTTGAGTGAGCGCATCAGACGAGACGATGAAGAAGAGCAGCTGCTGTGCTGTAGCCTCACATTTTTGGCATGTCTAGAACAGCGGTTCTCATTTCCAGTCCTCGCGTACCACCGCTCTGCACATTTTGTGTGTTTCTCTTATTGCTTCATACGTTTGTTATATTTGGCTGTAAGTGCCCTGCGAAGTGGACATTACCGGATATTCCGCCATGATTCCAGTTTGAAGGGAGCGTATATGTTCCATACAAAGGGCATTTAAGTATGCGAGACGTGAATTTAAATTGTATTTATTTACAGAGGTATATTATGTCCCACTTCACGCTTCTCTAGTAAGTTTCGTTTGTGTGTGAAGACGCTGCAGGCAGTGGCGCAGCGCAAATCTGTAAATGAATATTCCGAAGTGAAGTAAACTTCAACAGATTTCCCCTGCTCAGGGAGTAGGGAGCAATGGACACTGTGTAGGGACCATGTCAATCGGAACACAGTTCATGCACGGAGCTCAATTCTAACGAGATGATGATCTGAATCAGGTGTGTTAACAAAGAGAGACGTGCAAAACATGGAGAGCGGGGGTACGCGAGGACTGGAATTGAGAACCGCTGGTCTAAAACAATTCTTACAAGTATAACACAATGACCCTTTTAAATGTTCAATTGATCTTTTGTCATTCAATTCACAAACTGACCCAATTTGAATTTTGTATACCACAAAAAACATGAATATTACAGTCAAGTCAAAGAGTCAAGTGCACTTAGAACTCCAAATCAACTCCATTGATATTTGAATTGATACTCTGTTGAGTGCCTGATTAGAAATCCTACAAAAACACTTTACGATGCCGTCTGAATTGTAATTATGACCTTTTAAGTTGTTACATTTAATTGTATTGTATATAAGCAAGATACATATCATGAGATTAAACAGTTTTTTTTATTACCTTCCACTTTGCAAGCTAAACAATTAGTAAACTAGCTTATCATACCACTAGTGGATGGTTATTAAAACATTTTAAATAGTTACATTTAATTGTAAATGACAAAGATATTAATTGTGTTTTAAACATTTTAAGTTACCTTGCACTTAGCAAGCCATCCATTTAGCAAACTTTCCTAGCATACTACTAGCATAGCATAGTGAACTGTTATTACAGCCTTTATTAAGAACTGAACATGACCAAGATATTAATCGTGAGAATAAGCATGTCTCATAGCAAGCTAACTATTTAGCAGACTAGCTTAACATAGTACTAGCACAGCATAGTGAAGGGATGTTACCTTTATTACCAATTAAATATGACCAAGATATATATTGTGAGAAACAGGTCTCATTCTTTGTATTTTATAAGTCAAGTCAAGTCACCTTTATTTATATAGTGCTTTTAACAATACAGATTGTGTCAAAGCAACTGAACAGCATTAATTAGGAAAATAGTGTGTCAATAATGCAAAATGACAATAGTAAACACTAATTTTTCAGTTAAAGACAGTTCATCATTCAATTCAGTGATGTCATTATCCAGCTCAGTTCAGTTTAAATAGTATCTGTGCAATCACTTGCAATCAAGTCAACGATATCGCTGGAAATGAAGTGTCCCCAACTAAGCAAGCCAGAGGCGACAGCGGCAAGGAACCAAAACTCCATCGGTGACAGAATGGAGAAAAAACCTTGGGAGAAACCAGGCTCAGTCGGGGGGCCAGTTCTCCTCTGACCAGACGAAACCAGCAGTTCAATTCCAGGCTGCAGCAATGTCACATTGTGCAGAGGACTCATCTGGTTCCTGTGGTCTTGTCCCGGTGGTCGTCTGAGACAAGGTCTTTAAAGGGGATCTGTATATGGGGCTCATCTAGTTGTCCTGGTCTCTGCTGTCTTTCAGGGCTGTGGAGGTCCTTTCTAGGTGCTGATCCACCATCTGGTCTGAATACGTACTGGATCCGGGTGACTGCAGTGACCATCTGATCTGGATACAGACTGGATCTGGTGGCTAATAAGGGGAGACACTGTAGTCAAAAAGTCAAGTTTGAGTGTTTTTTCACTCTGAAGTGTTTTTACTAGTGGAAAGAAAACATCTAAAAGACACTGTTAAGTGTTTCTTTTATAGCACTTTATCTATTTGTGCCAATAGATTTCAATTACAATACATATTTTTAAAGGCCGTTTCCTCAAAATGAGTTTTCTCTGCAACACTGAGCCATAAATGGTCGTCCGTGATTTTGCCAAGTAAGACATGTTCCTGGATCAACATCTTTTGTTGATCCTGGATCAACATTACTGTCCAAAAATACAGACTTAACCCAATCCCTACCCCTAAACCTAACCCTACCCATAATTTATTCCTAAAATCAGAGGGAAATGATAGCTGATTAACAAGGGTGTAGAAGCACCTAATCCTGATTGTAAGCCTAAAACTGACATTTCCTGAAAAGTTATACCTCAATTCTGATTGGTTGATTGGAATGATGTTCCATGATCAACCAGGATGTTGATCCAGGAACATGTTGTACTTGGTGAAATCATGTTCACCGCCATAAATCTCCACGTTAGTAGCACTTACACACACCAAACTTAAAATTTGTATTCCTGTCTATATACTGAAGGTTTTTACAGAGGGATTTGTTCATAAATAATTTGCTTGATTATATACAACATTTTATTCCCCCCAAAAATGTGAAAATATAGTGTTTTCTGTCCATTCTAATCATGTTCTGAATTATGGAGTGACACAAATGAGATACCCAAAATTCCCGATGTAAAAACTTTTGACTCGAATATGTCAAAAATAAATAAATAAATAAAATGAACAAGATTTTTGAAACTGATGTCATCCAGTGTTTAGATTTTTGTACTAGAAATGTATGCAAATTAGTGCATATTTCATCAAATAATTACTCATTTGCATATTTCAACCTAACATTTTAGAAAACTTGTAATACAAAATATGTTTGCAATTATCAATGTAATCAATCAACTGGGTAAGGCAATAACTATTAGTTTAGTTTGTTTACCCTATTCACCTGCAGTGTCTCGCCTTAAGTTACTTCACATTTAGCAAGCTAATCATTTAGCAAACTAACTTAGCAAATCACTAGCATAGCAAACTGTTAGTATGACTTTTTTATTTTTAAGTTGCATTTATGACCAAGATATTGATTGTGAGATTAAATATTTCTCATCCGTTTAGTTAACCACTTAGCAAAATAGTTTAGCATACAACTAGCATAGCATAGTGAACTGTTATCACAACCTTTTAAATAGTTACAGTTAATTGTATATGACCATGATATTAATAGCGAGATTACATATTTTTCATTCTATTTTTTAGTTACCTTACACTTTGCAAGCTAACCATTTAGCAAACTAGCTAGCATAACATAGTTATTACGTCCTTTTAAATAATTACATTTAATTGTATATGACCAAGATATTAATTGTGCAATTAAACATCTCACTCTTTTCATTTCTTTTTGTTAGCTTACATTTTGCATGCATTTAACAAACAAGCTTAACCATACCACTGACATAACATATCATGCTTGCTTAGCCTATATCTAACCAAAGTTACTTATACCCAACACTTATGTGTGCTTCGAATCAGAAATATCGCAATTATGAGTTCTAAGCACATGAATGAAAGTCATATTTATGAGTCAGAATTCTGATGATGTTTGAAGTTAATTAGAATTCAAAACAGTTTTGAGACCATGTATAAATAAGCGATGCAAATTAATGTTCAGCATTTAAATTCAGATGTACCGTATTGACCCGAATATAAGAGAATGTTTTTTTTCTTGGAAATACATCTGAAAAAATGCGGTCGTCTTATATTCAGGGTCTAGACTTTGACATGTCAATAATACACCCACAACAATAGGTGGCGCCAAATAAACATTAAACGAGTGTGCCATGAAATACATAATGTAATGCGTGTTGTAAAGATTGCAAGTAAAAACAAAAGAGAAAGAAAACCTTACAGCTGCAGGAGTCGTGACTGTCACGTTAGCCTGATGGGACCAAACTCCCTTTGTGATTTTAAAACGTAAGACAGTACCCAGATTTGAAGACTACAGTAAGATTTTTTTACTGAGAAAAAACAAGATTTGGTTTTTAAAAAGCCTTTTTCCAAAAGGTACATCTGGAAAAAGGGGGGTTGTCTTATAATCAGGGTCGTCTTATATTTGGGCTAATACGGTAGTTATTTGGGTTTATTGTTATTTTGTTTTGTTTAGGATATTTATGTGTTATGTTTCCGATTTGAATGTGTAACGTCGTAATAACAAATATGAGCTTCCCAGATGTACGTGAAGCTTTTGAAGCTCGATCCTTAAAGCTTTTGATCAAGCATTGCACAGTTTCAATTCATCGGATGGACAGTTTTATTCATTTTAACTCCCCTCTCCCCATTGGATCACAAGTCTAGTGTACTTTTACCCTGCTTGTTGGTGATAATTTGGCCTCTTTCACATTTTTTGCTAAATAACACTACTGGAACAACTGGATTCAGCATTTTTGGGAACAAACATACAAAATGTCTTGTCTCTGATGTCAAAAATTGTGTTGCATCTGAAGCAATTATGTTCCTGTAAGCTCACCTTCCTTGGTTTGTCTTGTCAAGGCTTTTATCTCTAAATTGCCTTCGATTTGTGCGGCTTCTTGCAGTCATTAGTTTTATTTCAGTCCTCCCCTGAGTGCCACAGCTTGATGCAGCGTCGTTATAATGCACTTTCCGTTGCCACATTTAAATCAATGTCATGAAATAATTTTCGTTTTTAGGTATTCTGAAAGACGACTGGAAACTCGGTAAAAAAAATCAAGCTGTCAATTTTGTTATTTAGCATTATTTTTAGCTATTTAAATCATGTTCATAATTTCGACTTCACACTGAAACTGTTTTCAAATCCTCGGCTACTGTACACAATGCTGCCTTCAAGTCATGTTGGAATTATTGTTTTTATGAGACGAGTGCGCCGCCGTAATGCTATAATTATGTGGGGAACACGTTTAGCCTCAACTTTACTAGCCTCAACTTTACTACTCAATTAAAATTACCGTATTGACCCGAATATAAGACGATGTTTTTTTGTTGGAAATACATCTGAATAAACGCGGTCGTCTTATATTCAGGGTCTAGACTTTGACATGTCAATAATACACCCACAACAATAGGTGGCGCCAAATACGCATAAAACGAGTGTGCCATGAAATACGTAATGTAATGCGTGTTGTAAAGATCGCGAGTAAAAACAAAAGAAAAAGAAAACCTTACAGCTGCATGAGTCGTGACTCATGTTAGCCTGATGGGACCAAACTCCCTTTGTGATTTTAAAACGTAAGACAGTACCCAGATTTGAAGACTACAGTTAGATTTATCTTCTACTGTTAATAAGATTTTGGTAGGCTACTATTAGATGGATAGCCTAAATGTCCTAGTTAATTTTTTTAATGGTATATCAAAAAGTGTATATTTTTTAAATGTGATTGTTGGTACATTTTACCAGTTTTTACCATACTTAAAAAAAAAATAAAAAAGGAAAAATATGCAATATGAAAATAATTGAAGACAAAATGTGTTTTACTGAGAAAAAACAAGATTTGGTTTTTAAAAAGCCAAATCTGGAAAAAGGGGGGTCGTGTTATATTCGGGCCAATACGGTAATAAAGTGTTGATGAAGAAAAGAGTGATAAAGCTGGCCAGAAACATGAACCATTTGGCCATTTTATTAGCTGTCAGGCTTACGCAAGTTTTCCGAATGTGTATGTAGGCACTATGCTAGCATATCATTACAGATTTTTTTTGCTAGTTCCATCAAGTGTCACAAACAACCTAACAATGCCTTATTATGTTAAATAATGGTGTCTACTTTAATTGCATGCTTATGAAATCCAGTGGTGTCTTTTAAAACAACAACTAGCATTAATGAGACAAGCTACAAAGCTCTCCGTTACAGATTTTATTTTCAAGCTTGTGTACTTTTCTAGCTGGTCCTAACTGGCTAATATACTTGCTACATTTCTAGGCCAGTCGGCTATCTTACACTGCTCTAGAACACAGCTTTACTCAACATAGATTAACTAAGCTTAAACATGTTATATTGATTAGCCACCATGATAACAATACACAGCTACCAGCTTTTTCAGAAGAAGTGCCAAGATAGCAGCTGTTCATTAGCATTAGTAGCAAAATTAGCTTTGCCTATTGCAATCACAAAAACATCTTACTTACAGCATTTGAATGTCTGTGCAAACCACAACACGAGAGAATTATGTCGGGCTCAGGAAGCATATAGTGAACTCCACAGAGATCCACCTAAAGATGATACATTGTTCTGCCACCTTAATTCCGACAACAACTCGCGAGCAGATGTTCATTACTCTTATTTCTCAGAATATCTCTCTTCAGCAGGATGGGTGAATTATTAATCATATTTATTAAGTCAGTCGTTTTAATATGGCCTGCTGAAAGCACTCTAAGATTTAATTAAGTGCTGTATTAGCTTAGAGGAGGCATATTGTCCTTCTCTGATGTTCAGATGTTGATTAGCAGAAGGATAAGCCAGAGGATTTAGATGATTAGTCATATTTGTCATATTCAACTCTGCGTCTCACTCATTTTTATTGCTAATTACAGGGTAAAAAGGGGGAAAATACGTAACCCCTGTACAATTCTGTGCCACGATAAACATAATTTATCATCTTATTCAGATATTAAACACATTAATGGCATAATGATTGTTGTATTATTCATTGATCCTATGTTTGTGTTGTTAAAATCCCTGTAAGTCCCTCACACTAAAAAAAAAGAAATGTAAATTACATTAGAAAATATGAAAATATATGAAAATTATTTTAAACAATTTACAGTAATACTGTTCTACTGTAATAGTAATACTTTTGATCAAAAACTGTAAAATTATGTACTTTATTTGTTTATTTATTTATATATTTAGTTGTACTTTTTTTTTACTGAACAGTGAAGCTTCTCTCAGTTTTTGACAAAAATCCTCCAGGTCCTGTTTTTTTGTTTGTTTGTTTCCTAGCATCTGCACATTTTAGCTCATCCCCACCGGTACTGTATGATGTGGAGATCCAGCTTAGGAATTCTGGACAACTAAGGAACTCATAACTATCACCAAAGACATTTTTATGATCTTATTTCTAAAATTGTATCTCTCTTATTTGCTCTCTTACTGCTTTTGCAAAAGGTACATAAACGTATGAACTGTAAATGAGTATGCACATGCAGTAAATGTGCTTTACTGACTGTACACCAGTGCTCACATCACTGTAAACTGGACTCTCCTAGTTCATTTACCTTTGACAGCTCAATAGCTTAGCAGTAATCACTCAACACAGAGAGAGGGAATTGTGGGATATGCTGTAACCTCTTCATCTCTGTCTTTCAGAATGTGTTACCTGGAAGTCTCTCTCCCACGCGCGCGCACACACACAGACACCTTGCCGAGGTAAAGGGCATGCTTTTGTGTTCGCAATTTTTTTTGTTTCAGAACTCAGAGGCTTTTTATCTAACGAGACCTCATGGTCTACACTGCGTTTCCATGACAACCACTGCTCTAACAGGGTGTTGTTTGCGGGGCTCGGCTCTCATGACTGGATGTGTTCATGCACCATAGACAGCACTTAAATCAAACACACTATATGTGAGACCTGGATGCCAGAGGGTTGTTCGGTATAAATTATAGACATTCCAGCATTGGCACCATGCTGCCATTCACTCCGCTCTCTGGGTATAGCACATATACATCAGAGTGGAATGCTGTGACTCATATGGTTTGGAAGTGAACTGAATATATGATGTTTTCATAATGTTCGTTACCTGAAATGTAATGAAAGGCTGTCTGAGGCCAATGTCCCCTGGGATTCAGATGATGTATCCCATAGACAAAATCTGTTTGCAATTTCAAAATGTCTGAGGTGGAAAAGTAAAAGATAGATAGATGGATAAATAGATATTCAAACACTCAGATAGATAGATAGATAGATACCAAACACTCGATAGATAGATAGATAGATAGATAGATAGATAGATAGATAGATAGATAGATAGATACCAAACACTCGATAGATAAATAGATAGATAGATAGATAGACATTCAAATAGATAGATAGATAGATATTCAAACACTCCGATAGATAGATAGATAGATAGATAGATAGATAGATAGATAGATAGATAGATAGATAGATACCAAACACTCGATAGATAGATAGATAGATAGATAGACATTCAAACACTCAGATAGATACCAAACACTCAATAGATAGATAGATAGATAGATAGATAGATAGATACCAAACACTCAATAGATAGATAGATAGACATTCAAACAGATAGATAGATAGGTAGACATTCAAACAGATAGATAGATAGATAGATAGATATTCAAACACTCCGATAGATAGGTAGATAGATAAATAGATAGATAGATAGATAGATAGATAGATAGATAGATAGATAGATAGATAGATATTCAAACACTCCGATAGATAGATAGATAGATACCAAACACTCAATATATCGATAGATAGATAGATATATAGATAGATGATAGACATTCAAACACTCGATAGATA
>NW_015505338.1:403552-404428 GCF_001515645.1 Sinocyclocheilus grahami
AGATAGATAGATAGATAGATAGATATTCAAACACTCCGATAGATAGGTAGATAGATAAATAGATAGATAGATAGATAGATAGATAGATAGATAGATAGATAGATAGATAGATATTCAAACACTCCGATAGATAGATAGATAGATACCAAACACTCAATATATCGATAGATAGATAGATAGATAGATAGATAGATAGATAGATAGATAGATAGATAGATGATAGATAGATAGACATTCAAACACTCGATAGATATATAGATAGACAGATAGATAGATAGATAGATACATACATACCAAACACTCAATATATCGATAGATAGATAGATATATAGATAGATGATAGACATTCAAACACTCGATAGATAGATACCAAACATTCAATATATCGATAGATATATAGATAGATGATAGATAGATAGACATTCAAACACTCGATAGATGGATATAGATAGATAGATAGATAGATATTCAAACACTCGATAGATAGATAGATATATAGATGATAGATAGATAGACATTCAAACACTCAGATAGATAGATAGATAGTTTACAACAAAATAGATAGATAGATAGATGTCTCACATCCACAGAGTCAGTATTTGTGAACTGATATATTTGCGTCTAAATTTTTATTCTAAATAGATATTCAAACACTCGAAAAATAGATAGATATATATTCAAACACTCGATAGATAGATAGATAGATAGATAGATAGATAGATAGATAGATAGATAGATAGATAGATAGATAGATAGATAGATATTCAAACACTCGATAGATAGATAGATATATATTCAAACACTCGATAGATAGATAGATAGATAGATAGATAGATAGATAGATAGATAGATAGATAGATAGATGATAGATAGACA
>NW_015505338.1:405037-406320 GCF_001515645.1 Sinocyclocheilus grahami
ATAGATAGATAGATAGATAGATATTCAAACACTCGATAGATAGATAGATAGATAGATAGATAGATAGATAGATAGATAGATAGATAGATAGATGATAGATAGACATTCAAACAATCAGATAGATAGATAGATAGATACCAAACACTCAATAGATAGATAGATATATAGATGATAGATAGATAGACATTCAAACACTCAGATAGATAGATAGATAGTTTACAACAAAACACACCATTGTAGAAACGTCTCACATCCACAGAGTCAGTATTTGTGAACTGATATATTTGCGTCTAAATTTTTATTCTCTGGTACTTGTCACACGTTTTTGATCATCTTCTCCAGAGCAGCTGAGACACACGCTGACAAGCTTCTAAGAGATGACGCAACTACTGTATTGCGCACTGCGATTGTTTAATGCTTAGCAGACAGGGCTGCTCTCGGTGATGTCTGTAAAACATAAAATGCTGAAGTCTTGCTTTCATTGTCATCCCAGTACGTCTGCTGTCAAGGATCAAGTCACTATGACTAAAGCGCAAAGCAGAACAAGACATTCCACACCACATGACAGCATTCCCGTTCGTAATGGAGAAACAGAATATGTGCGAAATCTCAGACTTTGTGTTTTTTCTCATATCTCTCTTGATTGAGCGGTCAGTGGAGATGGTCATCGAGACTGTCACAACTCCAGTTCTCTGACTCCCTGTGGTGATAGAGACCCTGATCAATGATATCATCAACTGATGGAGAGCTTGATAGCGGGAACACAAGCCCCGTCATGGGAATAATTGATTGAAGGTGTTTCGGTCTCCACTGTGAGGCAATTAACGAACAAGCTCACACATTAAAAAGAAGTGTGATGTTTGCTCAAAGTACACATTCATATTGAATGCAAGCTCCTGGCGTCACAGTGAAGGTAAATGTGTGATTGCCATGGGCTTTAGTTTGTTTTGAAATGTGGTGGGCACAGTTGGGGGTGGGATTTGGTTGAGCTGTTATAATATCATGGAAAGGCTTAGCTTGTGAAATGATTTAAGATACATTTTTATTGTTTTGATAAGTCAAAAGTCTATGCAAGGGGTTCACAAACTTTCTGATGCTCATGACAACCAAATATGATAATCCTTTTGTGACGGCCCCATTAAGAAAATAAAAAGGTAGCAATATTTGTATTCTACTATAAAGATCCATTTATATTGTGTAGGGGGAAAAAAATAACAATTAAGCAATAATATAAAATTAGGAAAAATTTTTATTTTTTTGTTTTGTTTAATTTTTATTTAATA
>NW_015505338.1:406477-424370 GCF_001515645.1 Sinocyclocheilus grahami
TTAATTAAATAAAAATTAAACAAAACAAAAAAATAACACAATTTCCTAATTTGATATTATTGATTAATTATTATTTTTTTATATATTTATATATATTTTTTTTATAGCTTGTTTACTTTGGCAACCCTAAAATAATATTTTCCCTAAAAACATTATTGTTTATTTATATTTTTGTTTACACCAGACGGCAGTTTGAAAACCATCTAGCTGACATATTGATGCAGAGATCAAAATTTGCCCATTTAAAAGACACAAATTGGAAATAATGGCAAGCATTAACATCTCCATTCATATAAATGGCAGTTGCTTAGATGGCGAAGGACTTTATATCAATGGTAGTTGCTTAGCTCATTCTGTAATGTGTATGCCAATATCCACACTTTATTGACAACTTGAACTCTTTGCTGTCAAAATGGCTGAAAAACTAAATTCAAATTTTTTACTTAAATATTATCAATATTCGAATTTAAAATGCATAATTTCAGTTAGGGTGAAGAAAAGCTTTTGGATTCTCTCCTGAGGCCACAAGCAAAATATTACTAATGCATGCAGTGTTGCTAAGTCCGCGTGGTTTTACACTGTTGCCGCAGGTTGTTTTTCACGTCCGCAATTTGAAACGACTCCAATAACATGATATTCATCCCTTGGAATGCGAATTTTAGCAGGGGGACCCTGCCAAAAAACATGTATTTTACTCCCAGAATGTGATTTTTAACTGGGGACCCCCTTGAAACGCGATTTGGATAGTTTTGAGTAGCGATTGGGTGGGTTTTCTTACGAAAACCTGGCAACCCTGAATGCACGTTTATCGACTATCTGTGAAAAAAGTGCATAATGTTTAAAATAATGTTTATAAACCAATTATAATTAATTAAGTTGCTTAACAGACTGAACAGGAACAACTTTTTATCTTAACATCAGCTCACATCGACATCCCTTTGGGGGCGCCGTAGCTCTCTCATTTAACCCTTTTTAATACACTACAAATATATTATTAGCAGAAACCGAAATTTTATTTTATTTTTGACGTGGCACTAAAACGCTGTCGTACCAATGAATACCACTCAAATAATGTTCCATTAATTTAGACCCAAACACTTCCAAAATTTTTTTATAGGAACAATGTGATCAATTAATTGGTTAAATTTCATCAACAACTCATCTTACCTGTTAACACGACAAGCCATGGTACTTCTCGTCCAGTGTGTGACCCCCTTTATACAGTAAAATGAATCAAATTAATAATTTCAACAAACTCCATTTGAAAGCTTGATCATCTAATGTAGAAACAAAAATGAATGTAGTCAACTTTTTTAATCCATTTAGTTGGAGCAATAGTTAGCTTTTCAGCACAGAAACTTCCAGTGCTAAGTTTGGTTGCGAAAGCAACACAGCAAGCTATTGAGCATGCTCAGTCTAATCACATGATGCATAGCCACGCCCTTCCCCCAAGTTTATTAAATATGAAAACTTTAATTAAAAATGGTGTTTTCAAGTCATTTAAGTGGTCAATACAATCATTCAATCACTACTCAGCAGTGGCACAACAGGTTGTATGCTTACTCATTTCTGTCATACTCATGTGAACACAGTTTCAAACCTTACCTGGGTAATGTCCTGAAATTGTTATTGCTGTTCCACTATCTTTTCAATGTCCACTGTCTTATATTCTAAAGACAACAAAAACTGTTAAAGTTAACTCAAAATACTGTGGAAGTTGTTACTAAAACATTTTGACTCAAGGCACCATGACATTTTTTTTACAGACAACCAATGTTTTACATTGTCAGCAACATTTTACTCAACAAAAGACATTAATATGCAGCTTCAGTGCTCATTCACTCCTTGTGATGTTTTGCAGTTTTAGGGAAATGATCCAGACTCCTCTTGCAAATCTTAAATACATCTCCACTCTTTTAATATATAAAGATCACTTATGATATTTTTTTTTCTTTGGTTTAATGTACTACTTGTTAACCTTTACTTGGCTGCATTCCTACTGAGAGCAAAATTAATTCCAAGATGAGAGAAGTACAAAAAATTATTATGCCCTTCTTATGCCCTGTCCACACGAATGTGGGTATTTTCAAAACCGCAGCTTTTTCTATGTGGCTTAGCCGTTCGTCCACACACAAGCACAGCACCAGGTCAATGAAACCAAACTTTTTTGAAAACTCCTGCCAGGGTGAAGATTTTCAAAAACTATGGTTGCAGTGTTATCGTGTAGATAATGAAACCGGAGATTTTGGCTTGTGCCGTCGGAGCATGCGCTGTTATCTCTGACTACTAGAAACTTTTTCAGAGTTCTGACTGGCCAAAATGGCTTTATGGTTGAGATTATATCACCACCTGTCGGTTTGGCATGCTCTTGACAGTCCACATAAAAACGCAAAAGCATGCTATGAAGAACTGAGATTTTTTTTTAAAATAGAAGAAGGAAAAACCTATGTACATGTGGACTAGGCCTTAAATTTGTCCTGTGGACCCCCACCACTGCACATTCTGTATGTCTCCCTCATTTGAAAAACCCAATTCAAGTCTTGCAGTCTCTGCTAATGAGCTGGCGAGTTGAGTCAGGTGTTAGATGAGGAAAACTTACAAATTGTTCAATGGGCTGCTCTCCCCAGGACAGGTTTGAGTCTATACATATTCATACAACTTCCATCAGGCGTGTCCAGTCCGCTCCAGGGCCAATGTACTGGAAAATGTAGCTCCAGCTTGCCCCAAACACCTGCCTGAAGACCTTGATAAGCTGGTTCAGGTGTGTTTAATTGGGGTTGGATCTAAACTCTGCTGGAAGGTGGTCCTCCAGGAGTAAGACTTGACACCCCTGGTACATGTACATGCAGGTTGGCATAGATCAGGGATTGGCAATGTCAGTCCTGGAGTGCCACTGTCCAGCAGAGTTTAGGCCCAACCCTTAAAAAAACTCACCTGCCTGTAGCCTTAGTAATCCTGAAGACATTAGGCATGTTCGAGGTGCATCAGCACTGTGCAGACCAATCGGCATATGACATCAAATTTGTGCAACAGCAATTAAAAAGCGTAAAGAGTTGTCTGCTCTCCAGTCGCTCTCGCGGTACTTTGATGTCATACGCCGATCGGTCTACACAGCTCCGATGCATCTCGAACAAGTTTATAGATTATGGGTTGGATTAGGGTTGGAGTACAGTGGCACACCAGAAGTGATGTTGCCTATCCCTGGCATAGATAGAATGCTACAATCTAGTCAGCTCGACCTTTGCCAGCCACAGATTCTCAGTATGTCCAGTATGTTCTCTCAGGCAATATGGGTGAAGAAACTCTTTGCATGCCTGGTCCATATTCTGCAGGTATGTCCAGACATCCAGGAGGGACACATCAACATAAGAATGAAGGTTACACGTTGCACCTTCATGAAGAACTCTTGGCTTTATAGTAAGGAATTGAAGTTAAAGTTCCTTCAAGTTCACACAGGTGTGGTAGCAAAGTAGTCACATTTGACAACCACAACATGTTCAAATACTTGTCGCTTAATAATTTGAAACCTTCAGAACAAATGCCTCTTTGTTTGATTTTTGGTTTTGTTATACAATTAAAAAAGGGTTTTACGTTTCAAAAATGTGTATTTGTAATTGAGAATACATTTATTTCATGTTCATATAGCAGAACAAAACATGAAGAACGTGCTAGCTTGAATCAGTGGACTCTTTTAAACAACTTCAGATTCAGTGACAAAGACTAGAGCTTAATGGAAAAGCGACTTCTCCCACCACAACCCTCATTACAGTATACCTGAGAGAGCAGCAGCTTATCGCTTCAGAAGCTTGCCGCTTTAGAAAAGGTCAGTGTGTCTGAGCGTTGCTTAAATTTACCAACATTGGTTCAACAATTTTCTTGCACAGTTCTTAGTTATGGACCCTCAAAATACCACTGACGTACTTCATGTAGAATTAACTTAAAATGTCAAGGACTCAGTTAGACATTCTGTGCTCAAGCAAAACCATCCGTTCAGTGTTATAAACTAGCCATCCCTGTCAGTTTGGGGTTGGGGTTGTGTTTCTAAAGGCCAACTTCAGAAAAAACATACTAATTCAATATTATTTCAATCCTGCCTGATCTTATTTTTTCAACTGAGAAT
Source organism: Sinocyclocheilus grahami (assembly GCF_001515645.1). NCBI lineage: Eukaryota > Metazoa > Chordata > Actinopteri > Cypriniformes > Cyprinidae > Sinocyclocheilus > Sinocyclocheilus grahami. The sequence continues at coordinate 410,598 of NW_015505338.1, forward strand.
TTTTGACACTCCTTTCCGCGCAATGACAAGGAACAACCCAAGGGCCTTTCTAGCTTATTTAACCTCTGCATCCACTATATTCCAAGTCTTCTAAAGCCCTACAAAAAAAACAATGTAGAACACCAGAGAAACCACATAGCAATGCCCCTGGCAATCGCCTACAACACCTAGCATCATAACAGCCAGGTCTATGTAGCCAAGCACCACTCATATTTTCTTTGGAAAGTGTCAAAATCTAGTTCTTTTAGAAGTTGGTACTCTGGAGGTGTAATTGGCTTTGGTGACAGAGCCTTTGAATTGGAGACTGCATGTAATAAATAGAACTGAAAACTTTTGCTGGAGCTTGGTGAATGTTATGATGTTGCAATCATGCATACTATGTCTAAGATGCAGTATTTGACTCCTTTCTGATGTCAAAACCTAAGGAGGGTATATTATTGAGGTTTTCACTGGATAGGAAAGAGTGTGCATGTTTTTTTGTTTCTCTTTGTGATTTTGTCTCAAACAGAAAAGACTTAATTATGGTGCAATGCAGTACAGTGATGTTAATAATAATATTACTCTTATCTCTTTCCCCGCCATTGACAGAATTTTCCGGCTTTCCATGTTTTCACTGTTATATATTTTTATTTTATTTTATTTTATTTTATTTTAAAGCAGAGGCTCTTTTTTCTTTATTTTATTTATTTGACATATTGGATGTTCAGATATTCATACAACAAAATGAAAATTGTGGCCATGAAAATTTGTATAAATTATCAAAAATGCTGACAGTGGCTGGCTCATTTTTTTTTAAATGCTAGTGTGCAATAGGACTGTCAAAATTAATTTCGAATATTCGTAAAATTTAAAATAAAAATCCACATTCGAATGCAAAATTTTAGGTGTGCATTAAAGAGGCAGCCTTATCAGTGGCACACGATGTAAGTGTCATTGCATTATAATGTTTTTGTTAGCCTATCCAGTTGAAGCCACTAGATGCGGCGCTGCTCTGTTTTTAATTACAAATCTTGCGGGAAAAGAGAACATCAATGTGGAGAAAATATTGTTTCATGTCAAAACTGAAACCAAGCCATTCACACAGAATGCATATTTTGCACATTTTCTAGAGGGACATCTATCCCTGTTGCACTCGCATCATGTTTAGAAAGCCATGTCAAATTAATGCAAGTTCAACTTTGAAAAAACGTATCTCGAGACTTTATGGCAGGGGTTTTTCACCATGCTACTGCAACTCGTGTTTTTAAATTAAAAATGTACTCTGTATGATTGGCTTTGGCCCTTTGTATTAAACTATGCATACATACATGATGCTGTTTTGTTTATAGTTGTTTAATAAATATCATATTCTTGATATTAAGCTGTTTCCGCGAGTCCTTAAAATGGACTCTTCCTCATCCCAGTAAGATGATGCAGCCGCTCGGACACGACAATATTCAGATCAATTCCGGTGGCCTGCCAACTTCTCCCAGTGCTCTCAATCCGGGCCATTTGCATGCTCAATATAGGCTATACTCTCAAAATTTCTCAAAACTTACATTTCTACGATTTAAGTTCTCGAAACATTTCGACTTTATTCTTGTAATATTCTGACTTTATTCTCAAAATATTTTGACTTTATTCTCTTAGTATTTTGACTTTATTCTCGTAATATTTTGACTTTATTCTCGTAATTTCTACTTTATTCTTGAAATATTACAACTTTAATCTTAGATTTTTTTTTTTTTATTACATTTAATGTGGCACTAAAACGCAACCGTACATTGGTTAATTCTGACCGTCACAAAAGTCATAAATCAGCATTGCTGATGCCGATTGGCAGAAGCGTATTTTCTGTGTTTGTGAGTAAAGGGCTTGTTGGTGTTTTATGTTCAGTTGGAGATTTAAAAGAGTTGTGTTATGTTGTTGTGTTTTTGGGTGCTGAGGATTGGAGTTTGTGCTTAGGTTGTGGACTGCTATGTGTAAAGATTGCATCATATGGAGCTTTACTGAGCAATACCTTTACTGATGGAGTGACTAATATGCAGCATTGCTAGATCACTCAACGAGATTAAATAAACAGACAAACCCAATTAACACTATTGTTTTTGTGGAATTTCTTTAGGAATTATATCATAAATAAATATTTCAGGGCAACTAATCCATTTACTATAACTCCTCATGGTTAAAATGGTGCCTTGAGCAGACCAATTCATTTGAGATGTAGTGTAGTATCAATATTGAGTAAGCAAAAAACTGACAATGCATGTTTTCGCTGCTTAGTAAGAGACAGCTGTAAGTAAATTAGTCATAGGCTGATTCCTCTTGAAAATGTTAAATGTATTTCTTTCAAAAAGTTACTGCTTGTTTGAGCATTTAGACCAGCACAGCATAGCAACACTGGCTCAGCCAATGCTGTAAGTTTGGGGGAGTGGCTATCTGTTTCTCCAACTAATAGCGAATGAGGGGAGTGTTCAAAGTACAATCATTATTTTTACAATTCCATTGTGCTGGTGACGCTAGTAGTGAGGAAATTGCATTCGATCTTACCTTTGATTTGACATAATGAGACTAGTAATTAATTCATTTGGTTTGCTGTTATTGTGAGACAAAACTGTTCTTTATGAAATCCATGAAAGTACTAGGCTGTTTTATTCATTATCAGGTCACTCACAAATGTATTTAAATGTCCCTTTATTAAGCGTAGATTATAAATGTACGCATAAAGGTATGAGCACTCAACACTCTTTTTGAAAGCAGTAACATTACAGCATTAAAGATATGAGAGCCTTTTAACAAAACAGACGGAATCTACTATAGTATTGCCATGTGCATTGATAGCATGAGATTGTTCACCTATGAAGCAAAATTCACATTAAGCTGATAAAACGTTCATGAAAATAACTTTTAATGGGGCTAAAATGTATTTTCCTCCCTGTAGATAAACCACATTGTTAACATGTGTCAACATGTAAATTAACATTCCAGATCAACTTGACAAACCAGTATTGCTCTCACCAGAACCTTAAAACTGGGGAAAATACACTGTTTACCCATGAATCACACATGATTTCAGAGTTGATATGTACATTGTTGAGTCAGACCTTAAAAAAAACTGCATACTTTGGTCACCTGGCAGCCTATGTGAACAGTGTTGGTCTGTCGTCCTGCAACCCACCCACAATAACACGCTTAGCAACCAGTGACCCTTAAATATGCTTGCCATAGGAGGGAAATGACAACACGGCGTCACGAAAGCCACTTCAGCTAATGACACACTAAGATGCTAAGCAATGATGTGTAATCAATCTTGGATCTCCACAAGCTGAGGGTTTCACTCCCACAATAACTGAACGGTAGAAACAAAGGGAATTTAAAGTAGCCGTAGCTCCTAAGTCAGTACTGTTCACAGAAGAACATCTTATTGTTTGCCATTGTTAACAAAGGAATTGTTCTGTGTTAACAATACAAGGCTTAGTTGGTATCAGAATTCCTGCATGACTTGGATCCGGGAGGGATTACAGATTTCTCAAACGGTGATCTGAGGGAGCTCACGTCATTCAGAGTGTTTTTCAGAAAGCTGCGGTGTGTTTCAGGTCGGCAGGTGCTAAATTGATATTTAATGGTGTTTTTGGATCTGCAGCCCTACACTTTTTAACTTTGTGAAATGAAATCCGGACTTTTTTCCCCCATATACTCTAAGAGTAGATTTGGAAAATTGATTGGGACATCATGTGATGTCGATTGTTGTTTATGCAGTTGCTTTCTGGCATCGATTTCTGGTTTTTGCTTGGGGTGTAAACAAATTTTGAACCCATTTTCAAGGGAATGGAGGGATTCATCAGTACTTCAAAACGGGATCCTTTTAAGATAATCTCTTGTGTTTTATAAATGCTTGAGGTGATTCCTTCCAAGTTCACATGTTCTCCCGTCTTCCCTCTAATGCTTTATTTGGTATTCCGAGTGTGTGTGCAAGAGCACAGAAGCCGCTCTGTGGAGGTGGCAATTCGTGCATTTCTCAGTTAATTGCTATTTACTCACCCCAGGCTAGCTGGAGTAAACCGCAAACTCCCGACACTTTGGTTCGTTTTCTTGCCTGGCCTTATGCCGTTGTCACAAATTGATTTGTGTTTTGAAATTATGCACTTTAAAATTCAATTACGACATGTTTATCTTCACTTGGGGTATGATGCTATAATCAATTTGAATCGTGAAACTCCTCAAATGGATGTGGCAAATTGCATTGTTGTTTGACAGGCAATGCAGTCAGTCTTGGTGCGATATAATTAGGATTTAACAAGAGATGATTCATTTAATCTAAAATCGATTCATCTTTTGGGTGCCAACATGAGATTTCAAAAGACTTCAGATACTTTGATTTCATGTTAAAACGCCAGAGCTTATAAGCTTGATTTGATGTTAAAATGGCATTTTATGGCTTAGCGTGAACCACTGAGTCTTCAATAATCCATCTTTTAAAAAATATCACAGTCAATTCTGCTTATGTTTAGCCTTCAGCCATGCAGGGTTTTTACTTCTGAACTAATCAAGAAGTTGGTGTTGGTCTAACAATACTGTACTGCACTTTAGTTTAGTAAATATTTAACTTAAAATGCAAATTTTGTCTGAACTTACTCATCCTTACTTCCCAAATCCATATGACTTCCTTTCTTTTGTGGAAAGCAATGTCCTGGATTTCCATAATGCGGACAGATGTCATATGTTGTCATTTCTAATTTGCGATTGTGTTAGATTTTAAATATGATGCATCAAAACATGTCAAGTTTGACCTCTTTATGTGCAAATTACGTCAAATAGGGCTGCATGATTAATCGAAATGGAATCGAGATCCTAATTCGACAGAAGCTGTGACTGTCATGTGTATCTTTCAGTTAAGCACGGTTCTGTGATCAGTAGTAAATCTCCATCCAAAGGCCAGAGGGCGCTCTCGCGCTGAAACTCCAAATACACCTCGCAGAAAAAACCCAGGAAATCGCTGCTGCTGAATAAACAGAAGATTCGACTGCTTTCATTGATTCAACGTGACTAATGAACACACGACTACGGCAATATACGGTTTATCGGAGTTCTTATTATAATTTTTATTAAAATAAAGTATATTTATAATGCAATGCCTTTATCACTGCTTAAATACTATGAAATATGTTGCGTGCCTTATTCTGTGTAAGAAGCCACATCGTCTCACAGAAGGATTTATTTCAAACACTCGACTGACGTTATGAAGTGAGTTTGGAGTAAAAATATGTTATTAAATGTGGTATTTTCACATGCTTTCAGATGGTGCAGCATTTACTTCACAGAGCCGTAGTTCACTGAGAAGCTATGCAAACAGCTGTCATTATCGTGAACGATTTCTTCGATTTCATAATCGCGCAATAAAATTGTCTGCAATTTTTTTTTTGCGTAACTTGTCAGTGAACTACGGCTATGTGTAGTAAATTCTGCTCCCTCTGAAAGCACGTGATGATGATTTCCTGCTGATTACAGAACCGGATTTACTAACAAAATTGTTTTACGTTTACAAAACGATTAATCGTACAGCACCTAATGTCAAACCTAGAGTGACACGTTTTGACACACTATATTTGAATTTAATGAGATCTGAGTGTGGACCATTTTCAGCAGATAACAAATTATATTTTGGTCTGTTCATTACTTGAAATAAACTTGAATTAATGGACATTTCATTATAGTTTTTGCTACTTTCGCCTACAATAAATTTAATTTTGGGGTTAACAAACCCTTGCGATAAAATAAGCAATAATATCTCTCACCCTTACAGTACATTGAAAGAGGGACCAAAGCTGCAACCAAGGGCTGGATATATGAAACATTATTAAGAATGAAATTCGTCTTACTTGCTATTTTGTTTGTTTTTATTTTAACTTAAGAATAAAGTTATGAATATTTTGTATCATTATACATATAAACACGCGCACGCGCGCACACACACACACACACACACATTCGGTTCGAGTGACAAATCCAGCCTCTTGTTTTCATGCGAACTCTCAGCCCGAATGAAGAAAATTATATCACCGCTTAAATATCACTGCTTTGAATCACATCAAAATAAAACTTGAAATGGCCTGAAAACATGATGACTGTGTCCGTTTTTAGAGAGCATTCAGCTTGATGAAATGAAAGATTTATCTTAGTGTCTGTCACAGTGTTTAGAGCTTTAATTACGATGACCCCAAAATAAGTTGACTATTAAAAAGAACAGCTGAACGTCAGTTCACAAATAAAAAATATTGGTAACGCTTTACAATAAGGTGTCATTTGTCAACATTAGTTTATGTGTTAACTAACATGAACAAGCAATGAATATTTATTACAGTATTTATTAATCTAAATAAGCACACAGTTGTTCATTGTTAATGTTAGTTCGCAGTGCACTAACTAATGGTAACAAACAAAACTATTGATTTTAATAATGCATCAGTAAATGTTGAAAGTAATATTAACTAAGATTATTAAATGCTGTAGAAGTATTACTCATTTTTATGTTAACTAAAGAAACTTTATTTTAAAGTTTTTCACCTGCAACGCTCGGACTTGGAGACACTTGATCTATTATAGGAGAAGAATAAAGTATGGTAACAAATAGGTAAAAGTTTAGAATTGCACTGTCTGCTTATGTGCATCATTCGGAGTGTAAAACAGTGAGATTTTGAGGCAGGTGAAAAGTGTTTGGTTAATGGGGAATATTGACCTATTGTGTGTCTTGTTGCCAAGCCCCGCCTTGATATAATGATTGACAAGTTGGGGGCGTGATTGGCTCGGAATGCATTTTCAAATCCACATTGACTAGTCTAGACTGATCGCAGAGTATTTAATTAAAATGCAATTGAAACGTCTTAAGTGTAAGTTTCAGTTCATTTAAGAAAAATAAAATACATTTAAATCACCCTTTTTGCAACCATTTTGCTGCACATTTGGCTCTGAATGCATTTTGAAATTCACACTGCATTTTGCTAAGATTATTATGCGGTATCACGATGAAAATGCGTGATAGTCTAAATGCATTTAGGAAAAATGGCATTTGAATGATAATTTTGCTACAGTTTTTGCTTGGACATGTTAAACATATCTAATCAATTTGGGTAATACAATTTCATTTTAATTTTGCAACGTTAAAACACGTTTTTAATTTACGTATTAAAACTAGTGTAGAAAATGGCAAATGTTAATTTAAATACAGAAATACATTGCCATTTTACATATTGCATTGTCCCGACAAAACTAATATTTCGAGAAATTAGCTTTTAGAACTTCTTAGAATGTATCTGAGGAAATGTCTTATCCTCTTTCTTAAAAAGAGTTTTGAGAATCCAGCCCCAAAACATACTGGGAACTTGGTGGAAGGTTCTAGAACACCCTAGCAACTGAATACCAGCACAACTCAGAAGACTTTTACCAATTGCACAGCAACCATCCAGAAACACACTAAACTACTTAAAACATCATATCAACCACAAAGCAATGCCACAGCATCCACACAATATTGCACTAACACTCAGAACACCTCAGCAACTGCACTGACAACCACTCATAATGGTTTGGCAACTGCATGGCAATGCATTGACAACAATTTCAGAACACCTTTAGAGCGTTGCTGCTATACGAATGCTATTAACCACTCTAAACCCCATTACAACCACATAGCAACCACTCTATAAAAGACTAAAAACATCTTGGCAGCTTCTATAGCAACAGTCTGGTACACCATACCAAGGTAATGGTAAGGTAAAATTGTAATGTACCGTTTTCAGGGACATCTCATGTTAATTAGGATGAAGCTAAACTTTAAACAGAAGTCGAGCTGTAAACTTGAATGTGGAATTTCTTTGCTGCGTATGGAAGAGAGAGAGGGGGAAAAAAACAACTTGAGTTATCAAGCTAGATGTGCACCTGGCGTACGGGCCTAAAGACATTACCGAGTGCTATTTGTGCTAATCAGAGGCTGTACATTCTAGCAAAAACAGCACTGCCGGCCCCGTCTGGGTGAAAAGACAAAGCAAAGCCGTTATCGGAAACAGTGTGAGGGAACATTACTCCGAGAGCGTCGTTGTGGGCTTTCGAGACCAACACCATCTGCTCCAGTGTCACCGCCGTAGGAAGGATAGGATGAGTCAACGCGCTGCGCAGGCGGGGACACTGTTCCTTCTGTAAGAGCCCGTCGAAATGACAGGAGACGCGGGAAAGTGGAGGTGTGCAATGCACGAAGATGCGGTCGGAATATAATGAGGGTGTGCATTTCTTTTCTTTATGTGAAAGTGACAGGGGTGTTGCAGTGAACCATAACACATGAGTTAGCATGCGACGCCATTAATAATTGTTATGGTAGATACATGTGAAGACGTTGCATTATTCAGTAGTTTGAAATAATATGTGGGAAAACACCGCTGCTTATTTTTATAGCGAGCACTGGAAAAATTAATGGCCTTTTCATGACTTTGACTGTAAATGCAAATTTATGGGTGATATGAAGTGCAATTCCTCACCTGAAGTAAAACAAGTTTCTATTTATCATGCTCAGTTTAAAATAGCAGGCTATAGCCAAGTGGTAGATAGATGAGGTGGATACCAACTGATTTATAATTGTTGATTAAAGTTGAAAAGATGCATACTGGACCTTATTCACCTCCCAGATATGTTATCAATTATAAGTATACTTATTCGTATCACTTATAGCATGAAAGTATAATAAATTATTAATGGGCCAGTGTACTGTAAGTAATATGCAGGTAAAGTAGAATGTATCCAAGTTTTAGTATATTTCTATAATGTAGTTCACATTTTTAATTCACATTTTTAACAATTAAGCCAGATGATATAACAAAAAAGATTTCAAACAAAATGTGCAAGTCTCTAAAAATGTCATGTGGTGTCACCATCAAGTAAACAATTCCTTTGAATAGTATATCATAATCATTTTCAAAAATATTTTAAATATATTTTTAAAGATATCTTTAACGGGCATGAAGAAGTTTTGGTCGCACTTGAACTATTTATTTATTTTATTTATTTATTTACCCTACATGTTTCTGCATGGTTGCAGCACATGCATACCTGAGAAAGAAAGAAATCAAATATTAAAAAGGAATGGTTCACCCAAAATGAAAATTTGCTGAAAATTGACTCACCCTCAGTCCATCCAAGCTTTGCATCACTTGCTGACCAATGGATCCTCTGCAGTGAATGGGTGCCGTCAGAATGAGAGTCCAAACAGCTGATAAAAACATCACAATAATCCACAAGTAATCCACGCAACTTCAGTCCAAAAGTTAAAAGTTGTACATTTGTATAAAATAAAACCACAATTAAGCTGTTTTAACTGTAAACCGTTGCTTCTGGTCAAAATATGTGTCCATAATCCATAATACCCAAATCCTTTTAGTCCATCTTTTGTTGTCCTCTCACATCAGAATCCACCCACATTTGGACTGTTTTCACTTGTAAACTGTTCTGTACATATTTCTCTCCTTATTCGGACAAAACAACGTTTTTTAACTGGAGAAAGCAACATTTTTAATTCACAAGATGTTAACTGATGGACTGGAGTGGTGTGGATTATTGTGATGTTTTTTCAGCTGGACTCTCATTCTGACGGCACCCATTCACTGCAGAGCATCCATTGGTGAACAAGTGCTGTAATGCCACATTTCTCCAAATATGTTATGATGAAGATACCTCTACAGGCTTCATTGTGGGCTATTTTGACATTAGCCAGTAGTAACCTACCCAACCACTCAAAACACAACGACAACAACCTTTGCAAGTTTTGCAAGAGCAAACACACTCACATTTTCTTCAGAAACAAATATTTTAGTGTCACAGGTGATTGCGCTTCAGCTGCAGTGCAACATCTTATGAACCTGAGCTGTAATGTCAAAAGGAGATGTCAAATATTCCCTAATTTGACAATTCTATCAACTCCAAGGGCTCATCTCGCATGGCATACATACATGTACCTGTCTGGCATCCGCATTGCCAAGTGCCCACCAGCCTTTTCTCTTAAAGTGTGGGTGGAAGCAAACTCAGCTGGCATTGGTGCGTGACTTTCTTAGACTCAGAAACACTGTGATTGCTCATGGAAACAAGCCAGCACTGCGCCACTATAAATAACATGCATCACGATTCAAGACATTAGCTATGTCCCATAAGAGTGCTTATTTGCTTTGACACGAGAATAAAGCTATGTGTTACCATTCAGTGGAAAATAAAAATAAAGAACATTTTGTGCAACTAGAGACTGAAAGGTTACACAAAGCAGTCTGGCCCTTTGTGGGTGTCTTCCCTACTTTGATACAGTGCCCGGTAATTAGTTAAATTGATTTCCCATGCTCCGTTGTTAAATTCCACCTGTGATAGAGAAAATGAGTGAGAGTAAAGATGGTGCATCTGTCTTGTCTTGTTCTTCTTTGATATGAATTGGTTTTCATCATCCTTGTTAATTATAAACTGGCTCTTTCAGAGCTTAATTTATGGCTCATTCTCATTTGAAAATGACCTGATAATTACCTGGTTTTGAGTATATCTCTAAAAGGCTATTCAGAAGTCAGAGGGACATTGTCTAATGTGCAGCCAAAACTAAATAATTAGAGTCAAAATACATATTTTAACCTGTAGATATTATTAAACCAATTAAGTATTTTAAAAAAATGTATAATAATAATTGCCTGTTAAATTATTGAAAATTTTATGCAAACCCAAGGTTGCAGTATGGTCATATACGTAATTAGTGCAAATTCACAGGGGGAAAAAAAATAAAATATATATATATATATATATATATATATATATATAATTTATTTTTCCTGTGAATTTGCACTAATTCAAAACTTTTTATAAGGATACATGACCAAAATAAAAGAATACAATTTTTTGCACTGAAATAGGATTGCACATAATTTCGTTGCACGTTATGTATAATGACAATAACTATTCTGATTCAGTTGTTTTGTAGTTTCTTCATGTTTAGTTTTTTTTAAACTACAAATTGTATAGTTTATTATTATGTATTCTTTATTTTAAAAACCATCTAACCATGGTAATGAGGACCATGGTTTTACTTCTTGTGACCCCCGTCCTACTAATACTAGTCCGCTAATCTCCTGATTCTAAGCAAGAACTTCTTTCTTTTTAGATGTTTAGTTCTAATGAATTCTAATTTAAGTAAAATGTTAATTCCATAAGAGCCTGATTAAAGATACATATCAGTGTCTTATATAAATTAGGTGCTTGTTATTTACAAATAATAAAGTTCTTAATGGGAAATTCAACCCAAAATGAAAATTGTCATAATTTACTCAACATCATGTCATTCCAAACATGTATGAATTTCTTTCTTCTGTGGAACATAATTTGAGAAATAAAAAAAAATAAAAAAAGACAATGTCCATACAGTAGAAATCAAGGGTATCCAAAATGGTTTGGTAACATTCTACAAAATCTTCTTTTGTGTTCAGCAGAAGAAAGTCATTTGTAACAACACTTTAGGGTGAGGAAATGATGACAGAATTTATTAGCCGTAACTTTCCAGCACTATATCTCAAAATCAATGCTTTACTGTCAAGTGCTTTTTATGTGACAAAAATGTATTAAGTTTGTTGCATTTGTCGTGAATTCAGTAATATCTATGTTTTATTCGTTTCTGTCCTGTTTTATTTATTCATTTATTTACACCAATTGAAGGCCCTATATGACTCATCAAAACATTTAAGGGGGAATTTGTGGGCCAGATGGGCTCAATTTATCCAGGGCCAAATTTTAACCCCAGGCCAGCCCTGAACGCTATTTTACAGTTTATGATTGCAACTATATAGTGTATGTTCAAGTCATTGGTGTTTGGTGATGAGTTTTTGGCTCAAGGTCTGCATTTAAAATCACAACAGAGGTGCTCAGCTGGGATTTCTTTTGCATTCCAATTATTCTGAAGCCATACGATATCTTTATGCGAAGAAGAGAGTAAAACATGAGGTTTTAATCGCTGAAAATGATCCCGCTCCGTTATCGCACTCACATCTCATTCAAAATATAAATATCAAATATATTGATACTCCCAATTGTTCACAACTCGAGACACACAAGAGCTAATGACATTTCACAACTAAGGCAGACGTAAGGCTTCTTCTGGCGGCATTTTTTGAATTTGCGCACAGACTACACACAGGTTTACGGTGGACGGAGACGGCGATCGCGTCTATTCCTCTCACTAATCAATCGTTTTGCCTCGGAAGACTTGGAATATTAATATTTTTTTGAATAAATTATAACTGTAGTTGTATCTGGCTGTTATATCTTGTGTTTTATTGACAAATGGTATGTTTAGGGGCAGGGGTTCGGTTACGTGCTCATAAATGAGTAAATAGTGTAATGTAAATAAAACTGTTGTGACTGTTTACATTTAAAAATCACACCCCGACATTTATGCAATAATGGCAATATTATTACCCAATATGTAATTTAATCATGATGATAAAATTCCCAGTGCCTTTTGCGTCGGCATACTGACGGCAAGGGTTTCCTTTTTAAAGCAAAGGAGGACCCTGCACTTCGAAAAATTACGCTAAAGGGGTACTGTCACGAATTCGGTTCATGGACTTCCGTTATTCACCACCAGATGTCACCCTTTCCATTACATTGACTCTCGCACTACACAAACTGTTGCATAGCACCCCGGACTACATTTCCCATCATTCTTTGCACAATTTGCACACTGCCCTGATTGCACTCATTGCACACAGCTGTTTCTAATTACCTCATTCTCTATATAACACCCACTCTAACCACATTTCTCTGCTGTGGATTGTTTAGCCTGTACCCCTTTCCGCGTCTCCGTGTTTTTCCTTGTTTTGCCTTGCCTTGCCTGTTTTTGATCTTTGCCTGTTTTCTTGGATTTCTCCCTCTCGTCTCGCCCCTGTGATTCTGTCTGCTGATCGGTGACCTACGCTAGCCCTGTGACTATTCTTGTGTTTTGCCCGCCATATACCTGTTTGCCAGTGTTTTGACCCTGCCTGTTTACCACGTCTCTTTAATAAAGCCTGCAGATGGATCCACATGTCTCACATCTTGTCAGCCCCGTTACAGGTACCCTGAGTGTCAAAAAGTGACACCAAAGGGTCCTGACCAAGCGTCAATATGTGATGAGTTGGGAGTGAGAATGTGTTGCCTCACCATGCATTAGGACGATATAGACACACAATCCTCTTCCAGGCAGATTTGTAACATCCCCTGTTGATTTAAACTTCTGAATTGCTGACCTGATGGTGGAAATAGGAATTTTCAATGCTTTAGCTATTTTCTTACAGCTACTCCTCAATTTTGTGAAGCTCAACATTTTTATTTTTTTTTTGAATGGGGTCATAGTTCACAGATATTTTATTCATAAGAATTTCTCGGGGGGGGCAATAATTGTGGCCAATGTGTATGAAAAAATATATATATATATTCCATAATATGATAGGGCATTTTCAATTGTTGCACTTCAATGAAAGGTTAGATTGTTGTGAATATTTTGAATGAAAAATCAAAAGGATTAACAATGCAGATTTATTTTCACAAACTTCTTTGCTAATATTTACCAAGGAGGCATGACATGAGTATGGTCTTTCATAAATCTATACTCTACAAATGTCATCAGTTATTATTTACTTATAACTTTTTTGCAAACAACGTAAATGTATTTTTAAAAAAGTAGGGTTCTTAACAGCATAAAGTAAACTTTATGCGCTTGAATGAGTTTTAATATAATCAATTTATAAACAG
>NW_015505338.1:424401-443143 GCF_001515645.1 Sinocyclocheilus grahami
TATATAAAATATATATATAGAGTGTGTTTATATATATATATATATATATATATATATATATATATATATATATATAAATGATTTACATTAAATCTGTGTGGATATACAATGACTGACACTTTTGCTAACAAAGCTTGAAGTGTACTTTTTGACAAGCGCCTAGATATTTCTACTTGTATACACTGATACATCCTCTAATATCTGCTATGATTTCTTGTACCACTTACTCGTCTATTGTTACTCCAGGTTTTCTCATTTCCTGCCCTCTCTCTCTTAATTGAGATATAAATAATTTCCTCCTCTGAGTGATGAGACCCTTTACACTGCTGTGGTCCTGCAGCTAATGGAAAAATGTGTCTTTGTTGATGCTGAGAGCTGGATGTTACTGTAGTCAACATGGCCTTTCCGGCTAAAATAAAGGTAACATTGTACATCAGAAGAAAAATGCTGTGGTGTTTCATTTCAGGGTTGTCTGTCATTAGAGGAGAACAGGGAGTGCTGTAGCACATTTTTTCTGTTGCTATTTCTTCTAAAAAAGTTACAACTTTTCTAAGAACTAAGAACATTAAGATCTCTGAGCACTTTGGATTTTCCTCAGGGTCTCTTTACATTCTTCTCCACATTAAATTTGATTTTACGTTTATATATTCATATGCTTTTGGTGTGAGACATCTTCACAGCTAGTTCTTAAAAGAAATCTATGCATCAGTTAGCCGCTCTTTGGAAGCCGTCATATGAACAGCTGAAAAGAGCTTTGAATGCCGAACACACATAGATAAATCAATGCCAGTCCTTCTAATAGCTCCCTCATGGCCAACAGCATTGTGATGTGGCAGAACACACGTTTCCCCGGTTCGATCTTCTGGGTCTTTCTTGGAATGAGTTAGTTCCAAAAAGGCTTTACTCGACATATACATGAGTTTAAGCCTGATGTGAGCAAATTCAATTCTCTGTGGTTTTACAGCAGGAGGTTACATTAGCAGAATTTCACGAAAATGTGCAAGTCCATTGTCTGTTGTCTGTAGTGTAGCAATTCACACAGAAGAAGCTTTCTGTTGGTCAATATGGTAAATTTATGTGAAAAACTTGAACACTTAGCGAAACCTGTGTGGGGTTTCATGTAGATGCCCATTGGAATGACTCTATTTCACCCATGAAAATTTACTGAACAACTTGGTGAATCCATAAGACCAGTTTCAACTGTTGCAAAATCTGCATGGAGGTTGTGTAGATTCCCATTAGAATGACTGGATTGTGACCCCGTGACAGTTCGCTGAACAGCACAGCAAATCCATATAACTGAGTTTAACTGTTGCGAAAATTGCATGGAGATGTAGATTCCCATTTGAATGACTGGATTTCACTCACAACAATTTGATGAACAACATAGCAATCCAATAAGTCCAAGTTCAACTGTTGTGAACCCTGCATGGAGATGTAGATTCCCATTGGAATGACTGGATTTCACTTGTGAAAATATGACGAACGACGTGGCAAATCCATATGATTAAGTTCAACTGTTGTAAAACCTAATTCCAATTGGAATGACTAGATTTCATTTGAGAAAATTCGCTGAACAATGCAGCAAATCTATATGACCAAGCTGAACTGTTGCGGAAACTGCATGGAGATGTAGATTCCCAATAGAATGACTTGATTTCACTCACAAAAATTCAGTGAACAATGTGGCAAATCCACATGACCAAGTTCAACTCCTGCAAAACCTGCGTGGCGTTTTGTGTAGATTACCATTAAAATGACTGGATTTCACTCACGGAAATTTGATGAACAGTGTTGCGAATCTATATGACCAAGTTCTACTGTTGTGAAACCTGCGTGGAGTTTCGAGTAAATTCCTATTGGAATGACTGGTTTCCACCAATTCAAATGACCAATATTAACTGCTGCGCTGCATGGAGATGTAGATTAGAATGACTGGGTTTCACTCACGAAGATTTGCTGAACAACACAGCAAATCCATATGACCAAGTCCAACTGGTCAGCCTGTGAGAATTAGCTAAACATTGTTAAATGTCAACAAGTTTTAACAGTGATGCATAACTGTTGAAGAGAAACCAAAGTAGCTACAGTTCTTGTAGTAGTGCAATAGCACCTGCAATAGCATGTAATTTCATAAGAGTGTAATGTAACTCTTCCATTTACAAGCTACTTGAAAGTATTGCTGTAGCATGACAATTCACAATGGGAGCAAATTCAACTTTGTGGTTTTATAGTAGAAGGTGCATCACAATAGTGGAACTTTGATGAAAACTTGTGAGCAAAAAAAATGTCCATTGTATTTTCTCTATAGTGTAGTGATGTATGAAGGACAATTCACACAGAAGTCACTTTCAAACCAAGCAGGTTTGACAACTTAAACATGTTAAAAATCTGCATGAGGCAAATTTTTCGCCCTCAAGGTAAAATTCACGGTCACATTGGAATGACTAAATTTCACTCATGAAAATTAATCGAGCAATGGTAAATGTCACCACACCTTAACATTGTTGGAGAGAAACTAAAGTAGCTACAGTTGCACTGTAACATTTTGTAGTAGCACAACAGTAGAGAATTACAGTCATGGCCAAAAGTTTTGGCAGTGACAGAAATTTTGTGTTTTGCTGAAAAAGTTTGCTGCTTCTGTATTTGTAGAATATTTTTCCACATTTTTCTATGGTATAATGAAAAACAATGATAAGCGTATCATAAGTTTTAAAGGCTTTTATTGACAAAAAATATAATGAGTCAATATTTACAGTGTTGACCCTTGTTCTTCATAACCTCTGCAGTTCGCTCTGGCATGCTGGATATTAGCTTCTGGGCCAAATCCTGACTGATGGCGATCCATTCTTGCCTTATTAGTTCTCGGAGTTGATCACAATTTGTGGACTTCTGCTTGTCCACTCGTCTTTTGAGGACTGACCACAGGTTCTCTATGGGATTGAGATCCGGGGGAGTTGCCTGGCCACAGATCCAAAATTTCGGTTACACTTTATTTCGATAGTCCACTTTAGACATTATATTAACAGTAAATAACATTATAACTACATGTCAACTAGCAGTTAGTAGAGTATTAGTAGACTATCTGCTTAATATCTTCTAACACTTTCTTTGTCAGCTTATTCTACTAACCCTAAACCTACCCTAACAGTCTACTCTGAGAGTTAGTAGACATGTAGTTGCAAATTAATGAGAATTAGTTGACATGTAGTTGCCATGTAGTTACAAAGTTACTTGTAGTTAATAGAATGTCTAAAGTGGACTATCGAAATAAAGTGTAACCAAAATTTCAATGTAATTATCTTTGAGCCACGTCTTTATCACTCTTGCTTTGTGACATGGTGCTCCATCATGCTGGAAAATGCATGGATCATCACCAAATTGCTCATGGATCATTGGAAGAAGTTGCTCTTGCAGGACGTTTTGATACCATTCTTTATTCATGGCAGTGTTTTTGGGCAGAATTATGAGAGAGCCCACTCCCTCTGTTGAAAAGCAACTCCACACATGGATGATCTCAGGATGCTTCACTGTTGGCACAACACAGGACTCAAGGTAGCGTCCACCTTTTCTTCTCCGAACAATCGATTTTCCAGATGTCCCAAACAGTCAGTAGGGAGCTTCATCAGAGAAAATAACTTTGCACCAGTCTTCTGCTGTCCAATCCTTGTACTTCCTGCAGAACTTCAGTATGTCCTTGACGTTTTTCTTGGAGAGAAGTGACTTCTTTGCTGCCCTTCTTGACACCAGGACTTTTACATTCCAAAAGTCTTGGCCTCAATGTGCGTGCAGATGCTTTCACACCAACCTGCCATTCCTGAGCTGCACTGCTGGTGACACGATTCCGTAGCGGACTCCTCAGGAGGAGACGGTCCTGGTGCTTGCTGGACACTCTGGGACGTCCTGAAGACTTCTTCACTGCAGTCGAACCTCTCTCCTTGAAGTTCTTGATGATCCGGCAAATGGTTCTTTCAGGTGCAATATTCTTTGTAGCAATTTCCTTGCATGTGAGGCCATTTTGATGCAAAGCGAATTATGACTGCACATGTTTCTTTGGAGGTAACCATTGCTTACAAGAACACAATGATTGGAAGCGCATCTTCCTTCCATCAGTCTGCTCTTACAATCTAATTAGTATGATAGTGATTAACCTGACTAGTACTCATTCACACTTTCACATGTGCTGCTGATATGATTAGTCAATTAATGTTAGCTGGTCATTTTGTGTCAGGATAAAAAAAACTGTGAATTTTTTTTTTTTGTGTGAAAAGTTCATTTTTTGGCCAATGAAGCTTTTAGCAGTTATTTATGTTAAATGCATCTGATCACTCCACACAATAATCTAGAAACAATGTGAATAAACACCACCTTAAGCAACAAACTTGGCAAAACACAAATTGTATGTCACTGCCAAAACTTGTGGCCATGACTGTACATAATGTGTAACTTTTCTAGATACGTAAGTTACATTACATTACTTTACATTTAGTCATTTAGCAGATGCTTTTATCCAAAGCGACTTACCGCTCATGGATTCTAACCAAACTCCAGTGTCTCTATTACTATATATATATATACACACACACAAAGAAAAACAATAAGTGTTAGTGTTAGTTTGTTTAATAAAAAAAAGATAAAGTAGAATTCAAATAGAATAGAAAGTGCTAAAGTTAGAGGGTCACATAAAGATGGAACAGATGTGTTTTTAGTCATTTCTTGAAGATGACTAAGGACTCAGCTGCTCCGATTGAGTTGGGCAGGTCATTCCACCAGGAGAGAACAGTTAATGAAAAAGTCAGTGAAAGTGATTTTGTGCCTCTTTGAGATGGCACAATAATACACCATTCACTTGCAGAACGCAAGCTTCTAGAGGGCAAGTAACTCTGAAGTAATGAATTTAGGTAAAGGGGTGCAGAGCCAGTGGTGGTTTTAGGCAAACATTAATGCCTTGAATTTTATGCGAGCAGCTACTGGTAGTCAGTGTAAATTGATGAACAGAGGTGTTACGTGCGTTCTTTTCAGCTCATTAAAGATTAATCTCGCAGCGGCATTTTGTATTAATTTTAGAGGTTTGATAGAAGTGGCTGGAAGACCTGTCAAGAGAGCATTGCAGTAGTCCAGCCTGGACAGAACAAGAGCTTGAACAAGGAGTTGTGTTGCATTTTCTGAAAGAAAGGGCCTGACCTTCCTAATGTTGTATAAAGCAAATCTGCAGGACCAGGCAGTTTTAGCAATGTGGTCTGAGAAATTCAGCTTATCATCAATCACAACTCCAAGGTTTCTAGCTGTTTTTGAAGGAGTTATGGTTGATAAGCCTAACTGGATGGTGACATTTTGATAAAGTGATGGGTTTGTTGAAACCACAAGCAGTTCTGTCTTAGCCAGGTTGAGTTGAAGGTGATGGTCCGCCATCCAACAAGAAATGTCTGTTAGACGTGCTGAAATGCGAGCAGCTATCATCGGATCATCAGGATGGAATGAGAGATAGAGTTGAGTGTCATCAGCATAGCAGTGATATGAAAAGCCATGTTTCTGAATGACAGAACCTGGTGATGCCATGTAGACAGAGAAGAGAAATGGTCCAAGAACTGAGCCCTGAGGCACCTCGGTAGCTAGATGTTGTGACTTGGACACCTCGCCTCTCCAAGATACCTTGAAGGACCTATCTGAGAGGTAAGATTAAAACCATTGGCATGCGGTTCTGTATGTCCAATATATTAGCAATATAGTTAAATCATTGTAAAATCATCTTACAGTTATATATTTAAAATTACAACTTAAATAGCTTCAATGTTATTACTAATTTTTTATATGCAAACTTAAAGTCCTCTTGGGAAGTTCCGACTTATCAGTTGTAACTTGGAAACGTTTTGCTCAAAACTGTCAAAATAGCTTTGCCAACACTGTGATATGGGGGAAATGAATGTTGTGGCACAATAAGTAGATTATATTTAGAATTAACAGCAAAACAATGCTATTTAAGCGGATTATAAATTCTAATAATATAAGCCTGTAGCAGCCTCTGTTCTTTGCTCTGGTGAGGTCAGCTATTGACGGGCTTCCATCTGCACAGGGGTTAATACTCATTTATGAGAGGGAATAGGCATATGAGTGTCGGCTCAGGAAATCAATGAGCTAGCATGATTGCCATCACCACAGTGGGCTGAGGGCGTCAAGGGAAGATGCCCGCCATGCTGTGAAGATGTTATGGTCTGTCCAGTTCATCAGCTGCACTAGGTGAAGCCAACAATTCCCTGAAAATGAGAAATTGCAATCTTTACATACAGGCTGTTACTCAAACTCAGAAAAAAAAAATAGCCCAGCAGACACTTTAATGAAGATGAAACCTGACATTTTCACTTCCAAAAAGAGGAAAGGAATAATATCAAAACTGTAGGGATTTGATGAACAGGACACTGATACGCCACTGAATCACCATCATGAGGTTCGGATTAATTTAATCAAGAGAGGCCACAGAGATCTTTTGTATGAGGACTGAAGATACCGCGTGAGGCCTCGTGATCCAATGAAAATAACTATTATATGTATGCACAGGAAGCGGCTATGTTAATCACGCCCTCGGGCCGGCAAGCACGGGATATCTATGCATGACTGTCACATGTCTTGTGACCACTTACTTCCTGCCCTGTCTGAAACCCCAACGGACCCGTGTCCTTATGTTACAACAAAAGAAACAGAACCTTGCATGACGATTTTAAAAATAATTTTTCGACAAATCGTTTAAAAAGTAGTGAAAATGTATCCACTGCATGTGTTATGCCGTATATATATATATATGTGTGTGTGTGTGTGTTGTGTTATTGAAACCATGATATTTTAATATGCCTTATAACTCGTTTTAGCAGACAAAGCATTTAATATGCGTATAAGAGATGTGAAGTTTATTCATCGGGTGAAAGCTTGTCTTATTCGCCGAACATTGGTGTTAGTGAAACTTTTATATTATGTATCATTCTCTGGTGATAATACTTTTATCAGAAGGTATTTAAAACTTCCAGAAATACGCCCCACGGATCATGTGACTTGTGCATGAAAAAAAAGAACCACACAGGGCGTGGCTAAGCCCTGCAACAGCGTCCAAAGCGCCCCACGCCGTAACATCGCACAAGCGAGACCATCTAAGAACTCAAACACTTCAGTTGAACCTTCGCGAGCTCCAAAAAGAACGCAAAGCCTTGCAAACTCAGGCTTTTAGCAGGACTGCTGAAGCCTCTTCCGTAACCCGGCAACCAACCAACCCAACGACGGCTTTTCCAAAGGACGTCATTCAAACGTCATTCCGACGTCACCGCAACAGCCAATCAGCAAAGGAATTTCCCTCCAGCAGCCATCCAGTAGCCACGAGAAACGACTCAGCTTTCAGCTGTCAACCCAGCAGAACGCAAGTAAACGAACCATCTTATCTCTGCTGAACTGGTGAACAAGCTAATTTGAGCAGTGAACAGAAGCTAACATTCTCTGCTTTGTGAATTCTCTCAGGTGAATCGAAATCACTCGTGAAAACGAGGTAGAACTATGAAAATCCGTCAACTCTCAGTCTAAGAAACTGTACACATGTGTGTGTGTGTGTGTGTGTGTGTGTGTGTGTATGTTTGTGTGTTTTAGTTTAGTTTTTATGTAATCTAGAATAGCCAATAAAATTCATGTTTCATTTATAAATAATTATCGTTTGGTGTCTTCAAGAATTATAATTTCAAGGTTAAACCCTTTTTTCCAAAAAGATCCCTTGCTACCTAGCTAGTAGCTTACTTATAATAATTACTATAATAGCTTACTTATAAAATTGTGTTGACCGTGGCCAGGAAAATACATATTCCATTTGTTAAAATATACTAAGGTCACGGCTCGCCGGACGACCCTTGATTTAAAGTGTAAAATAACAAATCTGGAATCAGGTTGAATTAGGCTCTTCAGATCCTAGTCCTCTCAAAACCTGAATAAATAATAATAATTAATTCCCTTATACAATTAATGAGTTAAAATTCATTACAAAACCTTTGTTATTAAAGTCGAACATGAAACACCATTCACAGCCCATATTACTTTCTTTAATGTCATTTTCAAGAAAAACAGGATATTCAATAAGTAATAAAAACATAGGGCACAGCATCAGTTTATCCATCAGAAATTGATAGTTTTAGTTACTTTTTATGTTCACTTAGCCTTTAGCTTATCCAGCTATCTTAGCATTGTGCTAAATGGCTAAAAACTCTGTTGATTACCTATAGCAAAGTATTTTGAGTTCTATGTTTTTGCTCACCTCTGAAGAGGCTTTTTGGCCAGGACTGGATGTGTTTTTAGCAGTCTAAAATATATTTTGTTTTTGGAAACATTAACCAATGTTGCTAATGGAAGCCAGTTTCCACCAGGGAATAAAAATGAATGAATGAATGTTGTAATTGCATCTTTTTGATCTCAATTCAGATTTATGGTTTTTTTTTCCCAATATTCAATTTAGGTCTCGTAATTTGGAATTTTTCATGCAATTCAAAGGGCAAAAGTCACTACCGTGTCTTTAAATTCCAATATATAAACAGAATTTTGACTTTCTCACAATTCTGAGTTTACATCTTACAATTCAGTTTTTTTTTTCAAACGAAATTTTTATTTTTATTTCCCAGAAGTTTATATCTTGCAACTCTGCAATTATATCTCATAATTTTATAGCCTGTAGTTTGTAGTACAATTCTGGCTTTTTTTCCCGCAATTCTAAAGGAAAAAGACAGAATCTAGAGATGTAAAATCAGAATTGAAAGACAAAAAGTTTACCATTTTTATTATTTTATCATCTGGTGAAAACAAGCTTCCATAAGTCCAAGATGATGTAGACTGAAAGGAAACATTGTTTCAGATGCGAAGCAACTTTATTCAATTATGATGAAAGATTACTCTTATTTATTTATTTATTTATTTTTTGGTCCTTTGGAATAACACCACTAGGATGACTGGAAAAGCTTCAGTACTGCAGAATTTGTTGCCAAGATACAAAAATTCTGAAAATGTTCATGAATATATGTTTTGGAAATTCAAGGTTATAAGTCAATCAAATAAACAGCTACCCACTGATGCATTTAGTTAAAAGAAACATAACGTCTCCTGAAAACTCTGACAAACATAAAAATATGTACTAGCAAACATGACAATAGCTCAAGGGAAATTGTTAATGTTTCAATGTCATTTGCACACCTGTTGACATTTCCTAGGCTGTTAAACACAGCATAATACATATTTTGGCCTTTACTGCACAGATACTACCAAACACTGTTCCCATAGAAACCAGGAAAAGGGGTTTTAGGAGCCATGTGCCACTGTAAGAGTTTTGCAATATAAAGTTGTTGGGCTTAAGTGTAGTAATGCACAAATTGGTGTCAAAGTCCATGGTAATCCAAAAACACACATAATTGCATAAAATGCATCAATCAATCAATCAATCAATCAATCGCAGTCCTGAAACTGCACAAATTTATTTGTATTTTCACATAGCTTGAGTTCATAGTCCTACTGCATTAGATATGCAATTAGAAGCCAATAGCCTAAATTCTATGTACATTTGGTCATTTTTGGTAAGATCTTGGTAAATGTGGTCTGTTAATTAGCAGGATTTTCATTTTTCATTGTAAATGATTACTTTATATGAGCCAGTTAGGAACTATGAAAAGATGACTACATGGACAAGTTCAGGTTAAGATCTATGAGACCTAACCAATCCCTAAAGTTGTAAGTACTGGCTAGACTCAGTGCATTTTTGATGGTTTGATGATGTGAAGGTACCCTATAATTTTAATGTCAAGTCCTATCAAACCATCATTAACTATAGTCTTGCTCAGAGTTACACTGTGGTCTCACACACTTGGTGTTTCGTGAAATATCTTGTTAGATTTGAAGCCCTAAAATCTGAAATAACACCACAGCAAGAGCCATTGATTGGTTTCCGTGATACTCTGGCTGAGCTTGGAAAGCCGCTTCTCCCTTGCAGCAGATGTTTTACTCGCTGTTAATTTTACAACATATGTCAAGACTTGTAACATATGTCCTGTAGAACTGACAGTGTATTTATTGCTGCAGGTCGCCAGGTGCAGTGACTAGTAGGTGTTCTTACAGCTGGATGCTCTAATGTTGGTGCGCTGTGTAACTGACTAAAGCTTTTGAAAATGTTTCAGCAAAAATAAATGTATTACTAGAAGAACTAGGATAGAAGTGCATTTTCTGAAGCAACCATGCCATTTTAGCTTGCTACAGACCTTTGAGTTCTTTTATAATGCTCCTTATTTCATGGGACTCGTACCTGAATGGTCTGAATCACAAGTGCAAAGCTGCACCAGGTGCGCTACAGAGCAAGTTTGCTATGTTACAAACTGAATCGATAATCTTTCTCTGTAATCAGATTTTGCACATAAAGGAATAAAAGTTATTTTAAAAGGTGTTTTACTGCCACTAGGGTTCATTTTGGCTATAAACTGCAGTGTAATGTATGTATAGGTATATTGTTGGAGTTCTATTTTTAGAGCATATGTTGTAAATTTCTCATTCTTTGCATTTCTTTAGTTAGCTTTCATCTTGCTGACCAACACCTGAATAACCTACACTAATATTCGGTTACTTGAAATTTAGTGTGGGTATAATGTATTACTAAGTAATTAATTAATGTAATTTAATTACATTTCCCTTGAAAAGGTAAATTAAGGGATTACTTTTATTTTTTTTCTGAAATTAGTTACATAATTGCATTAAACACTGTAATGACTATAAAACAATTTTCTATATATAGTTAATTTGACATCCAAATGTAATCTCTAATGTTAAAATGTATGTTTTAATGTAACCTTCGTTTAAACAATTTGGTCAGAATAATTTATGCCATGTTATATTATTCATTTGAATGAATTAAGAGCAGTTTCATGTCTATCCTTGTATTCTTCAACAGTACAAGTTTGATATTGAATTTAGAAAGTAATAAGTAATGCAAACACTTTTTTTTAGAGATAATTAGTATAATAATTTAATTACACTGTGCAATATGTAATTAGCTAGTAATTACTTTTTTAGAGTTTATTACCCAGCCCTGCTTGAAATGTGCATATTTGTTTAATCAGGTGTTACACCAAGGTGGACTAAACTTAATCAGTCTTCATTGCACCTCCTGTTAAACTTTTCCTAACTTTCAGTAGCTAGATACATTTACATTTAGTCATTTAGCACGTTTAGTCATGTGGATACAGCTACATTGTGTCGCTAACTGTCGCTATCAACTGACAACTCGCTGAAACTTAATTAGTTCCGTCCGCTTTGTTGCTGCCATTGTAAAAGGGGCTTAATAACACATTCGAAAGGGCATTTTGTGCAATCCCTCTCCAGTGCAATGGTATTGACTTCAGCTCTGGCACCAATCTCATTGTTTGCTTGTTCTTATCAATAGTTGACATTAGTGTTTAGCGGTATCGCCTTGTTTTTTTCTTCAGGGAACCAAGACTGAATCCATGCTCCCTTCCTCTCTCCAGTTAATCAGAGAGGGCAGGCGCAGTTCAAGCTGAACCACCGTTAAAGGTCAACCACAGCCTTGGGACTGAGACACCAGCAGTTTGGAGAGGGTTACAGTTGATTTTGCTGTTTTAATCTGCTGCAGATCAAATGCCACAACATTTGTTAAACTAATAGCTCAGAGCAAGCTGAAACACTGCATGGTATCATCAGGGTTTTGTTAAAAAAGTTTCTAACCAGTGTTGGGCATTCGCAGTGGTTAACTATATTTAGTAGAAGTTTAGCTAGCTAGCAAACTTTTTGAGTAGCTTATTTGTAATTGTTGGTGGGCTTGACAGTATCTATACAAATACACATATCATGGCAGTTTGTAGCTATTGTCCATTTTGGTGAATTGGTGGCTAATTTGTAAGAATTCGTATGTGTTTTAGGATTTGCTCACATTCATTTACTGTAGAGGTTTTTCAAATGTTTTATATCAAATTACAGCAGACAATTTTAATACTTCATTTTCAGTTAAGTTACTAGAACATCAAACTACTATGGCTACTTTCTTTGAAGAAAATTTTCCAGCTTAGCATATTTCAACACATTCTCACTCCCTTCACTTTTTTACACTCAGACATAATTTAGCATAATTTTTCAATGTGCAGGGTCCTCCATTGCTTTAAATAAGAAACCCTTGCCGTCAGTATGCCTGTTTGATGTGCATGTTTGATGATTAAAAACTTGAATTTGAAGCAAAACCGTGCAAGGGAATGTTTTTTTTTTCTTTCCACATTACGCAGATTACTATTTGAATGTCTGCATTTATCCCACATATCATTGGATATAGTGTCACATGGACTGTCATTTTTTGTCATTTTTGGGAGCTTGACAGTATCTGTACCAACACACTCTCATGGCAATTCATAACCATTTTACATTTTGTAGAATTGGTGGCTAATTCATAAGAATTTGTACATATATTTTTAAAGATTTGGTCATCATTTACTATAGATGTGTTTTTTTTTTATATATGTTTGTTATCAAACTGCAGCCTACAGTTTTAATCCCTCATTTATAATTAACTAACTATTTTACAGTTTGGTGAATTGGTGGCTAAGTTGTAAGAATTCGTACAATGTAATTTGTGCGTTTTTAAGGATTTGCTCATGATCATTTACCCTAGATGTTTTTTCAGATACGTTTTGTATCAAATTGCATCTGACAGTTTTGAATGTAGAAAGCTACCTCTATGTAACTATTGTAGCTACTTTGAAGAGAAGTATTATTGTATTGTAGTGTATTGTTATTATAGTGCACGTAGTAGATAAGCTAGCAACATTTTTTGAGGACTGTAGCTTACCCAAAATTTAATATAAAGCAGCTACTCAGTGGTCACTTCCAAATTAAGCAGCTTTATTTTGGTAAATGTGGCAAATTTGCATGTTTGAAGTTTAACAAACTTAAATCCAATGCAAAATTCGAATGTTAGGCAGATTTCTATTGCGATTACAAAAGTTCACCCACAAAACACTGAATGTAGAGCAATATTGAATCTTTTTAGGGGCCTTGACATTATCTCTACCAACATGCTCATTTTATAACTCAGGTACGTGTTAGTAATTTGGTGGTAAATACAAAAATTTACAAATTACATTTTATGAATTTGTAAGATGACTTACAAGATGACCACTGATGGTCAGATTTAAGGGTGGACCTTCATGTCTACAAAATTGTCAATTACCATACCAATTGCATTGTACAAATTCATACCAAATTGTCACTTCGTAAAATACGTTACAGTATCTACAGTATTTCTACCAATATGTTCACATGGCAGTTCGTAACTATTTTATGTTTTGGTGATTTGGTGGTTAATACAAATTCGTATAATGTAATTTGTATGTTTTTGTAAGATTTGTTTACAACCCACTGACGGTCAGATTTAAGGGCGGACCTTAAGGTCTACAAATTGTAAGTTATCGTACAAATCGCAACATTCGAATTCATACCAAATTGCCACCATGTAAAATACATGTCCTCATTGCATTGGGTTATTGGTTCCTATTCATTTTTATTCGTTGGGGGAAAATAGTGTAAGTGTAAACATTCTTCATCTTTTTTGTTTCAGGTTTGGAACAAAATGAGGGTAAATAATGACAGAATTTTCATTTTATATGTAGGTGTATGTATTCATTAATGGGTGCAACTGGTCTCAAAGACACACTACCAAGAACAGTTTGTGCCCTTTAAGATATCGCAAGTTGTTTATTCCTATTTCCAGAAATCACAGTCTTTGATGTTAGCTTGTCTCCGATGTAATGCATCCACATCTTTATGCTGAATCCTCCGAGACGTAACACACACTTTAAGCAGTGCTTAGGACAGCGGCTCCATTATTACATTTTAAATACTAACATTTCAGAACAAAGGCTTTTATGTTTACAGTTCTGCTCTCGGCTGAAGCCGCGTTATTGTTCAGAACGCAACATAACCCCACTGCACTCTTCAAATGTCACCTGCAAATTGGCGAGTTAACATGTTAGCCGCTGCATAGCATCTTTCTATGACCTGTATATGTTATATGTGCATGTTTATATGTCGGTGAAGGTTGTAGAACACGTGTTTGCTTACAGTTAGAAGAATTTTCAATCACTGAAACACAATAAAACCGGTTTTGATGGCACAGGGTCTCTGTTGAATAATAATTTGTAGTCTTTTATTATACCTTTGTGGCAATTCGGAAGGAAGCAGACATACTTATGAATGAACAAATTAATTGCAACTTAAAACGAACATAATTGAATACCAATGTAAAAGGATAACCTTGCGTATCTCAGCAGGTTTGTGACTAAAAAGCCTTTTTTTGTGTCAAAATGTCGTTTTCTCTCCCAAGAGGTATCTGAGGGTGTTTGTGCCAGCAATACTAAGTACAAATTACACATGCCGTCTGTAGCTCACTAGACTGCTTAAATGTTTTGCATGGCCGCAGACTAATTTGGTGTGTGTTTCTGTCTTGCAAATGTAAATTTGAATATTTCTCCATTTCAAAGTCCCTGTGGTGCAGATTCGGATGGTCTCTGACTCCCTGGATTTAATGACACAGGAAGAACTCAAACAATGAAGTATTTAACAGCAAACATCAGCACAAGGCTAGCTAGTGAGGAGGCAATAAAAGTTTTATTATCATTCGACTGAAACCAGTGTTATTATCCGAAACAGTTTGTCTCTGGGATTGTAGTGATGAACAAAATGTATGAATGTAAGAATCGAAAAATGTCTAGTTTCTCTAAATGGATCTTTCAAACATTTCCAGCCACACATAATGTCCATAACCAACAATCAGTCAGTCCACCTGGATGCAGTGCTTAGTTATCTACATTTACATTTATTCATTAAACAGACAGTTATGCAAACAAGCAAAGAGAGTAATCTGGGGAGAACAGAAGCACAATGTACCAAATTTCAGTGCATTACTACAACGGTACACTAAATAGCTAATTAACAAATGCATTATTCATAGGTTAAAAAAATAATTGACATTTAATTTTTAATAAAAAATATTATTATTATTGATGATGATACTACTTTTTTTATGTAGATAATAACATTGGTTTGTTTGTTTGCTTGTCTGTTTAATTATTTGTAGTTTGACTGGTATGTGAGTGATTTCAAAGTTTAATTTAGATTTTTTTTTTTCAAATTATTAAAAAATGCTGTAGCGTCTGGACCAATCGGGCACACAATGTTTTGTTATATTTAACAAATACTCACTAACACCACTCAATCAACAAGCCAACTTTGAGGGTCTATGGACCCTTCCCCCGAAATGCGGCTAACGCCTCAAAAAGGCAGAACAGGCCTCTGGTTCCATGGCAACCAATGCTGATAACACCGGTTTTATTGCCCAACAGAATGCGGGCAGAGCAATTCTCAATTCATTTACCCAAAGGAAAGACTCACAATGTCATATAAATGGACTCTCATTCACAGACAAACCTGTCTTTGACCTTCCTATCACATATCCTCAGGTCATTGTGTATATTATTACCGTTCTTGTATATTGTCTTTTGTATAGTATACTGTTTTATACATGCTTAAGATACAACCACTCATTCACGTAACCTTACATATACCATGTTTGGTCTCTATGAATTCATCTTCGGATGTTCTAATTGAGAGTGTATATTATATGTTTATACCTATGCAACATATTAGTGTTCTAAGAATCTTTAGTAGTCTTTACATCAACATCCAATCCAGTTACATATGAAAATTACCATGTTCGGAGACAAAGAGTCGTAAACTTTCCCTTCAGTAGTGCAAGTCACTATTGGCTCTTTGACCCCCGAGAGGTGAGACCGCCACATAACTTTTTAGCTCCACCAGGCTTTTAGTCTCTCCACTCGTCTCTCATCACCTTCCCATCTTCTGGTTGCTAAGTCCCAGAGCCGGCGCTGCTGTGCCTGGCAGGCCTCGACACAGCTCAGTCTGCAGTTCTTTTAGATCAGGAGAGGATGATGATGCTGAGCTAGAACTCTTCTAAGGACACCCTAAGATTGTGCCAGGCTGCGGCCTCGTCTTTCCACTCACCAAGGATTTCATCTGATGTCTCTCGAGCTCCGCGCACTTCTCTCTTCAATTTCCACCTGGGAAGAAACTCCCAATCACCACCGAATCCGAACATTGTTGGAGTTCATCACTCTTCAAACCCGGAATAACGTGATCGCAAGTCCAAACCTTGAAACCATCAAGACTTTCATCCGGACACTCATCAACGACCAAGGCAATGCAAGTATCATGCATTTAACTAAACAAAACAGAGGTTTAGTATAAGCTATAGACCCCATTGTAAAACGGCGCTGATGGTTTCACTCAAAGGTTAACTGACTCCTTTCTATAGCTGCATTTTCTTGTTTCTCGAATGGTTCATCCAGTCTCACTTGCCCTTCCCCCATGTATGAGTGATTGTATGTTTGTTTGTTTAGAATAATGTCCCTTTACGATTCTGATCTAGCTACATGCTCCAATGCATTAATACTGTAGGAAAGTTATTTTCTGTGTGCACTGAATGTTCGCTGGACGAACAGATTGGTTGATGTCAATTTAATTATGCTACAGTTACTACTGGCAGCTGATATAAATAATTGTAATTAATCATCATTAATTGTAATTATTTATATACATTTCCATTTTGAGCTAATTTGCTACAATGCATATTATTATTATTATTCAATTTTATACTACTACTATAACTACTACTACTACTACTAATACTACTACTACTACTACTACTAATAATAATAATAATAATTAATATTAGATATTCTATTATTTTTGTTTCGACGACAGCATTGGTTTACAAAATATAATAAATGTTTTGTTTTTATGCTTTTATCACGCAACCAGGTGTGTGTGTGTGTGTGTTTATATATCTGAGGATTGAATGATTGGATTCATTATTAGATGCATACAATGAATACATTATTAACAAGCTAATAGTTTAATTAAGGCAAGACACCACAGGTGAATCAAAGTTTGTCTAATGATTAGCAGTATCACCAAACTTTCCACCGTTGATTAATCACAGTGCATTCAGACAATTGTTTTGTATTACAAGATTTCTGAAATGCTATGCTTAGATATGCAAATTAAGCACTGTCTAATTAAATATGCCCTAATTTGCCTACATTTCCAGAATATAAATGTGAGCTTTGGATAAAGCAATATATAGCAATATATACTTTTTTTTTAATATAAAAAATATAATTTTTGTATTATTATTTTATTAATTCATTCATTTATTTTTTGCAGAACACACCCAGTATTGTGTGTGTGTGTGTGTGTGTGTGTGTGTGAGAGAGAGAGAGAGAGAGAGATACTTGAATTTATGATGAGATACAAGGAGATGATATCTTGGTCCCTGAGCGTCAGGGAATAAGAACCACTTGAAAGCTTGAGTGTGATTGTATGATATAAAAATGCTTGCTTCTGTTAAAGGACCTCATGTTTTGCAAAGTGAGGGTCGACTTCTCTCAGTAATTTTATCTTTTGTATTACAGATGCTACAGACACTGAAAGCCACATTAGCCTCTGATAACCTGACTGAAGAGCGGGCCTTTATTGCTATAGGGGGCAGTATTAAGCCTTTTCCTGTTTGTATAGTTTTAGTCTGATTTATACACCGTTTTAAGCTGTCAGGACCACGGCCAGCTGTTTCCTGTAAGCAGTCTGCACAAATGTTTCCTTCAGCCTGCCATATTATGCTTTGTCATGATCATAATATGTTTTTTCCCCTACTATTTGGCCAAATTACACCAAGGCGAAACAGCTGGTTGTTGACCTTTCACTGACAGTCTAATTCATCATAGAGATTCTTCAGATGTAGGTTGCTTACCATATTGTGGGCGAGTAGTTGGTTTGGTTATTGAACAATATTCCTATCAATGAATTCGATTTTTGGGATAATTTTAGGTTTTGGCTTAACTGGTTGAGGCTACTGCTTAGTACTGTTCAAGCTGTTTATGTTAAAAACTTATTAACATATGCTAGCAACATCTTGTGAAGCACTAAGCCATGCTAACTATGTAGCATACTGTTAAAATATCATCTTGCTAAAAAAAACATGCTAGCAACATGTTAAAAGTGTTAACAGCATGTTTGCGTCATCTTAAAAACATGCTAGCATCATGCTAACCCTGATAGCACATGTACATATCAGAGACGTCTAGTTGATATGTGTGTTTACATCTGGAAGACGTATTTTGTGTTTGCTCATTTGCAATATATCTCTAGAAAAACACTAAATTGACATTTTAAAAATGTCTTTAAGATGTTTGATTAAGAAAGAATCAGAATGAGCTTTATTGCCAGGTATGTTTACACATACGAGG
Organism: Sinocyclocheilus grahami; assembly: GCF_001515645.1. Taxonomy (NCBI): domain Eukaryota; kingdom Metazoa; phylum Chordata; class Actinopteri; order Cypriniformes; family Cyprinidae; genus Sinocyclocheilus; species Sinocyclocheilus grahami. Next base: position 442,779 of record NW_015505338.1, read on the forward strand.
AATTTGTTTTCGTGACAGAAGCTTCCACAGTGTAACAGAATGACAGTTGTATGTGCAGGTATATTACAATAGACAGTTTTTGTATGTACAGGTACTGCATATTATGTGCAAATTTGAGGTGTAGACTGAGTATGTGTGTTAGATAAATAAGTGTATGAGTGAATAAATAGTGTGTGCTCCACAGTTATTGTTAAGTGTTCATGAGATGGATTGCCTGAGGGAAGAAACTGTTCCTGTGTCTGGTCGTTCTGGTGCTCAGTGCTCTGTAGCGTCGACCAGATGGCAACAGTTCAAAGAGGGAGTGTGCTGGATGTGAGGGGTCCAGAGTGATTTTGCCAGCCCTTTTGCTCACTCTGGATAAGTAC
>NW_015505338.1:443860-453708 GCF_001515645.1 Sinocyclocheilus grahami
CAGAGAAGATCCCCGCCTCTCCAGATGGGCTTATCCAATGAGAAAAGCCGGAATCCCAAGTGGGCGTTTTGAGATCCTGTGGAGTTTATGGCTCTTTGTGTGGAAACATGGTACTTTAGTGTCTGGAACTTTGATTGAAAATACTAAAGGTTCTCAGGGCACTAATATATTGCCTACGTACCAACAAATAATATACATTCTTGTTTAGATCATCAGAAGGCGAATTCATAGATACTAAACAAGCTATATGTAAGGTTATATGAATGAGTGGTTTATCGTAAGCATGAATAAAAATAGTCTATAATACAACAGATTAATACAAAACAGCAATAATACACACAATGGCCTGAAGAAAATGTGTGTTCATTCAAAGAAAAGGTTTTCCTATGAATTAATTAGTAGAACAGTCCATTTCTCCTGTGCATTTGTACCCCTTGTTTCTGGAGAAAGCAGAATGAGAGCCGGCTCGCATTCCACAAGGTTGTAAATGTATCGGGTTACCATGAAACCAGGGTCTTGTTCGGCGTCCTGGGGTGTTACAAAGTATTTGTGAAATCTAGCTAACAAAATATATATTGTGTGTTGGAGTGTTCCAGACGCTACAATTGTGAATAATGTCCCTTTACGATTCTGATCTAGCTACATGCTCCAATGCATTAATACTGTAGGAAAGTTATTTTCTGTGTGCACTGAATGTTCGCTGGACGAACAGATTGGTTGATGTCAATTTAATTATGCTACAGTTACTACTGGCAGCTGATATAAATAATTGTAATTAATCATCATTAATTGTAATTATTTATATACATTTCCATTTTGAGCTAATTTGCTACAATGCATATTATTATTATTATTCAATTTTATACTACTACTATAACTACTACTACTACTACTAATACTACTACTACTACTACTACTAATAATAATAATAATAATTAATATTAGATAAGCTATTATTTTTGTTTCGACGACAGCATTGGTTTACAAAATATAATAAATGTTTTGTTTTTATGCTTTTATCACGCAACCAGGTGTGTGTGTGTGTGTGTTTATATATCTGAGGATTGAATGATTGGATTCATTATTAGATGCATACAATGAATACATTATTAACAAGCTAATAGTTTAATTAAGGCAAGACACCACAGGTGAATCAAAGTTTGTCTAATGATTAGCAGTATCACCAAACTTTCCACCGTTGATTAATCACAGTGCATTCAGACAATTGTTTTGTATTACAAGATTTCTGAAATGCTATGCTTAGATATGCAAATTAAGCACTGTCTAATTAAATATGCCCTAATTTGCCTACATTTCCAGAATATAAATGTGAGCTTTGGATAAAGCAATATATAGCAATATATACTTTTTTTTTAATATAAAAAATATAATTTTTGTATTATTATTTTATTAATTCATTCATTTATTTTTTGCAGAACACACCCAGTATTGTGTGTGTGTGTGTGTGTGTGTGTGTGTGAGAGAGAGAGAGAGAGAGAGATACTTGAATTTATGATGAGATACAAGGAGATGATATCTTGGTCCCTGAGCGTCAGGGAATAAGAACCACTTGAAAGCTTGAGTGTGATTGTATGATATAAAAATGCTTGCTTCTGTTAAAGGACCTCATGTTTTGCAAAGTGAGGGTCGACTTCTCTCAGTAATTTTATCTTTTGTATTACAGATGCTACAGACACTGAAAGCCACATTAGCCTCTGATAACCTGACTGAAGAGCGGGCCTTTATTGCTATAGGGGGCAGTATTAAGCCTTTTCCTGTTTGTATAGTTTTAGTCTGATTTATACACCGTTTTAAGCTGTCAGGACCACGGCCAGCTGTTTCCTGTAAGCAGTCTGCACAAATGTTTCCTTCAGCCTGCCATATTATGCTTTGTCATGATCATAATATGTTTTTTCCCCTACTATTTGGCCAAATTACACCAAGGCGAAACAGCTGGTTGTTGACCTTTCACTGACAGTCTAATTCATCATAGAGATTCTTCAGATGTAGGTTGCTTACCATATTGTGGGCGAGTAGTTGGTTTGGTTATTGAACAATATTCCTATCAATGAATTCGATTTTTGGGATAATTTTAGGTTTTGGCTTAACTGGTTGAGGCTACTGCTTAGTACTGTTCAAGCTGTTTATGTTAAAAACTTATTAACATATGCTAGCAACATCTTGTGAAGCACTAAGCCATGCTAACTATGTAGCATACTGTTAAAATATCATCTTGCTAAAAAAAACATGCTAGCAACATGTTAAAAGTGTTAACAGCATGTTTGCGTCATCTTAAAAACATGCTAGCATCATGCTAACCCTGATAGCACATGTACATATCAGAGACGTCTAGTTGATATGTGTGTTTACATCTGGAAGACGTATTTTGTGTTTGCTCATTTGCAATATATCTCTAGAAAAACACTAAATTGACATTTTAAAAATGTCTTTAAGATGTTTGATTAAGAAAGAATCAGAATGAGCTTTATTGCCAGGTATGTTTACACATACGAGGAATTTGTTTTCGTGACAGAAGCTTCCACAGTGTAACAGAATGACAGTTGTATGTGCAGGTATATTACAATAGACAGTTTTTGTATGTACAGGTACTGCATATTATGTGCAAATTTGAGGTGTAGACTGAGTATGTGTGTTAGATAAATAAGTGTATGAGTGAATAAATAGTGTGTGCTCCACAGTTATTGTTAAGTGTTCATGAGATGGATTGCCTGAGGGAAGAAACTGTTCCTGTGTCTGGTCGTTCTGGTGCTCAGTGCTCTGTAGCGTCGACCAGATGGCAACAGTTCAAAGAGGGAGTGTGCTGGATGTGAGGGGTCCAGAGTGATTTTGCCAGCCCTTTTGCTCACTCTGGATAAGTACAGTTCTTGGAGAGAAGGGAGGGTTGTACCAATGATTCTCTCAGCAGTCCGGACTACCCTCTGTAGTCTTCTGAGGTCAGATTTGGTAGCTGAGCTGAACCAGACAGTTATTGAAGTGCAGAGGATGGATTCAATAATGGCGGAGTAGAACTGTTTCAGCAGCTCCTGTGACAGGTTGAACTTCCTCAGCTGGCGAAGGAAGTACAACCTCTGCTGGGCCTTTTTCACAATGGAGTCAATGTCCCACTTCAGGTCCTGAGAGATTGTGATGCCCAGGAAAGGTCGGTATAAGATGAACCAAACAGTGATCAGAGAGGCCCAAAGCTGCCCGTGGAACAGAGGGATATGCATTCTTTATTGTGGTGTAACAGTGATCCAATATATTACTGTCTCTGGTGGGACATGTAAATGCTGTCTGTATTTTGGCAGTTCACGGGAGAGATTGGATTTATTAAAGTCCCCGAGAATGATTAAAACAGAGTCCGGGTGTTGTTGTTCTGTGTCTGTGATCAGATCAGCGAGTTTGATGCTAGGCAACGGCGTTCTGAATCCGCGCTGTCTGAGCTTGACGAGCGCGCCGGCTCGCTTCCCCCGTCTGCGCGTCCTGAAGCGAGTGATCAGCGCCGCAGCTCCCCCGACAACAATGTCCAGCAATTCGTCTCTGGTGAAACTGATTGCAGGGATATAACTAAAGACAGGACAAACTAACAAAAACATAAAAACAACTGCGGAGCACGCCATGGAGGCAGCCATCTGCGTCGGTGCCATCTTTCGCCATCTTTCCCTTTAATATGTAAAACTGACATATTAAAGATGTTGATCAGATGTTTGTAACCAACAGATGTTTTCCAGATGAAAGTGTGCTATCTGGGCACAATATGCTATTCACCCCTGTTGAAAAAAACATATGCTGGTTAGGTATGTTTTGACGCTGGGATGCTGGTTTAAGCTGGTCCTTTGTTGGTTTAAACTGGTCCTTTTGCTGGTTTAAACTGGTCATTTGCTGGTTTATGCTGGTCATGTGCTGGCAAAGGACCAGCATAAACCAGCAAAATGACCAGCATAAACCAGCAAAGGACCGGCATAAACCAGCAAAGGACCAGCTTAAACCAGGAAAGGACCAGCTTAAACCAGGAAAGGACCAGCATAAACAAGCAAAGGACCAGCATAAACCAGCAAAGGACCAGCATAAACCAGCAAAGGACCAGCATAAACCAGCAAAGGACCAGCATAAACCAGCAAAGGACCAGCATAAACCAGCAAAGGACCAGCATAAACCAGCAAAGGACCAGCATAAACCAGCAAAGGACCAGCATAAACCAGCAAAGGACCAGCATAAACCAGCAAAGGACCAGCATAAACCAGCATCCCAGCGTCAAAACATACCTAACCAGCATATGCTGGTTTTTTCAACAGGGATGTTAGTCTCATGTTATGTTAGCATGATGTTAAATTATCATCTCGCTAAAACACGTTAGTAACATGTTAATGCTCTATTTTTTATCAAATAAATGCAGAATTGGTGAGCAGAAGACACTTCTAAAAAAAAAAAAGTTAATTATTCTAAACTTTTGAATATTTAAGTTTAAATAATTTAATGTGTAAAGATTATTGTGTGAGATGTCCAAACGCTAGGTTTAGGGAAAGAGTTTGGACCGTTTACGTTTTCCAGGGATTTTGTTCCAGGAGCAACACAAGATGTTAATCAACCATGTCCTACACTTGACAAAAGCAATCCCCAATAGGTTTGTCGTGACCGTAACGTGTCAACCAAGACCCGTTTGCTAGTGGTCCGTCCAATCGTAAATGCCCTGACATTCAGGTGTCCGTAGGGAAAGGGTAAATACCACAGAGCAAATATTTTATCTGAGGTTGAGCCGGCTGAACTGTACACAGCATTCTCCTGTAACTAGTGGATAGTGATCTCTCTTAGCCTCATGAGGGTCGGGCACCGGACCTTTCAGCACGTAACATTATGCTAAGGGTCACTGCCTCCATCGGCGGTGTGAATCCTGTGAAAGGTGCACTGGGGTTCTCTAAAGGTTGATGGATGGGTTATATATCCCACCTTTAAGAATACAATGAACAGAGACCAGCGAGTTGGTAAAAATTATGCACCAATGTGTTAGCGGGGACTGTATTGTGTGTGTGAAAATATATACAGCTGTGGTCAAAAGTTCACATACACACAATGCAAAATGTTAATTAGGGGAGAGCGGGGCACAATCTAATACTTTTTGACTTTTCCAGTTTTTGTAAATCCACATGGGGTTCAGATTTATCCACATTAATTTCACACTTGTCTAGTACAAATATGTCGCTTTGTTTTCATAATTGCAGTGCATATGTTGGGTAGTTTTTGTGTTACTCTGATCCTGGGTCAGATGTAATCCAGCGGTTGAGTTATTTATCGCAGGGATTTTGCATCTTCTCTTCAGGAGAGAGCAGTTCTAAGCGCCATCGAATTGATGCATTCTTCGGTAAAATACAGGTTTGTGTAGCCTACATTTTATTTTATCTATAAAATCTTTACTGTGCTGTATATAGTTCAATTTTATGCAGAGCAACATACAGGCGCGTGGTGTGAATCACCATTAACGAGTGTCGCGGTCTTTTCGCTTGATGGAAAAGCCTGATGCTTTGCATTTAATAAACGATTTTATTCATAAAGATACAGAATATAATACTTTGGATGTTAAAACATGTCCTCAGAGCTGTTTATTGTTTGTTTATTGGCAGGATATGGAGTCACATCATGTTTCGGCTAGAGTGAAACGCAGGGCAGCGGTCTGTTAGCAGTTCCCTGCCGAACACGACTCCAGCTCGGGCACGAGAACCAGCGCCATTACGGTGGAAACAGAATAACAGAGACTGGTCGGTCACACGTGAATTACTTCTGTTTAATGTTAAATTTTTTGTTAAATGAGTTTAAATATACACTCTAAAAAATGCTGGGTTAAATACAATCCAGTGCTGGGTAAAATAGGGACAAACCCAGCAATTGGGCTGTTTTGACCCAGCGGTTGGGTTAAATGTTTAACCCAACCTTCTGGGTAGTAACCCAACCGCTGGGTCAAAACAACCCAATTGCTGGGTTTGTCCCTATTTTACCCAGCACTGGGTTGTATTTAACCCAGCATTTTTTAGAGTGTAGGCAATATGTGTAGCCTATTAAAAACGATATAAACAATGCTGTAAATTATGAATAAAGGAAAATAAAGGAAGTTATCATGCAAACCAGTGGTTGTGTGGAGTATTTTAGAAAAGTTAATCTGTAAACATTATTTAATGTATGAAGTAAAAATAAACTAGTAATATAGTAAAAATGAATAAACCCATTAGCTGGGTTAAATCAACCCATTATGCTGGGTTAAATAAACAACCCAATTTGCTGGGTAAATTTAACCCAAGATGGGTTCTGTCCTATATTTACCCAGCCCTTGGGTTAATAACAACCCAAATTGGGTTGTTTTTAACCTAGTGTTTTTTAGAGTGTGGTAAAATAAATGTTCAGTGATTTTTCAAAAGATTTTTGAATTTTTATGCACTTTTTCCCTATAAAGTGTTGAGAGGGCAACAAGTAAATACTGTACATTTTTTTATGCTAGCATGTGTGGAAATATTTAAACAATGTGTGTTACAACTAACCCTGCGTTAGTTTGTGCCCCGCGCTCCTCTATGCTAGCAAAATAAGATGGGTCAAACAAAATACACATTATTTAGTACTGTCCTGAATAATGTATTAGATAAAATGTTTATATAGTCCACAAGACAAAGTAATAGGGTTTTAAAAAATGGCCCCATTACAAAAGTTTGCATGCACTTGATTCTTAAAACCGAGTGTTGTTACATAGATTATCCACATATTTGCAAATTCTTCATAGTGTGTTAAACTTTTGACCACAATTGTATATTTAGCACAGCTAAACAGAACTGTGGTAATACACTAATAAACTAATACATTTTGCTTATAGCCACCCTAGTGAAAAATAAATATACTAAAATGTATTTGAAATCCATTTATTTCATGCTAAGTATACTACAAATACATTTACATATTTATGTACTTAATAACAATACCATTGCTTGTATATACTAAACTGGCATACTTAAAGTCTGCTAAATTGGAACAACTAATTTTGTACTTAATGCACTTTAATTGTGTGGAAGTAGTGCTGAAGTCCAACTAAATATATACTCTCAAGTATATATGATTGTGCTAAAGTGAAACTATTGCAAGTATACTTCAGTTACACTTTAAATATCTTGCATTTAAGGACCAATATTATTCAAAGATCATACAGTCCTCATCAATAGTGACATTAAAACACATTTAAGTTTAATATCAAGAAATGTGCATTGGGCACAAGTAATACTCCAAATAAAGTATTATTATAAGTTTATTAACATATTTACTGACATATCACTCAAGACTGATAACTGAAATTCTAATAGCTTTGAACTATACTTACTATGAAATAAATGTATTTTAAATATTAGTTTTTACTAGGGCAGCTCTATATGCTTAACTTTTCTTACGTAGTAAACTTGCTCGGTAGCGCACCCGGTAAAGCATTTTTCTTGCAATGTGGAATGCACCGGTACGAATCCCGTCGAACACGACTCATGATAAAAGCTAAAAGACTTCTTAAAGATAGCTAAAATGAAATGGTTACTTTAGCAAATGTATGGTTACCTCACATTTGCTTTTGTTAACACTATCAGATTTTAATTGCAGTGTAGGTGGTATGTTATTTTCAAACGCGATAGAGTTTTTGGTGCCACTCAACGGACATTTCCGAACTCCGCGATATGTACATTAACAAACGTAATAAAATGTCTCCATATTCAAGTTCATCTGTTTCGAAGAAAATTGAACGTTCTTTTAGCGCCACTTGCTGGACATTTACATTTACAAGAGCTGCGAAATGTGTAAAAAGCAGCAAAATATTATTTCACTGAAATATTGCCACAGGCATGTTCTCCTTCAGGAACTCGAGCTGCGTCGAGTCGCTTTGGGAACGCCCTTGCGTGACCACGTTCTGAAGCATGTGTCAAATCAGTCCAATGGAGCAGCGAGACGTCACGTGCGGGGTGACGTAAGCACCAGAAAATATAAAAGCGCATCCAGCAGAGCGCAAACCAGCTTCTGCTCTTCAGTAGTGATCTGTGTATGTGTCTGTCTATTTACTGTTGTCTGTCCGCACAAGCATATATAAAAAACAATCATGAAAAAGTCTATGCGAGCAAACGGCATTACAAACGCTGTGTTCCTCCCTGCCCACGATATCTGGCGGCGGGGGATACACACGATTTGGGTGTCGTTTGTTTGGGAGCGGAGCATGCACGGTCTGCTTTCGAGGAGCTGATTGTCATCACTGCGAGTTACTCTCGCTGCGCACGCTCCGCTCTCGCCTGGCTGTGTTTGATGAGAGCGGCCAGGCTCGCGATCCCACTGGCAGCGGTCATCAGCGCAGACTGTTGTCGTGGGGATGGCGGGTGGATTTAGCGGAGGGATCCGAGACGGGCTCGTCCTTTTCTCGGTCCTCACCCGCTAGATCTGCGACTCTCTCTCAGTGTTTGGAAGCCCGCGCTGCGGTTTCTTCCCGCCCCCCCCCCGAGAGAGAGAGAGCCAGACGCTTCATCTATCTTCCTCCAAGGAGGTGGATGTGATGAGTGTCGAGATAGAGGAGACTGTGGACTCGCCACCACAGTCCCTCGCGTATGAGGTGTGTTTCGTGCATTCGCCAAAATAAAATGTAATTTGGCCAGTCTAGAAACAGGACGCTCGTCCTAAAAATAATTGGACGAATGTTTTCTGAATCCAGATCACAGCCTTCACGACAGAGGCCTTCCGTTTTTCCCCGATCTCCGTGCTAAGAAGAATGGAGGTATCAAGATCGTGGGAGAAACCGTACTCATCCCGTATTACAGCCCCACAGTCTCAAATTATTCAAAAGAACATTGTGGGGCTAAATGATAAGGGATATGGGGCGATGCCAGTGGTGGAGCAGACGCTTGAGAGCTATCTCTCCCCATCCTCAGCATCGTCCCTGAAGGCCCCGAAGCTTCCCACCAGGCCCGTTAGGCTTACATCGAGTCTGGTTGGGAAAGCTTAGACGGTGGTAGGTCAGGCTGGTGCATGTTTGCACACCATGGCAGTGTTACAAGCATACCAGGCTGACCTGCTCAGGGGTGGGGCTGCTGAGCGGGAGCAGCCCAAGCCATCAAGCTCCTCATATCGCCAGTCTCAAAAACAGAGCGTTGCAACCCACACCCCTCCACAGAAAGATCGGGGGTTGGAGCGATGCTCTCAGTTCTCTGTGCTTCAGGGCTCAGTGAGCTTCGACGAGAGAAAATCCCAGCTGCCGCCTGGCAATACTCTCTTGAGGAAGGGGGCCATAGAAAGCATCCGGGTTCTACAGCCGTTACTTCATCGTTCCAAAGAAGGATGGAGGTGTTGCGTCCGATCTTAGATCTCCGTCTTCTGAACCGCGCTATCAAACGGCTTCGGTTCAAGATGCTGGGGAGCGGTCATGAGTGGCCGTTCTGCCCAGGGTATGTGGGAAGGCCATCATCTCTTTTGGCACATCAACTGCCTGGAAATGCTGGCTGTGTTTCGAGCTCTGGCACACTTCCTTTCAGACCTAAGGGGGCATCATGTGCTTGTCCACACAGACAACACATCGGTGGTCTCCTACATCAATCGGCAGGGGGGTCTGAGTTCGCGCCCCTTGTACAAGCTGGCGCGCCAGATCCTTCTGTGGGCTCAGGGGAAGCTCCTCTCTCTAAGAGCAGTTTATATCCCTGAGTTTCTAAATCAGGGGGCAGCTATCCTGTCGAGACAGGGGCTGAGGCCCGGGGGATAGAGGCTCCACCCCGAGGTGGTGGAGCTCATTTGGAGGGAATTTGACCAGGCGGAAGTGAATCTATTTGCGTCGCAGGAAACGACACACTGTCCGCTCTGGT
>NW_015505338.1:453752-479019 GCF_001515645.1 Sinocyclocheilus grahami
GGACCCAGTCAACTGCCCAATTGGTACAGTTCTGGAGTTTCTGCAGGAGCGATTCTCCGCAGGGTTATCTCCCTCCACTCTGAAGGTATACGTGGCGGCCTTAGCTGCTTACCACGCCCTTCTGGGTGGTCAATCATTTGTCCCTTGTTTCCTCCGTGGCACCCTGAGGCTGAGGCCTGTACTGCGCACTAAGGTGCCCTCATGGGACCTGGCTGTGGTTCTGGAGGGCTTATGCAATGCCCCTTTTGAACCCATAGAAGAAGTTTCGGTCAAGTTGCTCACACTCAAGACCATCTTTCTCCTCGCTATTTCCTCACTAAAAAGGATCGGGGATCTTCAGGCACTTTCTGTTTCGTGCCTGGAATTTGCTCCAGGCATGGTTAGGGCATTCCTTTACCTGAGGGCCGGGTATGCCCCTAAGGTGCCCACTTCTTCACCAGGGCCCATAGTACTTCAGGCATTCTGTCCTCCTCCGTTCCAGGAAGTAGGCCAAGAAAGGCTTAATCTGCTCTGTCCAGTTCGAGCACTGTACGCTTACGCACACAGAGCTGCCCCATGGCGTAAGGCAGATCAGCTTTTTGTTTGTTTTGGTCCGCCAAAGAACGGATTTCCGGCGACTAAGCAGACTATGAGTAGGTGGATGGTCGAGGCCATCTCACTAGCCTACGAGTCCTCTGGCCTCCCGTCACCTATGGGGGTCAGAGCGCACTCGACCAGGAGTATGGCGGCCTCCAAGGCTTTCAACTTGGGTGTGGCCTTGCAGGACATTTGTGCTGCGGCGGACTGGTCCTCTCCGCATACTTTTGTCAGTTTTTACAACCTAGACCTGGCATCTACCCCAGGTTCCCAAGTTCTCTCTTCGTGATATGCTCGCAAGATGCACACACAGGCAGGGACTTGGTAGTATGGCACAGTGGGTATTCTCGTTCCCAAAGCGACTCGATGCAGCTCGAGTTCCTGAAGGGGAACGTCTCTAGGTCACGTATGTAACCATGGTACCCCGAGGGAACGAGACGCTGCATCTCTTTGCCATACTCCCTGCATCCCTGCAGGCGCTACTTCATCGAAGCTGGTTTGCGCTCTGCTGGATGCGCTTTTATACTTTCTGGTGCTTACATCACCCCGCTCGTGACGTCTCGCTGCTCCATTGGACTGATTTGACACGTGCTTCAGAACACGGTCACGCAAGGGCGTTCCCAAAGCGACTCGACGCAGCGTCTCGTTCCCTCGGGGAACCATGGTTACATATGTAACCTAGAGACATTTTCTAGGAGCCTGGGTTGAAAAAAATATTGTATGGGGGGGAAACATGTAGTAAGACTACATCTTATCATAAATTCTGCATGTTTTTTGCACCCACATTAATGTGGAAATCTAAGAATTTTCCATATCCATTTAACCTTGTTTCAAAACATGGTGATTTTTTAGAACAATTAGCTACAATTATCTTTGAGAATGAGAGCTGAAATAAAGTGGAATACTTTATTCATAAAATTAAATGGAGCATACTTTTTCCATTTTATTTAATTTTAATCTGCATAATTTCTTTTAAACCCATATTAATATGTGGAAATGCCACCGCCATTAACCTGTTTTTAGGCTTTTTTTTTTTGTTTTGTAACCAGTAACTTATCATTTAGAGAAGTTTGTGAAACCCACCTCGCACAGACAAAATGAATATAAATGAACCATAATGATCATGTAAAATATGCCTCACGCTAAAAACGGTGGCATATTGCAGCGCTTTAAGATCTCTGAGATTCCGCAATATGCAAATTGTGGATGATATGTAACTGTATGTATACAAAAGCACAAGAGTTATTGGATGTTGCAGTTTTTCAATGCATTTCAGCTCCTGAATGCACATCATTTATGATATTTAGGAACTGCGGGAGAATAAATACAGTTAGACATAAAACACATGGTCTTGGTAAGCATATGCTCTGGGAGGAAATTAATCATGTACATTTGCATACATACAGTCATGAATATTCCACATATTTGCACAGATATTGATGTGAATGTACCTCAGTTTTTATAAAGGAACAGGTTTCATAATCAAGCAGGTTGCAGTCTCAGTGCATTCATTGTACAGTCACGCAAATCGCTTGATCAAATCTGCGTCCCCAGTTCTTGACTCGATAATGGAATATCAAAGGTCTAATCCGATTGATGGTGATCCATCAATGTCAACGTCAGACACGACGCTGCACTTATTTGAACGGACGGCAGGTTTCCAAGCAAGCCTCGTAGGCCTCAATTTGGTTTGCGGATAAATAAATAAACACAACGGCGCTTGTCTGGAAAAGAACAGATTGTCGAACAGCTGGTGCCAATGAGCAGAATCACAAAAGCATGTAACTGCTGCGTAACGGAAAAATGGTAAATACTCTTTGCTTTCCTGAAACCAACTCACACCTAGGTCAGGCAAAGCTTATTAAAAACCACGAAAACTGGTTTCAGTTTTGAGTTGTGTCTTTTAGCTTTGAGGCCATTTTAATGCTAATATATGCTATTTTGATATTTATTAATATTTTGAGTTGGCTTTTATTTTTAGGTTTTAAATTTTAGTACTTTTACTTTTAATATTTCTATTTAGCTTTAGTTTAGCATCATTTATTTCAGTTTTAGTAATTTTAGTACTTATCTTCATATTACGCATTTCATATTAGTTAGATGCCAAGGTGATTTTTTTTTTACATTTTCATGTCAATTTACATTTTTCATCAAATGCATATATTTTATATCAGCTTTTTTTCAGTTGATAAAAGAAATCTTCAGAATATTTTATATTTTAATTAACAATATTAATATTGTAGTGTACTCCAAAAAGTTGACAAATGTATAGGTCAATGCAGTTATCCCCCCACCCAAATATATTTATTTATTAATTATAATTAATTTATTCATTAATTATAACTTATTCAAATGCATAAAAACTTCAATCAATATACTAAAATGACTTTAATAAACCTCGTCATTAAAATGTATTTGTATTTTTTTATTTTTTTAAAGGGGTCATATGATGCAATTTAAATTTTTCCTTTCTCTTTGGAGTGTTACAAGCTCTTGGTGCATAAAGAAGATCTGTAAAGTTGCAAAGACTAAAGTCTCAAATCCAAAGAGATATTCTTTATAAAAGTTAAGAGTCAGCCACGCCTACCTAAAATGGCTCGTTCTAACACGCCCCCACATATCTACGTCCCTATGTGTAAATATTAGCGTAATGCCGCCCAAATGTGGACGCAAAGAAAGAAGGCGTGGTTTCAGGAACAGCGGTAGTATTGATGCAGCCATGTCCGGGAGATGCTGTGTGTTTCAGTGTGAAAGCAAAAGCACTTTACTTGGCCTTCCGGAAGTAGATGCAATTAGGAATCATTGGTTAAGATTTATTTACAACAGAACAGCACAACCCAGATGTTCGAATTTGTGCAACGCATTTTATGGACGACAGTTTTTTTTAACCTAGAAGAGTACAAGGCTGGCTGTGCACAAAGGCTATTTCTAAAAAAAAAAAAGGGTCAATTCCGACTTTGCTATGACAATCTTGCGCTTCTGAATCAGCGACTGTAAGTATGTTTTGTTATTAGTTTAAGTATTTGCTATTTACAGTTCAAATTGGGAGTTTTGTGCAGCGCAGAATAACGCGTTGTGTGTGTGTGTCTCTGTGTGTGTGTGTGTGTGTGTGTGTGTGAGGGGAACAGCGTCACATCACAGGAGAGTGAACTGCCTGTCAGAAATCATAGCACGTCAGCTGTCTTAACCGCGGCTTGTGTACTGCATCATCACTGTGTCTGTCACGTGACTCTGTTGCCCTTTCGGGCTTGAACTGATGGTAAAACTAATGACATTATTAACTGTCTTGATATTTACTCTGAATGCTGAAGCTGCGATTAGGGCGTTACATTTCCGACGCGTGCTTGTGGTGTTCGGCCAATCACAATGCACTGGGTCAGCTGGTCAATCAGAGCAGACTGCGCTTGTCAAAGGAGGGGGCTTTGTTGAAAGTGACGTGTTTGAGAGAGGTGGGGCATAGAGGACCTACAATAATGTACAGTATTTGAAAAATAATGTGTTTTTTGAACATTAAAGCATGTCAACATATTCTGTTACACCAAATACACAAAATAATGATCTATAAAATAGCATCATATGACCCCTTTAAGTCAAAATGCATGTGGGTATGACTGTTCTGTTATCATAATAAACAAAACTAAATTGTCAAAGAAATTTTGAAGAATATTTAAAAAAAAAAAAAATCCTTGAAGAAGAAACAAAGATAATTTGTCATCTTTCCTTTTTTTATAAGGAAAAAATTATTTTTTTAATAATTTCAGAATTGATTGCTTACTCAAATTTCAAAAATGTTTGTCAGCCAAATCTAAGTCATGTGGTGCAACCAACATGCAGAAAAAAGGGAAATTATATCATAACGATTAGAATATCATAAGATAAACAAGGTCAAGTTCAATACGTCTCTGAAAATATCTGATACATGTATGTCGCGCTTTTTATGACAAAGCAAGTTTAGTTCAGGCTGATCACAAACATCTCAGCGACTCAACACAAACATCAATTGTATGTTTTTATATTTAATTTAGTTTATGTATTACATTTAATATACATTTATTTGAAAATAATAATTAAAATGTGTACACCCACATGTGCAATACTCAATAAGAACTGCTTTTTAGTAATGCCAGATGACATTTTATGTATAAAAAGACTCTTATTTGTCATTACAAAAATGATTATCGACACCCCATGCTAATTGTTAAAGGGGTCCTATTATGCTCTTTTACAAAGTCTTGATTTTGTTTTGGGGGTGTACTGGAACAGGCTCTCATACTAGGTTGTTCGAAAATCACATTATTTTTCACATATTTTACATTATTACAACACCACTCTCCCCAGTCTGGCATGAACGGCTCGAATAGTTCCTGTATCAAATGAAGGCCCACTTTCTGAAATATGAAATGTGCTGTGATTGGTTAGCTGGGCCAGTGTGTGTTGTGATTGGCAGCACTCGGTGCCTGGGCTGGAAATGTCCTGCCCCTTAACATAGGCTGCGAGCTTCAGTGTAAATATTGCGTCAAAATCAAATCAATTTGAGCGCGATTTAAACCCGGATGATTGTAACCACTCTAAGTTCGTCTGCCTTGGGAAAGCTAGCGTGTCTCCGACATAGTGATGATAACACTCGTTGCCTTCTCTAGTGCAGCTCAACCGGGTCTCGTCCCATTCGTCGATCTTTGTGATATCACAAATCCTGGAAAATATGCGTTGTAGTTCAAACGAGTCCTTCGTTGTAGTTTTTGAAAAGTGATTTATGTTAAATAAAATATCTCCTTTTGAAGTGGACTTTGAGCTTTGTAACTTTGCAGATATTTTTTTATGCTCTAACAGCAACATTACAGACTAACTAAAGTTGAAAAAGTGAAAAAGCAAAATAGGACCCCTTTATGGGATTTCATGGGGTCTTTAAACTTCAGCATTGGCTAAACCTCCCAAACCACTTATGATTTTAACATTTCATGCAAGTTCACAAGCATTTTATCCACACAGAGTAATGAAATGCATGTTGAAGTTTAAGGCCAGGCTATGTACCTGCTGCCCTGCGGTGGAAGTTTGCTTAATTACTCTAACACTTACGAACAGCAGCTATTCTCATGTAGATGCTGTCGTGTTGTTCAATTACTCCACGCCCGCATCCAAATTCATCGCTCTTTGCTAGGGGCGTAAAACAAATGAATACTGTGATTTTGCCAAAACCACCCACATAAACAACCTCACAGGCCCCTCGGGAAAGATTGCGGGGGGATTCAAAAGCTCACGCATGAGTAAGATAGATTTGGGGATTTTCTTCGTAGATACAGGCAAAGAAAAGAGTTGGCGATTTGTTACCAGCTCTTGCTTTTCAATCAGGCATGAGAAGGCGAGTGTTAGTGGTGTATTATGACAGTGCGGACGGATGAGATTACAGTGGCTCATGGGCGCCGCTTGCCAAATCTCACTAGATAAGTACGGGCTGTTTACAGTTATGGGAAAGGAATGCACAATTAAAGCACTATTAAAGCAGTAATTAAAGGGTGAATATGGAGTGTTGACACTATGAACAGCAACCCAAATATGCTTACTTTTTATCACACACACACACACATATCTATCTATCTATCTATCTATCTATCTATCTATCTATCTATCTATCTGTTTACTCATGTTTATTATTCATATTCATATTTGTGTATGCTGTTATTTGCGATTTATTCATTTTTATTTAGACTTATTTACTCATATTTATTTATTTAGATTTACTATATATTCATATTTAATATATCTATTCATGTTTCTTTATTTATATTATTTTTTATAATTTATTTATATTTGTTTATATTTATTTATTATTCATTCTTTGTTTATACTTTATTTATATTCATTTTTTTAATTATTATTTAAAAATGAATGTAATGTAAAGACGATGTAAAAATTTGAGAAGTGTGAAGGGAAAAAAGTAACACAAACCTCTGAAAATTAAAATGCAGATAACATAATACAAAATTGTCACAAGACATACAAATCAGGTTCCAGGTATTTCATGGATGAAATTATAAGTGCCACCATACACGTCGAATATCCTCATTTCATTGATTTGGACATCTGTTACATCACATGCGGTTTCGTTTTGATTTTAATGATGGTGTTTTTGAAAGGCTTTCTGCAGTCTGATCTGACATCTACTCTTTACTGTGAGTAACCTGCAACCATTAACCCCACTTTCTCCGTCACACTTCTAGAAGAAAAGCTTTTGTTTGATGTGCTCATGAATGATTTATACATCTAAAGTTCTTCCTTTTAACAAGATCATGTGGGCTGTTAGGCCAGGTTTATTTTCCTGCAACCAGATTTACCGTTAAGCGTCCTCCGGAGAACTTCACACACTTTTGAAATGGATTACTTAATTATTCGGCATTTTGCTCACGTGACACTTGTTTCCAGCAGTTCTGAAATATTAATACATACTATTTTATACAATAATATTGATAGGTACAACAATGTGTTTTATTCCATCTTTTTTTTTCTGACACAAATCATTAAGGATCCCATTTTACAGCATTTGAACGGATTGTTTATTTCTAAAACATAACTCTCTTTAAACAAAAAGATTAGATTATTTAGTATAGCCTACTTATAACATGCAATAATTTTATTTGAATAATTTCACAGCAAAACCCACCCAATTGCTACTCAAAAGTAGCCCAATTGCTTTTCAGGGGGGATCACCTAGTAAAAATCGTGTCCGGGGGGTAAAATTCAATTTTTTTGGCAGAGTTCACCTGTTAAAAGTTGCATTCCAGGGACTAAATATCACATTATTGGGGTCGCTTTAACCCGAGTACATGAAAAACATCCCGCGCAAAGAGTGTTAAAGTAGCCCAATTCCGTGAGAAATCCGTGGACTTGGCAACACTGACACCAGTGTTGAAAAACAGTGTTGCAAACACACGTGCAGACTTTTATTTTGAAGTGCTTTGAATGAAGCTGTTCTCTAAATGAATCGGACTTCACAAGGGACAAATCGTTTAGGTGAGTGTGTTTTCATAATTACCTCAGTTTGCGTCGCTATAAAGCTGTTCTCAGACCTGTCATGAACACGAATAGAGCAGAATTATATGACGCACTTTATTTTTACTGCAAGAGTGGGCGCAACTTCCGGTGTCCGCCGTTTCCATTTGTTTTAGCGGTACAAAAGCAAACACTTAACGTTATGCTGCTTGATATTGCAAACTGGTATTTGTTATATTAATATACTGTATTATTGTAATCAGGCTTGGGGAGTAACAGAATACATGTAACAGTGTTACGTAATCCGGATACAAAAATCTAGTAACTCTAATCCATTACAGTTCCATCAAAAAACTAAGTATTCAATTTACAGTTACATTTTGTAAAAAGTGGGAATACTATCAGGATTACATTTGTTTCATTTAAAATTAAATACATGATTTTTTTGACATCATAACACGATATTTCGCTGCTTCATCATACAGTAGTTCCTGGTTCTGTTGACACATGTTGACTCAAGTGAGCCACCTGCTGATGTGTGAGCAAATAACACCTGTCTACAATTATTCTACAGTTAATTACGATGCTTTGTGCTGGGAAAAACGTTTTCATGTCTGGTTATTTTGTCTTCCAAAAGGATAAAGGAAATAACATAGTTGTACAGCCGTAAGCTATGCATAAATACTCTTGCTTTAACAAAGGCTACTCGACCAACTTGAACAT
Source organism: Sinocyclocheilus grahami (assembly GCF_001515645.1). Taxonomy (NCBI): domain Eukaryota; kingdom Metazoa; phylum Chordata; class Actinopteri; order Cypriniformes; family Cyprinidae; genus Sinocyclocheilus; species Sinocyclocheilus grahami. The sequence continues at coordinate 462,039 of NW_015505338.1, forward strand.
TTGCAGGTATGACTTGCATGGAAATCATTAGAGTTGGGTCCGAGTCCACCTTTGTCGAGTACGAGTCAAGACCAAGTCCTTAAACATCAAGTCCAAGTCCGAGACCGAGTCCAAAAGGGGCCGAGTTGGACTCAAGTCCGAGTTCTTAAAGGCTGAGTCCGAGTCGAGTCCGCCCGAGTCCAGAAAGTAATTAAATTAAAAAAGATTATAAATTGGTATTGTAAATTTTTACATTCTATTAATATTTTAACCTTTCAACCCATTAAACCAATGGCAATATAAAAATGTAATAAAAAATACCACTACATCTTGTCATTGCCATTGAACATTTTTATTTTACGTCAACAGAACTAGTTTCCTATCAAAAAAGGTTTCAAAGAAAAGAAGGGTATATGTAGAACTTTTATTGTATTACAAGTGCATGAAAATACAAATGAACCTTTGTTCTGTCAATTCTGGTCTTGCAAATCCTGCAATGCTGGGCTGTGCAGCATCTGTTGGTTGCTGCTGCTTACTGATGATGCACATTGAGGCGGCCTCATTTCTGTCTGCATGATTTAAGTTTGGCGCGCACACACAGACCCAATATATATTTAGCATCATATCGCCCAGCCCTAACAATGTTATTTGGATTTAAATTGGTATAAAAGTTATAATAAGCAACTTACCTTTCTTTATGTTTTCTCTGAAATTTGAAGTCGTGCCAGAAACATCAGTAAGAGTTGTTTTGCAAAATTTGCAATCCGCAGAGTGCTTCTTTTTACCGGATGTCTTGCAAATAAATTCTTTATGATTTTCGTTAGCAAAACAAATTATTGCTGACTTTGAAGACATCGTCCTAGCCACACATTGATATCCTGTGAGTGATGAGTGTGTTTCGTCTGCAAGCATAAGATGATATGCTACTGCTGCCTGCCGGTGTGGTGCAGTAAAATGACAGACGGGGAGACATTAATTAATTTCTCATCTCAATTTTATGCTGGTTTTATTGTTACACATGACGCGGACTCGACTGTACTCGGAATATTTTCCGAGTCCAAAATGTTCAAGTCCGTGTCAAGTCCGAGTACAAATTCACCCGAGTGCGTGACAAGTCCGAGTTCATTCAAAATTGGACTCGAGTCCGAGTCCAAGTTCGAGTAACCCAACTCTAGAAATCATCATGTTAACTACAATTTTGTGTTTGGGGGGGGTTATGAGTGGTTATGAATGAATTAATGAAACACATTTGTCCGTGTCTCAAATCGTGCTCGCGGAAAGCGCTTGAGAACCAGTGTCTCTTCCGCGGCTCGGTACGCTTTCAACTAATTTTTGTAGTCTCGAGCAAGACTGTACGACATTACATGATTTGACTGATTTTTATGTAGAAAGAGCGACAAAGCACCACATTAAAATAAATGATCATTAATGTTTTCATAACCGCTGGCCAAATTCAAAAACGGAACTAAAATTAAATCATCTTTGAGAGGAACGGGGCCCCCTGGTGTTTCAGGGGCCCTATGCAGCTTGCATATTTTGCATATAGGGAGGATCGGCTCTGGAATGATCACAGCATTTCACTTACATTTCGACATGTAGGCATATTTTAAAATAGACTAATATGTATAATGTGTAATTTTATTTTGATGTTGTGTATAAACTATATTTATTTTTACTTGTAGGCTACATGTTAAAGAAATAATAAAAATAAACAAAACAACAAATAAAAGTGTAATACTAATCTGTATAGTAGATGTCTGCATAGCCTTTTATATAAATATATAGGCTATATACGGGCTGTAATATCTAGATGGTAAAACAAGACACGGTTTTTAATAGTTTCAAATAGTTTTTACTATAGTTTTTTTTTTGTTTTAATTTTAAAGTCATAGTTAAATAAAAGTACTTAGATATTGCTTTTTCGACTTTATTTACATATGTGACTAAAAGGCATCCAAAAGTAATCAGATTACATTACTTTCATATTGTGGTACTTGGATTACGTTACTGAATACTTTTTTGATGAAGTAATTTGTAACTGTAATGGAATACATTTTAAAAGTAACCCTCCCAACCCTGATTGTAATATTAAGCAGTGGTTCGTGGTGCAAATAGTTTTACTGTTTGCTGCTTTTCTAGTTATTTGCCTATGACTGCGTCAGCTGATAAACCCGAAGTCTCACAATTACACATGAAATATCTTGCTTCCGCTTGGAAAATAAGGTGGATGTCTACATGATTTCAGGCTCTTAGCTTTTCAGTGCTTAATGTTAGATTCTGCTTTTGGGACTCTGTTTATAGCATCATGAGCCATGATTGAGCGAGGGCCAAACGTTACACAAAGCTTATATAAAAGCCACTGATAATACTAATTGCTTTGATATTTTTATACTAGGATTTGAGGTGTGCAGCCAGAAATGTTATCATGAGCTTTAATAATTAATTTTTTATATGTATCTTGTAAATTGAATTACTGAAATGTCTGTGGTAGTTTAATAAAGCCATGAAGCAGAATTCTGGCACTGAGAACCATATCGCAAAGTTAACCCAAAAATGAAAATGCTGTATTTTATTTAATGAATGCTCTTTTTTTTGCTGTAGATGTTTGAAGAATCTTTATGTAATGATGACAGCTGTGAAATAAATACCTAAATAGATCATTATTTATTGCTTTATATATGTTAGAATAATCTCGGTCTCAACAGTCTGGGAAACGTTTTGATTGTGTTTCAGGCCCAAGAAGCCACCTTGCTCCCACAAAATGCCCATTTGCGACGGTTTTTAAATCATTTTTGCTGAATGTATGAAATAAACCAAAGCAGTCAATACACGGCCATTCATGGCTTTATTAGCCACACGCGCAGAGCACCCGCTAATGGACTGTGTTTGGCCTAAAAGAGGGATGTCCTTGTTTTGGGATTGAGTTTGTCGAGGGTTTCCCCAGGTCCTCATCAGCAGCAGGACATGAATTGGTTACCTGCTGTTTCCTGTCAGTGGCTGAGCTGTGTTAAAGAGGTCTAAAGTGATGAATGATTCCACACTGGCTAGTAAAAGCAATCTTTCTCATCCAGTGCTTATTATACTTGGAGGCCGGCATGTTTGTCTCGTGGGTGAAACTGACTGTCCAGGAAAATGCAATTCATTGAGACTCTGAGCATGTGCTGCCAGATGAACTGCAAGGCTTCTGACTTTCCTCAACAAATATTGATATGAGCAATTATTTGGGAATTTGAATACATAATAGGTTTATCTTCTAATTAATTTGATAACATGGTTCGGTTTTTAATCAGTTGAAAACCCTAATTCATTTAATGTCATAGTTTATTAGGTAGTTTAAGCTTAATTGCTCTAACTGTCATGAGAGAAAAAACTGAGGCAAATTGAAACAAGAAGTTTTTCCTTTTCAAATTAGTTTCACATAATGTCACATGTTAGAATTCAAGTACCTTTAAAGGGTAAGTTCACCCAAAAATGAAAATTAGCCCATAAATTACTTACCTTCAAGTCATCCTAGGTGTATATGGCTTTCTTCTTTCAGACGAATCCAGTCGGAGTTATATTAAAAATTGTCTTTGATCTTTCAAGCTGTTTCATGGCACTCAGCAGGTGTTGCATGCATCAGTCCAAAATAAGTGAAATAAAAAGCTCCCATCCATAAAAAAAAAATGTCTCACATGGCTCCGGGGGTGAAGGCCTTCTGTAGCGAATCGATGCATTTTTGTAAGAAAAATATCCATATTCAAAACGTTATAATCACTTTAATGTAGCTTGCGCTCCCTGTATATAGGGAAGCAGCTCCGTGCGGATGACCTCTGAGTTTAGCGCTGCACATGCGCCAGTGAGTCTCGTGAAAACCAACGTCTGTTAACTGAGCAAAGGAAGCAAAGTTTCCTTACTTTAGCAAAGGAAAACCAATCTCCTCTTGGCTTATATCGAAATCCTCCAACATTCTTCTTTACAAATCCTCGTTTTGTACTTCTAATTAGTGACCGTTGTTTTGTTTTGATCTCTCTGCTGGGTTTCTGCGTTTGTCACTTCTGAGCGGCGCAAAGCCGACTTCCATACGTCATCTGCCCGGAACTGCTTCTGTGTACAACAGTGAGCACAAGCTACATTAAAGTGATTATTACGTTTTGAATATGGATATTTTTCTTACAAAAACACATCGATTCGCTACAGAAGGCCTTTGTTCACCCCCCAGAGCCGAGTGAGACACTTTTATTTTATGGATGGGTGCTTTTTATTTAACTTCTTTTGGACTGAAGCATGCAACACCCGCTGAGTACCATGAAACAGCTTGAAAGATCAAAGACAATGTTTAATATAACTCCGACTGGATTCGTCTGAAAGAAGAAAGTCATATACACCTAGGATGACTTGAGGGTAAGTAATTTATGGGCTAATTTTCATTTTTGGGTGAACCAACCCTTTAACTAAATAAATTCATAAATAGTTGTAATGATTTTTGATGTATACGTATTTGTATTTTGTATGTTACTGCATTAAATTAAATAAATATATAAAATATTATATATAACATTTTATTTATTTAATGCAGTGACATTCATACCGTTTGTTTCTTTATTTAGAGATTATATATATATATATATATATATATATATTAGAGATTGAAATAATTAGGGTTTTCACTGGATTAAGAAATGTAATTAAATTCATTACAAGATACACAATTTAACTTGTCAAATGTACATCTAAATTATGCAGTTATGTGTTTGTTTGTTTGTTTATTTTAAAAAATGTGTGTTCTTAGTGAAGCTCCTTTAAACACACAAATAAATAAACTGTGATTGTTTTATATATGCATTTTATAAATTATAAAAAAAAATTCAGCTGCAATTCAATTAAACTTCATAAAGCTCATCCGGTGCTTTTTTACTTGAACCCATTTGTCCAAAAAAAAAAAAAACCCTGAAGAACAGAATTGAGCTCAGGCTGCTCGAGGAAGACAGCGGTGCTTTCGCTCTCGATGTCCCCATTCCTCTCCTAAGACACTTTTGGCTCAGCTCTGTGCTATCTAACAATACTCGAAGAACTAAATTATCCTGTTACACTTGTGAGCAATGGGGTGCCGCTGGAGCGCCGCCAGCAAACTAACTAGCTAATAAATAGAAAAGGGGCCTGGCAGCGTTGTGATGGGGACCTTAAAACAGGTTTTCTTGATTAATTATGCTAATACATTACGCTGTAGTTAACTGTCATGACGCTGATCAGACGTCTTCTCATTCATGTTGATAACAGTTTAATTAAATTAGCACTTGAGGAGGATCTCCAGTCCAAACAGCCTCTGGGTCATGGTTATGGATGTATTTTCTACATCAGCGATGATACATGTTTGAGTCGGATACGGATACCTGCGGGAAGTGTCAATATGTAATTTTATCCAGGCATATGTAATTTGTATTACCATGCTAATCTTGAAGGATGGCGGTTATTATTATTTTCTATGGTTTTGCATAATTTCCAAACAGATGATCCTAAGGTGGCAGTAATATGACATCTGCGGCTATAGATCACGCTCTGCTATCATCGACGTGTGCAGCTTCTTGATAATTTAAGGTAAGGAATAATTCATTCCTGACTTATAAATGTCTGAGTATGTCACTGTATTATGAATAAATGAAATCCATATCTTACAGGGAGTTTGTGATTATAGCCATTTTGGATTCAAGTCACATGAATTATTTTAAGGCGGCATGCTTTTGCTAAAAGTGTACACTATGATGTTACATTTACTGCAAAAATTATTTTAAACATTTGTTTAATGAACTTAAAAAAAGACTAAACAAGTTAAACAAAATGTTTGCAAACAAACATTTACAAATATTACTACTGTTCACAATGGCATCTTTAAAATGAGGCAGAAGTCAGAAAAAAATTAATGAACCAGGTGTTACAGTTCAACTGAACTGAGTCAAGTAAACTCCAGTCACTGTATTTATGTAGCACTTTTTACAATACAGATAGTGTCAAAGCAGCTTTACAGTATTAAACAGAAAAATCGTGTCGAAGGAACCAAAACTCTTGTGCAGAGGACTGGTCTGGTTCCTGTGGTCTTGTGCCGATGGCCGTCTAGGTGACATGGTCTTCGAAGGGGATCTGTCTCTGGGGCTCATCTAGTTGTCCTGGTCTCCTCTAACATTCAGGGATGTCGAGGTCATCTCTAGGTGCTGATCCACTATCTGGACTGCATACAGACTGGATCCGGGTGACTGCAGGGACCATCCGATCTGGATACAGTCTGGTTCTGGGAGATTACTGTGACCTCAGAATAAGAATGAGACAGTCTAATAGTAGCGTAGATGACACTGAGAACAATAAAGCACATTTTAATTGTAGTAAAAAAAACTCTAATCATTTACACATACGTGACCCTCGACCACATAACCAGTCACAATTTTTCAAAATCATCATCTGAATAAATAAGCTTTCCATTGATGTATGGTTTGTTATGATAGGACAATATTTGGCCGAGATACAACCATTTTAAAATCTGGAAGCTGAGGGTGCAAAAAAATCTAAATATTGAGAAAATCGCCTTTAAAGTTGTCCAAATTAAGTTCTTAGCAATGCATACTACTAATCAAAAATTAAGTTTTAATATTTGATGGTAGAAAATTTACAAAATATCTTCATGGAACATGATCTTTACTTAATATCCTAAAATCGATAATTTTGACCCATACAGTGTATTTTTGGCTATTGCTACAAATATACCTGTGCATCTTAAGACTGGTTTTGTGCACCAGGGTCACATATTACCTTAAGTCTTAGTGTTGAAAGTACACACACACACACACTATGTAGTTTCAGTGGAGCAGTCTGGTCACATGGCAGTGTTTGGTGCCTTGGAAGAACTGACTGGCCAGCATCTGAAAACTTGCAACAATGACAAAGCATCAATGAAAACTTTGGCCATACCCTGACGGAGAAAGAAAAGTACAATTTATCTAAAAAAATTAAACAATGCCTTTTAAGTCATTTAAAATATAACAATATCATTTAATTACATTTGTGAAGAAACAGAAGTTGTAAACTTTTTTTTTTTTTGGCACACACACACACACACACAATCTCAATCCATTGCACAACACAGGGAGCATTGATGTTGACTGTTCATTTGTTGCAAGGATTTTTAACAGAACATTGTACATTTCATAAGTCTACCTTAAACAACATAAAAATAATATCAAAATATAACGCTCCTGCCTGTTGTTGATAAATACCATTGGTGACGTTTTACAAATTGATTGATCAATTGTCCCAATGTTTACTAAGCCATGGTCTCTTTACCAGTGCAGGGACTCGTGTGCACGATGTAGTAATTCACTACCTAGGGAACTGATGGAGACGTACCCTGCTTTGATAACGGCCCTGTGAAAGTATTCAGTTGTTTATTCTTGTTTCGGAATGACGAACTCTCTTCCGAAGCACCATTCAAGAGATGAGAAATGCCGTTTGGAGTTTGCTCCTCTGAAAAAAAAAAGCGAGATTTCAGTTCCTGTTCTCATTTAGATTATCATAGTTTATTCTGTTGACCTGTTTTGATTGATTACTCCTCACCTGTTTCAGTTCTCCCTAATTACGTTCCATGTGTTTATATACCCAGTGTTTTCCTCAGTTCCCGTCTTGCTTTAAAGTTACGTTGTGGTGTTTTTATCCTATGTTCGTCAATATTAAACTCTTGGAGTGAAAATAAAAGCCTCACCTTTGGACTACTCATCTACCCACATTGTGACAGTAACACAGCTTTTGACAAAGTTTTTTATGGATTAAATGAGAAGAAAGACCACGTTCCCTTCACTTAAACAGCTAATTTCCCTCAGACATATTCATACAACGCTTACTTGATGTTTTTATATATGTTGTACGTTTGTGTATAAATACATACGTTTTAAATAATACGTTTACAACTTTTTAATATACAAGTTTTGATAAATTCAGTCTATGTAACGTTACAAATATTTATTCTTTGCCACTTACCTGACGCATTAACTTGACATACACTTAACATAAATCATCTCAGATTACTTATGTAACCATGGTTCCCTGAGTAGGGAACGAGACACTGCGTCCTCTAGGGGTCGCTATGGGGAACGCCTCGTCGTGACCCGTGTCTGAAGCATACATTGAAAAAACACCAACTCGTTGGCCGGCGACAGCCATGACGTCACTACTGGTGCGACTATAGTATAAATAGGTGCCGGGAGCTACACATCATTCACTTCTTCGTCTGAGGCTTGCGTCCGCAGCATGGCAAGAAAACCTATAGGACGCAGTGTCCCATTCCCTACTCAGGGAACCATGGTTACATAAGTAACCTGAGACGTTCCCTTTCATGGGAACTTCGAACTGCGTCCTCTAGGGGTCACTATGGGGAACGGTATACCCACGCCACCATGCTGAGGGGAGTGCAAGCCAGAACCATGGCGAGCACTAAGTACCAACTCTACCATATTGCTATGGGAGTCGCCCCTGGGACGTTAGACGGCTGTCAGTGACGTTATTCCCTACGGCCAAAGGCCTAGGCTACACACCCCAAAATACTTACCTGTTAGGGCCAGACTCCTGAGCCCGGGGTAGAGCTCAAGGCTTGGAATCAGAAATAGATTCCTTTAAGGGAATACAACCAAGAGCCTAGAATCATACTAGTCTTGGCCTGTCACACAGGGGCTACCGCACGTTTCTCTTTGTATGTGCTGAAGGAACTGTCTCAACAGACCCTTAGTAGCAACACCCTGTTAAGTAGGTATCCAGAGGATACATAGGAGTAGTGGGGCCCAAGGTGGAACCGGGGTTTTAAACCACTCAAAAAGAGCACAAAGTCTTTGCAAAGCAAGAAAAGTGGGCAAAGCATAACGTGCACACTTACCACTTATGTGGATTTTAGAAAAGTGGGCAAAGCATAATGTGCACACTTATGAATACCATTCTAGGGGTTCTCGTGGCACGGTAGACCAGTCAGGGTAGCATGAAAGCGTAACCCCAGCCCGGACGTCCAGAAATTTTTGCAGTGACACGCCGCAGAAGCCTGTGTTATGGCTGCATGATCCAGGAAGTATGAAGCCGAAAACTGGCTTACTTACCATCTGGACATATATCGACGAGTGAAATAAGCACTGCAAGTCGAACACCCGGTTTCTGAACCCAGCAGAGGGGGTGCCCATCGAGGACCTACCCTAGAAAAGGGGCAGAAACACACAGGTCCCGGGAAACACTGCAAAGAAACTAGCAGAAGGGTTGTACACACAACCACCAGTCTCATTAGATAGACATATATATTCATATATACATACATTACCATCTGGACTACTACCATCTGGACTACAAACCTACTGCAGGTTTGAAAAGACACCCCACACCCGCCCTGAACACCTCTCCACAAAACCATTCACACCTCCAGCAAACCCCCTCTCCCCCACACCTGCAATTCAGATCAGCGAAGAAGAGGTGCGCCAGGTCTTCCGGAAGCAGAAAAGGAGAAAAGCACCAGGCCCAGACTGTGTTACACCAGCCTGTCTGAAATCCTGTGCTGACCAGCTGGCCCCCATCTTCACACAGATCTTCAACAGATCACTGGAGCTGTGCGAAGTCCCTTCATGCTTCAAACGCTCCACCATCATCCCCGTCCCAAAGAAACCCAAAATTACTGGACTTAATGACTACAGACCTGTGGCTCTAACATCTGTGGTCATGAAGTCTTTTGAATACACGTTATTTTGTCGATAACTTTAGTATCGTTATAAACATATAATAGTATCGTTAGTATCGTATATAAAATGTTATAAAAATATAACTCAGGCTCATGCATGTGCGGAATGATCTCAGTGTTGGCTGAATTTGTTGTAATTCGTTTAGGCAACATTTTAAAATATATTTGTGTAGACTTAATATAATGTCTTCTCAACTAAGCCCAAGCAAGAAAATTAGCACAACTTAAATATCTTTGCCCTTCCAACATTTTGTTAATTTGATTTTTTACAGTGTAGTGTGTTTATTTATTTATTTATTTAGTTTTCCTTATGGAAGTCAATGTCTGCCGTCAACTGTTTGGCTACTAACATTCTTCAGAATATCTTATGCATTCTGCTAGGGCTGGGCGATAAATTGATAATGTTGGCTTTAAACATGAAATAAATAAAGATTTGACATTTATCATGATAATTATCAATATTAGCTTTCTGATCATATTAACATTTATATAAAAGTGTTGAAAACTTAAGTTTTGTATAATGAATACAGCTGTCTGAAACACAATGGTTATTAAAAATAACAAGGACACAAAAGGAAGGTTTAAACGAACAGCAACAAAATTTTTCTGCAGCTCATTGAGTCTAATAAATGTCACGTAATCAATGAACTGCAGTGTTTTACTCGAAGTTTTGTTATCTTTTGTTTCCAAGAGACTTGGTTTCAGACAATGTCTGTTAAATGTTTTTCTTAAAACAAGTTCATTACAATATTCATAACTTTTTAGACGCAAGCCAATGGATAAGCATAGACAGTAGGGAATGTAAGGTTAATCTGGGTGAATTCATGAACACTGAATCTATGTCCCTCACTGAAGTGAACTTGACTGCTTCACCAAACAAATCAATATGAATCTGAACACTGTCTCGTGTCTTTGACTGGCGAGACACAGTAGATCAACAACACTACTGAATCGCATAAATAATCTGCACGAGTCATGTTTCTGCACGTCTGTCCCTTATGGAAATAATCTTTTTGCCTCAGTCTCTGCCACACATTCACATATCTACAAAATGAAGTCTGTGTCGACTGAACCTTGTCAAATTGTCTTTTGAGGACACACCGTCCCCAGAAGTGTGCTAAATATGACAAAACCATTCCTTGGGGATGTGCTCAAAGATAGAATGATACAACCCGATCTTATGAGAAAATGTAACTGTTTAGCTGTTTAAGTTGGCTGTTTCATATGAATTTGATTTGATTCATAAAAAAAAGTGGGTTCCACCACTAACCCCACCCCTAAATGTAACCATCAGTGGGGCATACGATCGTTTGAAAACGTACAAATGAGATTGGATTTAGTTAGCAATTCGTTGTTACATTTTTAAAAATTGCCATGCCTGTTTCCACCACGGAATAATTGGAGTTTACTTCACAATTCAGACTTTTTTTATTTTCTTCGCGTAATTATGTTTATATTTTGCAATTCTGAGGGTTTTTTTCTTTCTTTCTTTTTTCTTTCTTTATTTTATTTAGAATTTTTTTACTCTGCGTTGAGGGGGAGAAAAACAGAATTGTGAGATGAACTTTCAATTCTGAGAAAAAATAAAATATAAATATATAAATATAAATATATAAAAATTGTGACAATTCCAAGTTTACATCTTGGAAAAAAATTATTTATTCATTCTGTGGCAGAACTGGCTTCCATAAAAAATGAATTCATAAATGTAATTTGTTTTCTCACTTTTAAGTTTTCGGTTAGTCTGTAGTATTTTAGTATGTTCTGTTGTTCTTATCAATGGCAATTCTTATTAAATTATAACTCTGGCTCCCCCATTTTTTTATATAATAAACACCATAAAGGCTCTCTGCCCAATTCCCCTTCTCTTAACATTAAGTCAACATTTTTCTCATTCCACTTAAGATCAGCACATTTAACAGTTCTATTCAAAGCACTTACGAGCATCCTTTACCAACTAGCGAACCAAAACAAAAGTATTCGCTACTTCCCTTGCCTATAATTCCTAAGCATTCCTAGACATATTCAGTAAACCTTCATCAATTTATTAATCAACCTTTATCATCCGGTTCATTATGGGGGTTATCTGTGCAACATGATATTCCTACTATAACACATTTTGCCCTTTAAACATAATCTGTTTGTTTTGCAGTGCAGGTAAGTGTAAACCTTGAAGCTTTTCCTTGGCCTCAGTCTTAACAATATGGTTGGCTAGTCACTACCACATGTTCATAGCAAATGTATGGTATATCTTCATTATCTAGCCTGTTTTCCTCATCTATATTTACAAGGAAATATGTACAGGTGAGCTGGCTTTCAGTACAGCTAGACATATTACCAGGTTAGCAGTCATGGCCTAATAATTTTAGTTCTAGTTTCCTTCCTTCACATAATTCTCTATCCAAACATTTGTCTTTACTAGTTGTTCTATTGCTCATGAGCTGCTCTAAAAAGATTGGAGATCTCCACATAATCTTGGATCCATGGCCAATAACATTAACATCATGTAACCACAGTCTCTGTGTATGACAGCATTTGTGATTTGACAAGTTTGGAATTTTAAAACTTATTATTTAAATTCAGCCCTAAAACATTATCTATTGACCAAGATGGAGTGACCATATCATTGCTTTGCCATCCATATTTTGTACTTGGACACTTTGTGCACCTCTATTCTGAATTTTTGGAATCCTGGAACATCTTTGTTTATCAGATTTATAAGAAGCTCTGTCTTTAAATCAGAGTCTAAACTCTCTCTATATTTCACAGCAACTCCTCTCTGTGCTAAATCCAGTCCAAGTTGTAGCTGATTGAGAAATCAAGCAAACAGTCAACTTCTTTCATAGGGTTGGACTGGTGCCTATTAAAAGAAAGCAGTGTTGTTAGTTGAACAGATTCCAAAGAACTGCTATAAGACCAGTGAATTATCAAGTTGCAAATTAATATGACAAATCAAAATCTGAGGCGGTCTCTGTAGTGATTATTGTATATGCAGTACCAGCCCACGAGGGAAGAGATGAAAGTTTCTGATATCATCAGTCAGTTGAACATGTTTTGGTTTCTCTCTCCTCATGCAGTGTCTTCCGGTTTGTCACACAGTGATGAGGATGGGCATCAGAGTTTTGACTAGGGATGCAGTTATCTTCCTCTTTGCCTCTCATGGCAGATTTTTCATGCCTGCATTGTTTCTCAGTCTTTCTCCATTCTAGCCCCTCCCAGAAGTGTCAGATTCCTCTTACAGGGGGTGTAGCCGATCAGCCTATCAGCTTTTCCTGTTCTCCACAGCCATAATGTCTCTTTCTTCATGTTGTATCGCCCATTGGCAGCTGTCCCAGAAGTTGTCTGTTTTTTTTCTATAAAATGAACACTCAACAATACTGCATTGTATATTTTGACCACAACTGCATATAAGCAATCTGTGCTATGGTCAGTCATCTTGTGCAACTGTCCAAAATTTAAGGAATCTCATCCAGTTAACAATATATAGCAGTTCTTTATTTTATTTTAATAAGCAAGTTCTTTGCTGAAAAAGAGCAAGCAATTCCTTTTTTGCTGAATGCAGAAAAGAACAGTAACCTATGCTGATTGATCTGAACATATCATACTTCTATAATCCTTATAAATACATACAGCATGATGCATTGTATTATAACTTCAGACTGAAATCTTGTAAATAGTCTACCACATGTGACAACCAAAGTCGAGAAAAAATAATTTTCCTCTTTTTTTTTCTTTTTTATTATTAGCTGAATACGGCCGTTTAAAATAGTCACTTAATCTTATTCTCATTGATCACAATGCACACGTTGTTTTAGGTAACACAAACTAATGTCTCAATCTCCGCAATATATCACATTTCAGGCTGTCCCCCAGGGACAACGGACCCAAACTCCATACTTGTAAAGATAAGATGTAATGCAAGCTATCTCTTTGAAAACATCTATTTAACATTATATTATTTATTGATTCATCAATATAATTATCTTGTGGCTCCCACCTTTCATATAAAGTTGCCTTTAACATTTCAGAGCCAATACATAACTCAAATGTCCTAAAAAAAATCATCTAATCATCATCTAAATACAGTTGTACCATCTAATCAACAGTACTGTCCTAATTTTGGCTTTGTTGGTGACTGACAATGCCTTTTAAAATAGCAGTGCATTGATCTAACACAGTTGAGAGAGAACAAAGCAAGAGTAGATTTTTTTTTTTTTAAACTTGAAAAAATAGCCATTAGTTGAATGTGTACTAAACAATTTGCTGAAACATACTACTCTGCTGTTTCACCCATCCTATCCAGATCAAAGGACATATACAATTAGAATATTTGCGATTTTAGCTATTTATTTGTTTTAGTGCCTTGCAAGGACTTCACAATACCAACTCTCAAGTAATTTAAAAATCATTCAATCTTGGAAGGACTGAGAATATGTCAATATGAGAACAAGTAACAAAGATAGCTTTTCATACGAAGCGTCCATTCGCTTTTTACGAATGAGTAATGAAAAGGGCATCTTTTGCAAAACATCTATTCTCCTTCCCACATATAAATCGTGAGGATAACCTGCAGATTAACAGTTGGTCGCGACCCGATACTGTTCTTCCCATATATCTTACACAGTACGAGGATAACCCACAATATGGCAGAGATATGATAACTGTCTGTAGAAATTCACTCGATGCCGTCTGACTATTCTCAGTCCTTGCATGGGACCATGGAAAGAATTATGAACATGAAGCCAATTGTCTCTTCACAAACTTCTTTAAAGTGTATTATTACTTCAACAGATTATATAGTCACCATCGTAAGGGGTGGTGCAGTGATTCATCCAATGAGATATGTGGTACACAAGCCAAGAAATATTCGTTATATAAAATGGAAGTCTGGCCAGGAAGTTCTGGACATATTAGGCGTACACTTGGCCAAGGATACCTTTTCTCAACTGAACTATACAGTTCGGTCAGTCCAAACTCAATAACCTTCGGGCCTATAGCCCCCGTCCTCATCTGGAAATATACCTGTGTGCGCATGTGTGTAGAAATAGGAGAAAAGACAAAAGACGGGAAGAAAGAAACCTGAAGGGAGGAGGGAGCACAGAGAGGCAAACTCACAGAAATGTTTGGCAGAGAGTGTAATATAATCTAACACCCATCATAACAGAATAGAAAAAGTGTGTGCTAGAGAGAGAGAGAGAGCATCACTAGTGGGGCAGTAAAATCGTGAATTGATGTTGACAGAATTCATTTCCTCTGTCAGTCCCAGTCGCTGCATTCAACAGAAAAAACAATGCGAGTCTCTAGAACTGGAGTATAGTCCATATTAACCCACATCAGTGAAATAACGTTGTGCGGAATACGGTTTTTGTCGGAACACAAGTTTATGAATGAGGAGTTGATCCAGATATGGTTAAATGCTTGAGAAGCCTTGCTTTCTCTATTACAGAGAATGTTGTGGTGAAAATCTTAACCTTAAACCCACATTGCAACTGAGCTTTGGAACCGAGAAACTTAGTGAGATCTCCATTGCGATGGCTCCCTCAATTAATCGTTGAGTTTAATGACTATATCGCGTTATGATTCGCCTCACATGCAGGAGCGTATTTTCTTTGAGGGCTGACCAGGATGAGTAATACGACATCGATCGTGCGTCGAGTCATTTGACAAATCCATATTTGATTCTGGGTGGAGAGAGAAAGAGAGAGAGAAAGAGAGGAGGAGACACGCGGGCTGTCTTCTTGTCTCTTGTGAGGATTTTCGCAAGACCAAAAGACGTATCACCGCCTAAGCTTGCTTTCTTTCTCTCAAACGTAACCTGCTCCGAGGAAAAAAAGCCTCAGCTTAGTCCGCGATGGGAGGATGTTACGGATATCTCACCTGACATCGATTCTCTGCAACATTTTCTCTGACTGTTACACGCGACGCCTCATTCTGAACGAAAACTTTTTTGCCGCCTTACATTTTTTAAACATAAAATCCGTTAAAACTCAGTCGCGATGGTTTTGCAGTGGCGTTATGACATCAGCGTGGATCGGACGTGTTTTAGTCGAATATCGCTGCACTTTAATGCGTTTTGTGTGTGTTTGATTTAAGGACAAATCATAGAAAGCTACTGTACGCATTTTACTTGGTTCTTCTGTTTTTTTTTCTTTATGTAAAGAAATAATGCAGAATATCTAAGCAACAAGCGGCGCCATACGATGCGCACTTTCCCAATGAATAACGCATCGTTATTGCGCGGTGTTTTTGGAGAAAACCTCAACGTGTTCCCACATCAACCTTACTTTGGAAGGGTCTATGGCCGTTATTGAGATCGAATCTGTTTTTGTTCACCTATAAATACTGTGAAAAGTGTCTTTTTCTGTTTCCCAACGATAAGGAGACATGGCTTGCTTTCCATGGCGGGTATTTTGGATAATTCAAGCGCTTGTGGATGTGACACTTTCGCAGGAAATCTACGCTCCTCATTCCATCAGAATTGAGGGGGATTTGACCCTGGGTGGCCTTTTCCCGGTCCATGCCCGCGGGGTCTCCGGGGAACCGTGTGGAGATATCAAGAAGGAGAACGGGATACACCGGCTGGAGGCGATGCTTTATGCACTGGACCAAATCAACAGTGACGACGAGCTTTTGCCCAACATCACTTTAGGCGCTCGGGTTTTAGACACATGTTCGCGAGACACGTACGCGTTGGAGCAGTCGCTTACTTTTGTGCAGGCTCTCATACAGAAAGACACCTCGGATGTGAGGTGTACGAACGGAGAGCCCCCGGTGTTCATCAAACCCGAAAAGGTGATCGGTGTCATAGGGGCTTCGGCGAGTTCAGTGTCCATCATGGTTGCAAATATACTGCGACTGTTCCAGGTGAGTCTGAGCCCAAGTGTCCAACGGTAGCCCATCACATGTGCTGGAATGAGTCCCTGCGTCAAGGTTTCATGTCGTTTCACCCCGTATGATTACATGGCAGCTGATTTATGAGAACGCATAATGCCTTGAAACGCCACATAAAAGAGCACCGCATAATAACGGTTGTTTATGTATTGAAAAGCATGTTATGTTTTTTTGCGATTAGTGTAACCTAAACAGGTCGTTAGTCATAATCAATGAATCGATCAAGCATCGACTCCTCACACCTGCAGAGTGGCTTTTCAACAGGGTTAATTTCTTTGTCTCTCTATCTATTTTCAATTTCAAAGTTCTTCATTGATATGATTGCTTGATGCATCTATTCTATTCTATTCTATTCTATAATATTAAATGATAGTACATGTA
>NW_015505338.1:479412-499590 GCF_001515645.1 Sinocyclocheilus grahami
TTATAAAAATCTTTTTAGCCAAATCATCTAAATACAGTTGTACATCTCTGCTCGTTACAATGTCATCAATCTAATCAACAGTATTGTGTCATAATTTTGGTTTGTTTGGTGATTGACAATGCTTTTAAAAATAGCAGTGCACTTGATCTAACACAGCAGAGACAGAACAAAGCAAGAGTAGATTCATTTAAAAACTTCACTAAATCCAAGTGAACTTAGAATGGCAAATAGCCATTAGTTGAATGTGTACTAAACAATTTGCTGAAACATACTACTCTGCTGTTTCACCCATCCTGTCCAGATCAAGGAACATAGACAATTAGAAGAATTGTGATTTAGTCATTTATTTGTTTTAGTGCCTTGCAAGGACTTCACAATACCAACTCTCAAGTAATTTAAAAATCATTCAATCTTGGAAGGACTGAGAATATGTCAATATGAGAACAAGTAACAAAGATAGCTTTTCATACGAAGCGTCCATTCGCTTTTTACGAATGAGTAATGAAAAGGGCATCTTTTGCAAAACATCTATTCTCCTTCCCACATATAAATCGTGAGGATAACCTGCAGATTAACAGTTGGTCGCGACCCGATACTGTTCTTCCCATATATCTTACACAGTACGAGGATAACCCACAATATGGCAGAGATATGATAACTGTCTGTAGAAATTCACTCGATGCCGTCTGACTATTCTCAGTCCTTGCATGGGACCATGGAAAGAATTATGAACATGAAGCCAATTGTCTCTTCACAAACTTCTTTAAAGTGTATTATTACTTCAACAGATTATATAGTCACCATCGTAAGGGGTGGTGCAGTGATTCATCCAATGAGATATGTGGTACACAAGCCAAGAAATATTCGTTATATAAAATGGAAGTCTGGCCAGGAAGTTCTGGACATATTAGGCGTACACTTGGCCAAGGATACCTTTTCTCAACTGAACTATACAGTTCGGTCAGTCCAAACTCAATAACCTTCGGGCCTATAGCCCCCGTCCTCATCTGGAAATATACCTGTGTGCGCATGTGTGTAGAAATAGGAGAAAAGACAAAAGACGGGAAGAAAGAAACCTGAAGGGAGGAGGGAGCACAGAGAGGCAAACTCACAGAAATGTTTGGCAGAGAGTGTAATATAATCTAACACCCATCATAACAGAATAGAAAAAGTGTGTGCTAGAGAGAGAGAGAGAGCATCACTAGTGGGGCGGTAAAATCGTGAATTGATGTTGACAGAATTCATTTCCTCTGTCAGTCCCAGTCGCTGCATTCAACAGAAAAAACAATGCGAGTCTCTAGAACTGGAGTATAGTCCATATTAACCCACATCAGTGAAATAACGTTGTGCGGAATACGGTTTTTGTCGGAACACAAGTTTATGAATGAGGAGTTGATCCAGATATGGTTAAATGCTTGAGAAGCCTTGCTTTCTCTATTACAGAGAATGTTGTGGTGAAAATCTTAACCTTAAACCCACATTGCAACTGAGCTTTGGAACCGAGAAACTTAGTGAGATCTCCATTGCGATGGCTCCCTCAATTAATCGTTGAGTTTAATGACTATATCGCGTTATGATTCGCCTCACATGCAGGAGCGTATTTTCTTTGAGGGCTGACCAGGATGAGTAATACGACATCGATCGTGCGTCGAGTCATTTGACAAATCCATATTTGATTCTGGGTGGAGAGAGAAAGAGAGAGAGAAAGAGAGGAGGAGACACGCGGGCTGTCTTCTTGTCTCTTGTGAGGATTTTCGCAAGACCAAAAGACGTATCACCGCCTAAGCTTGCTTGCTTTCTCTCAAATGTAATAAGCAGCACCTGCTTCGAGGGAAAAAATGGGAGGATGTTACGGATATCTCACCTGACATCGATTCTCTGCAACATTTTCTCTGACTGTTACACGCGACGCCTCATTCTGAACGAAAACTTTTTTGCCGCCTTACATTTTTTAAACATAAAATCCGTTAAAACTCAGTCGCGATGGTTTTGCAGTGGCGTTATGACATCAGCGTGGATCGGACGTGTTTTAGTCGAATATCGCTGCACTTTAATGCGTTTTGTGTGTGTTTGATTTAAGGACAAATCATAGAAAGCTACTGTACGCATTTTACTTGGTTCTTCTGTTTTTTTTTCTTTATGTAAAGAAATAATGCAGAATATCTAAGCAACAAGCGGCGCCATACGATGCGCACTTTCCCAATGAATAACGCATCGTTATTGCGCGGTGTTTTTGGAGAAAACCTCAACGTGTTCCCACATCAACCTTACTTTGGAAGGGTCTATGGCCGTTATTGAGATCGAATCTGTTTTTGTTCACCTATAAATACTGTGAAAAGTGTCTTTTTCTGTTTCCCAACGATAAGGAGACATGGCTTGCTTTCCATGGCGGGTATTTTGGATAATTCAAGCGCTTGTGGATGTGACACTTTCGCAGGAAATCTACGCTCCTCATTCCATCAGAATTGAGGGGGATTTGACCCTGGGTGGCCTTTTCCCGGTCCATGCCCGCGGGGTCTCCGGGGAACCGTGTGGAGATATCAAGAAGGAGAACGGGATACACCGGCTGGAGGCGATGCTTTATGCACTGGACCAAATCAACAGTGACGACGAGCTTTTGCCCAACATCACTTTAGGCGCTCGGGTTTTAGACACATGTTCGCGAGACACGTACGCGTTGGAGCAGTCGCTTACTTTTGTGCAGGCTCTCATACAGAAAGACACCTCGGATGTGAGGTGTACGAACGGAGAGCCCCCGGTGTTCGTCAAACCCGAAAAGGTGATCGGTGTCATAGGGGCTTCGGCGAGTTCAGTGTCCATCATGGTTGCAAATATACTGCGACTGTTCCAGGTGAGTCTGAGCCCAAGTGTCCAACGGTAGCCCATCACATGTGCTGGAATGAGTCCCTGCGTCAAGGTTTCATGTCGTTTCACCCCGTATGATTACATGGCAGCTGATTTATGAGAACGCATAATGCCTTGAAACGCCACATAAAAGAGCACCGCATAATAACGGTTGTTTATGTATTGAAAAGCATGTTATGTTTTTTTGCGATTAGTGTAACCTAAACAGGTCGTTAGTCATAATCAATGAATCGATCAAGCATCGACTCCTCACACCTGCAGAGTGGCTTTTCAACAGGGTTAATTTCTTTGTCTCTCTATCTATTTTCAATTTCAAAGTTCTTCATTGATATGATTGCTTGATGCATCTATTCTATTCTATTCTATTCTATAATATTAAATGATAGTACATGTAAGTAAATTATATATATGTATATATATATATATATATATATATATTCTTTGCATCATAATAATATTACACTTTTTTTCATTAATTCCATACAACAACAACAACAATAAAAAAATAATAAAATAAAATA
Source organism: Sinocyclocheilus grahami (assembly GCF_001515645.1). Taxonomy (NCBI): domain Eukaryota; kingdom Metazoa; phylum Chordata; class Actinopteri; order Cypriniformes; family Cyprinidae; genus Sinocyclocheilus; species Sinocyclocheilus grahami. Next base: position 482,799 of record NW_015505338.1, read on the forward strand.
AAACGGCAAAAAAGTACAATGTTATCATTTTTCTCTCTATTTCTCTCTGTTCTTCCCTCCTGCTGTTGTTCTAAACAGGCTTGATGTTAAAACGTTACAATCAAGTGGATAGGCTTGATCGTTCAAATTAATTTGTGAATTAAGATTTAGCTTTCTAGAGGCAGAAGCTGCTAGGCTCTGCATTGGGTTATCCACCTAGTTAGTTCATGTCTGCATTGCAATAAATAGTTAATTTTGTTCTCTCTGTTCCCACAACGTTGGGAAATTACAGTTAGTTTATCTCCAAAGCATGTGTTTTGGCAGATGCAAAGTGAGCTGAGAGAATGTGTAAAAGATCTGAAAACAAATGATTTGGAATGTACAATAAGCCACGCATGAGAGTATGCACAAACCCCAGTATAATTAATCAGAATCAATCCTTGTAGGGTGTAAATAGTTGCAGTAACCAAAAACGTAAATGCATCTAAATATGGCATATGAAAATATAATTGTATCCCACCCCTTGGTTCTGAAGTGTGCGATTTACTGATACAGCAATTAAAATAGTAACAGTCTATACAGTTGCCTGTAATGATGTGAGAGGATTATTCAGCCTTATCTATGGTCTGCATCAGAGATAAACAAGGCTAATGACATCCCACCGGTCTACTAGGATGATTCCAACCTCATTCTTCTCCGGATTTTTTTGCTCTGTTTACCAAGGTTTTAATTTGGTTTTACATACAAGCGAGCAGGTAGTTTAAGATCTCTGATCTCAAATTTGTTTGGTGAAACTTAAAGAAATGTTCCAGGTTCAGTACATGGTCTATTTGTGGCATATCATCAATTACCACAGAAGATAATTTTGATAATCTTGGTTACTGTAAGGCACTTACAATAGAAGTAAATGGGTCAACACTAAAGATTTTACATCCTGTCATGACAAAAGCCAATAAACCCTTAAAATATTTGCAATTAAAACATGAAAATGGCATATCACTTAATTAACCTAATGTAATTCAAGAATTAACTAAAAATTAAACCATACAGAATTGTAGTCACACTACTACATAAAAAAGGTGTAAAAACAGCTTTCACTCGGAAATAGTCAGTATTTTTTTATTAATTACAATGAAATGGCAAGAAAAACGTTGAATTAATCATGATATATTGAAGTGGAAAGACTGAAATAGTATTTTCTTTGGCAATCTTTTATTTACAACTTTGAAAAATCTTTTTACAGTGTCAAATACAATTTTTTAAACATTAATACAAGAATCAAGTGCCTTTTCCAGCTGAATTCCATTGTAGCAACCACATGTGTTATTATAACTATAATTTTTTTTTTGTCATTCTTTAGTAAACAACATTTGCATTACAAATTCTGCCAAAATTTTCCAAAATTAATTACTGCTCAAATTGTACATTGGTGTCAGATGTCTTAACATTATCTATTCACGACCAATATATATATTTTAATCTCTTTTGCATGATCTTTACAGTATTTAAAGGCCTAAACTGTTTAATGAAATGGAAAATTGCGACATTGTCAAACATCTGTTGAGAACTTTATTGTGATTTTACATTAAATATTCACAACCATATTCAGTTTTAACAAAACAAACTGCTCTGTGCACTACAATATGTAGACATAGATTAAATAGTTGATCATGTGTTGTTGAATTAATAATTTTACAGTAAGAGACATGAGCTGCAAGCACAAGCATGTGAAACTGCAATATTTATGTCACTTTTCTCCAGCTTTTTACCACACAGCTAATGGCTAGAGCGGTTTCAGCAGACCTCGCAGATCTCTTCTAAGAGCTTGACTTTTTGCCCTACGTGGACTATTTAGAAAATATTTTTGAAAATACACCCATACACATGGGATGTAATGCCAGCCAGCCTGTGTCACAGACCCTCGGTCGTGAGCATTAAGAAACATATTTAAAGGCAATGTTGTGGCCCGCTAGCCACCTGCATCCTTTCAGAAAACTGTTTGCTTATTTCCCTATGGCCTCACACTTGCTCTGAATCTCTGACTGTTTTTATATGCTCCAGGGCTGGGATTTCACAAAGCATCCCCGACGGCCACAAGCTCTTTCTGAACGTGATGAGAGCTGTGGTGATGAGAGTTGATGTGAGGAGGGCAGTGCTCTCTGACACAATTCATGAGGCGTACAAGCATTTTTTACATTCTCCACCTCAACACATTTTGACTCAAAACGCTTGTGACACCACAGGCCCCAAATTTCATTCGGTTGTAGCGGAGCTCGTTATATGTCATTACTTTAGCATTTTACTGTTTGTTTTTTAGCGGGAAAGTGGGGGGAAGTACAAAGCAGGGCATGGCTTGCAATTGTACCTCAAGTCAAAGGTGTCTGGGTTTGGAGTCAACATAAAATTAATATCGACGCTATTTAATTTTCATAATAAACATTACTGGTCTTATTGTGTGAAAGCCTGGCACACCTCAGAGTAAACTTTTTTTTTTATTAGTAATTGTGAGATAATATAACTGCATAATGACATCTTCAAACTTTGAATATGAAGCATCTTATGTCAAATTATAAGATAAACATTTTCACTCATTGTAAGATATAAAGTTGAATTATGTGATAAAAAGTCAGATTTACAAAACTGCAGTTGTGAGATAAAGTCACATTGTTTGTGTTATTGTGAGATATAAAGTCAAAAATTGGGCAATGGGATCTTTTAACTTTGAACGTAGCATCTTAGCATCAAATTTTGAGATAAAAAAATCCTCTCTGACATTTAAATTCAAATTGTGAGATATGTTAAAAGTTTGAGATACTGTATAAAGTCAAAAATTGTATAATGGCATCTTCAAACTTCAAATGTGAGACATCTTCCATCAAATTATGAGATCAAAGGTTTTATTTTGAGATTTAAACTCACATTGTGAAATGTAAAGTTGAACTGCGAGATAAAAAGTTGTATTTATAAGAAACAAAACTCATTGTGAAGTATAGTTACATTGTGAGATACAAAGTCCAAAATTGCATAATAGCATCTTCGAACTGGATGTCTTTGCATCGAATTATGAGATTAAAAGTTCCACTGTGAGATTTAAACTTTAATTGTGAGATATAAAGTTGAGTTTTGAAATATGAAGTCATATTTCTAAGAAACAAAAATACAGTTGAAATTGATAAAGACACATTGTGAGATTGAGTTGTAAATTGTGTAATGGCATCTTCGAACATAGAATGTGAAGCATCTTCCGAGATAAAAATTCCCAAGATTTAAAATGAAATTGTGAGATATAATGTTGAATTTACAAGAAACAAAACTGCTATAGCGAGATAAATTCACATTGTTAGGTATGAAGTTACATTGTGAGATACAGTTGTAAATTGCTTAATGTAAAGTAGGGCTGTCAAAATGGCTGAAAAACTAAATTCGAATTTTGTACTTAAATATTATCAAAACTCGAATTATATTCGAATTTAAATTGCATAATTTCAGTTAGGGTGAAGAAAAACATTTGGCTTCTCTTCTGAGGCCACAAGAGGGCGCATCGAGCAAAATATTACTAATACACGTTTATTCAGTAAGATGACATCTGTGAAAAAAATGCATAATGTTTAAAACAATGTATATAAACCATATATAATTAATTAAGTTGCTTAAACAACTATAAACAAAACAGCATCATGCATGTATGCATAGATTAAAACAAAAGGCGGAAAGCCAATCACACAGAGTACATTTTTCATTTAAAAATATGAGATGCAGTGGGATGGGGAAAAAACCCGCCATAAAGTCTCAATATATGTTTTTTTTAAAGTTAAACCTACATTAATTTTACATGGCTTTCTAAACACACGGCTCTTTTGTGCGAGATGCGAGTGCAATGGTGATAGATGTCCCTCTAGAAAATGTGCGAAATATGCATTCTGTGTAAAAGTACACAGACAAGGTTACGTAACGTAAACAAGATATTCTCCGCATTGATGTTCTCTTTTTCCGCAATATTTTTAATGAACAATGCAGCAGCGCCGCATCTAGTGGCTTCAACTGGATAGGCCAACAAAAACATTATAATGCAATGACACTTACATTGTCATCGCATCTCATGCACCACTGATAAGGCTGTCTGATGCACACCTATAATTTGAATGCAACGTTTTTGCATTCGAATGTGGATTTTTTATTTGAAATTCGACGAATATTCGAAATTCAAATTTTTGACAGCCCTAATGTAAAGCATCTTTTACTGAAATTACAATATTACAGGATAATAAAGTTAAATTGTGAGAAATAAAGGCAAGAAACAAAACTGCAATTGCGAGAAATTGTCATTGTTAGATATAAAGTTACATTGTGAGATGTAATGTCACAATATTGCAATGTATTAAATGTAATAAAAAGTTGCAATGGCTAGATATAAAGTCTGAAAAGTCACATTTTGAGATTTAAACTTACATTGTAAGATGCAAAGTGAAAATCGTGAGAGACTCACATTGTTATATACTGTATAAAGTCATATTGTGACAGTTGAAATAAGAAATATCACAGTTATTGGAAAAAGTTGCAATTGCAATAGTCATCTACAAAGTTGCAATTTAAGATTTAAACTGAGGGTACGTTTACACGACAACTATGTACTAAAAACAGAAATTGTTATTTGCGTACAGATGACAACGTTGTCAAAATGATCCCCGTTCACACAGATTCACGTAAACGGCTACAAATGCTGTATTACTTATGCCAGGCCAGTAGTTGGCGACATCACTTTATAAAGAAACACCATGCATCTGCACACCTATGCATTCCTATAGACTAAACACGTAATTGCAATTACATGACATTGCAATTACACAACATTGCAATTATGAAAAAAAGCAATTGCGTGAAGTCACAATTATTATTTATTTTATTCTTAAGCGGTAACAGCTTCCTTAATTTCTGTACACATTATGTTAAAGAAGAACAAAATCGTAAATGCCTCACATTACAAAAGTAAAATAGGTTGCGAATGTTTTTCATGTTGATGTGAATATTACAGGCATATCTGAAACCATAAACATTGTTATTTTTATCGAACAAATACAGCAACATCAGTGTTTTGCCATTAAAGTGGGATGCTTCTTGTCATAATGATTCTCCATAGTCTGTAAGTGACTATTGATTTCTGATGTGTTGCTGGTTCTCTGGCCCAGAAGGTTTGCTGCCTTGAGCTCTAGTAAATACAGTATATGTTTGCTATCACTCACTCATAGGCCACCAACATGAAAGTGACAACAGCCACAGTGACAGAAGTCTAAAAATATCAGAGCTGTGGGACTCATTTCTCACAGAAGCCATAACCTACAAACCCAGGAATTCTTCAGCACAGATTTTTTTATCTAGTCGGTGAGAAGCAGGCATTAAATACTATGTTCTTCCTAGCATCACTGTTATTATTAGTGGTTGACGGTGGGTAACACCATCCATAACAACTTGGTGGCAATGTAAATATCTTGTACATGATCAATATGGTAGTCAAATAGTATCATTTGATACCATCAAGGTATTTCCACAGTAACAAAAAGCTCGATATTTTTCCACAAAAAGAGCTTTTATTGCTTTAGATCATCAACAGATACCAAAACACTCTATAAAAACATTATTTGGGAGTTTAGGCCACCCACCAATCTTGTTGGGACAACAGTGCCAGAGGAGGCAGGGCCTGGCATGGCGGTGCGCGCTGATGGAAGATTCGTCCCACCTGGAGGTCATTCTGCTCTGATAACCTCTTTGCTCTCCTCTTTTTATCAGCCGTCTCCATCATTTGGCTTCCGATTGGCTACTCCTCCCTTCGCAGTTGGCTTCTTTTCAGCGTCAGAAATCCCAGTCTATTTATCAATATTGGCTGCGTTTGTACCCCTGAGACTGCCAGAAACCTGACTGCAGCTTTGCCAAATTGCAACTTTTTGTTATGTAACATTACATTTGGTCTATTGGAGAATTTACTTTCAAAAGGGTCATTTAATAATTCAGGAAAATGAGTTTGATAAATTATACTGATAGTTAGTATTATATTGGCTGAAGTTAGAAGGCGTAACCTGGAAATGTGTTTCCAAATAATCTTTTATTCTCAGTTGGGCTCATTTTGGAAACACAAGAATAATGGATTTGATCATACATATAATCACAAAAACATGGAGTATTAATATATATATATATATATATTATATAATATTTAAATATATAGAAAAAAAAAGATATAATAAACAAGCTAAAAATAAAACTGCCAAAAAATAAAATAAGCCATAACAAATAATAAAACAGCGCATGATACAAACAATAAAACAAACAAAACAAAGAATGAAACAAAACAAACAAATAAAAACAGGACAAAAAATTTATAAAACAAACAAAAAAAAACGACAAAAATTTGAAAACAAACAAATGGATTCAATAAATAAATAATTCAAAAATAATAAAATCTAAACAAATCAAGTTTTTAGGCTAGTGTTTTTCTCTCTCCCTCTCTCTATTCTATAAATTATTAAAAATGATTAAATTATTAAATAAAAACAAAGGAGTAAATCAGTTTTCTAATTTTAATTTTTATAAATCTTTATGATTCACTTTCTACTGAGAAATAAGTATTATAGTCACCTAAATATTTCCTTGTTTTCCTCTAAAGCTGATTTGAATTTATTTGGGATCATTAGATATGACATGGTGCCTTGGAAGCAGGTCTGAAACCAGGAGGTATCCTCATATACAAACATGTACCGATTCCATTCATGTTGGAAAATCATGACGCCATTCATTTCGTCAACACGTCCTACGAGGCAGGTGTATTTAAATGTGGCATCTCATCAGCCATTCCGCTAATCTTAATTCCAAACGTCATAATCACATTAGTTTGCTATATTTCCAGTTGAGGATGAGCTTTAAGTTACTCCCAGTGCTGTCTCTTATCTCCTGTTCAATGCCTGTCTGTGAAGTTGCTCAGCATGAAGCCTGGAAAAATCCTCGGTTGATGTCATAAAGCACGTCTGCCATTGGCTCATCTCGGAGCTCGTTAAATGAGAGAGTCCCGCTGGGCGAGCTGCCATAAATTATTATGAGCACGGATCTTTTTTTTCATTTAGAAAGCGTCAATGATATACATACTAGTAATTAATGAAATAATTTCTTCTCTCCAGTCAATAGAGACTTCAGCTCCCTGCAGACTTCGTTGACATTTATCACATCAAGTGCGACTGATTAATTTGTATTGCCTTTACCTCAACATGAGAAGGAATAATTTGTTGGAATGATCTATCGCTCTCACATCAGAAGACTATAGAATGCTAACCAAAAGTACTCGAATTATGGTTATTTAGTGGAGATCTCTTCAGATTGTCACAGGCAGGTTTGCTGTTGGTAATAAATTGTTCTTTTCTTCACTGTGAGGTCACTGTCGATTTTCAAGTGTGACATTAATGTAGGGGGTTTGCGCTCTGAATGTGACATTGAAATCTTTTAGTATGTGTGAAGTGAGGATGTAGTGCTTTCACTAGTGTGAGTGGATTTTCAGACTTGCATTATTGTTGGAAAAAATTCTACTTTTCATTTATAGACTTTGTTTACAACTGTGTTTGAAAATGTACTGTCCAATGTTCAATTAAAGTTAAGTAGGGCTAAAGATTACACAGTATACTTAAAAACATTTGACACAATGTGTCACAACTAACCTTGAATATGTTCAAGTGTTCAAGCAACAGTCACTGTAGTCCCTGTGATGTCCTAAAGAAAAATATAATTATTTATTAACGCCAGTGAAGTTGTGTAGTCCACATACCCGTAGCTAATTTGTCCAGTTTTTAAATTAATTTACCTAGAAAGCTGATTTGTTTAGGTTTTTTTGTTTTGTTTTATCCTTTGTTTTGTTATGGCTTATTTTGTTTTGTATTGTTTTGGCCTCTGTTTTATTTTATCCATTTGTTATGGCTTATTTTGTTTTGTATTGTTTTGGCCTCTTTGTTTTATTTTATCAATTTGTTATGGCTTATTTTGTTTTGTATTGTTTTGGCCTCTGTTTTATTTTATCCATTTGTTATGGCTTATTTTGTTTTGTATTGTTTTGGCCTCTTTGTTTTATTTTATCAATTTGTTATGGCTTATTTTGTTTTGTATTGTTTTGGCCTCTGTTTTATTTTATCCATTTGTTATGGCTTATTTTGTTTTGTATTGTTTTGGCCTCTTTGTTTTATTTTATCAATTTGTTATGGCTTATTTTGTTTTGTATTGATTTGGCCTATTTTTGTTTTATTTTATCTATTTGTTATGTCTTATTTTGTTTTGTATTGTTTTGACTTATTTTGTATTGGCCTGTTTATGTTTTGTTTTATTAATTTGTTTTGCCCTGTTTTTGTTTTATCCATTTTTTTAATCAGCTTGTTTTGGCTATTTTTTTATCCTTATTCAAATAAATTTGTTTTGTTTTGTCTGAGTTGTTTTTGTTTCATTTTATCCATTTGGTTTAGATGATTTTGTTTGGGCCCTTTTTTGTTCCACAAAGAGATACAGCTGAAAGGAAATTTGTCAATAAATCTGTTTTATAGCACACAAAGCTATTGTGTGCTGTATTCCATTAATTACGTACAAGTCTTACAGACTACTCTTCTGGTGCTATATGTGTCCTGGTTACAATATGCTTTTTATGGAACAGAGGATCTTATGTTGTAATCTGCTGAAGCCATGCAGGTTTGAATTGGGTGAGCAATTGGTTTAGTCAGTCTTTTTATTAGTAGATAGTTGTGCAGCCCCAACAGGGCCTTCATGTTCTAGCAAACAAGAATGGCAGGTCTCACAACCTTATTTCATAGAGCGCATGGGGGATTTGGTGTAGTAGAGACCTCCAAAACATCAACTAACCATGTCTTTTCTCTTGTAAATTCAGTTTGGATTAAAACATGTAGCAAAAACAATTCCGAGATAAAGGTTTCAAGACAAGCATAGGTGCAAAGCGGACAGAGATAGTGTTTGGCTGTTACTGTGCTGTACACTTTTATGATTTCAACATTCTGCAGTCTTAAAAATAAAAGTTATTTTTTTGCCATCCATGGATCCATGAAGAACCTTTAACATCCACACAACCATTCCATTCCACAAAAGGTTCTTTATAAGAGAAAAAGGTTCCTCAAGCTATGAAAATTTTTTATTTTATGATCAGTTCACTAGAGGGTTCGAGGAACCAAAAATGGTTCTTATATGACATTGCTACAAAAATCCTTTATTTTTAAGAGCGTATGAAATTTATTTATCCCATTCAAAAGGATTATTTAGATGATGGTACTAATTACAGAAGAAGAACATGAGGAACTCGAGTGAATCCAAGCTGATCACTCAGCCGATCACTTGAGGGACTTTCTTGGATCAGCAAGTTTCATTTGACTTGCACACAACCTTGGCAGCTAGTGGAAGTAGGTGTCTTTGAGAGTTACCCGTCTGTGCAGCGGCAAAGATTCACTTCAAGGCAGGCTTGGAAGAAACGTCTTGCATGGTTTCCCATAAGCTGTTTGCTGCCAATGTCTACTGACCAGAAACGATGAGAAAATATCTCTATCATACCCATTTTGTTTAGATGTAACCGCTTGGTTGGCTTTCACAGTGTAGTGCAATCCTATGATTTGATTTACGTTAATTCACTATCATTTTTCTCTCAGAAATGTGCATTTAATGTTGACCACTGGAGCATTTCTAAACCTTTGTGATGAGTTAAACCACTTTACTGTAAACATAACACCGTACCTGCTGCTTCTTTTCTTCTAGTAAAGGAAACCTTGACTCTCTGACAGATGAACTGAAGTTTAATTACGGTGCAGGATGATCCGTTTTGGCAGAAGGGTTGTGAGGGTTGGCTGCAGCTTTAAGAGGGTTCTAATTATGTCCCACATTCAGATCAAACGGTAATTAATTTAGCCCTGTCAAAACCAAAAAGACAATTATAAACAAATGGATTACCCGTCACAAAGACAGCTATGTGCAGAATAGCTAAAACATCTCAACTTTCTCACAGGAGAAGAAGCGTCGAGCCAAGGTTTTGACAATGAGATATTTCATTCAGACGGTTCACGGACAGCATCTCTCACCTCATGAAGATTTAATTATTTGTTTACCTTCACTATTGAAACCATACTGAGGGCGTACTCTCATAAATAACATCTTTATTTACACACTAAATGTTTAAATTAATTAATTTAATATGCATACAAACCATTCCCCTTGATATATGTTTTTTTAATCAAACCACAAAATTGTCTCAACTTAAAGTAGAATAAAATGCAGATTGTTTGGGGGCTCGTCCGGGATTTGAACTTGCATAAAACATGCTGTATGTCTTCTGTGACAGTTAAATGTCTCAGTGTTGGCATTATAAATTAGACTAAAATGGTATCTTGTTTATTTGCATCGTCTGACAAATTCATCAGTTGTCGTCATTGAGGCTTCAGTTTGACTGGATTTGCACAGTGAGACTGATGTTATATGACTTGATGGCGCCTCACTTCTCCTAACATTATCTTAAAGAATCTTATCTTATCTTTGAAACATTGTAAATAGGACAGCTCGCCATCTTATACCATGTCTAGAACTGGAAGGAGGCTGTGATTATGGATTTATTTTTGCATCTACTGTCAATAAAATACCAGATACGTCATTTCCTTTGAAGGAAAATAGAATGAAGCAAGCATTTTGCTTTACTGAATAATCAGCTTATGGTTTGAGAAGCACTTTGTGGCAATTTATATTCAACCTCAGTCAAATCTTTAAGGTTAACAACAGACTTGAGCTAAGGACTAATTCAGCTTTACAGCCCCACAGGAAATATGGTGAAAAGTTTTCAGCTAGCACCATTCAAAGCAGGATGTTTAACTGGGCTTAAAGGGGATAATTTGATTTACATTCTTTAATTCTAACAGAGTGTAACATATTTCCTTTTGTATTATTGGATTTTTCAGAGTGCTCTTGGGTCTACTGTTCCAGAAGTACTGAGATTTATTTTAAAATCTTCTCATTGATCTTATTAACTCTTCAAGATAATGATGTAGGTTCAGTATTTCATACTGTATAATGGAATCTATTATATAGAAAAGTTTGTTGGAAGTTTTGACATATATTTTGTAGTGATGGATACAATTTCCGATAGTCCAATTTAGACATTCTACTAACTATAGGTAACTTTGCAACTACATGTAAACTAACTCTCATTAGAGTATTAGTATACTGTTAGGTTAGGATTAGGCTTTGTGTAGTTTGTTATAGAGTTTGGTTTAGTAGAACAAGTTGACAAGTACTTGCACAGTTACTTATAGACAGTAGAACGTGTGTTGGGGACCATCAAAATAAAGTCATAGCAGATATTGAGCAGAAAGTCTACCAATACTCATATGACTGCTAGTTAACATGTAGTTGCAAAGTTACTTATGGTCAGCAAAATTTCTAAAGTGGACTATCAAAATAAAGTGTTGCCATACTAATTTGTATGACCTGAATAAAATTGAACTCTCGATAATGAAAATACAGAGTTTAGCAGAAATCTGAAAGCTTTTTTTCTTTTTTTTTGTGCAGAGCTACCAACTGCTGGCATGAGGCTGTGGCAATATGTGTGAACTCTGTCTTGTCTTATATACCTGACTGACAGCTAGGGAAAAAAATTGATTTCAGAGCTAAAAAGACAGTGAAGGAAAATATGAGTGGGATCAAATAACTCCTCATTTGTTTGTCACTCTTAATGTTATGCCATAAAAGGTGCCACATTAGATTAATTGGAGAATTGCTAGACAAATGTTTTCTTGATATTTTACAAAGTGAAGCAGAAAACATAGGCACAACCTAACTGAAATTAATTCTTATAAGTTGTCAGTTCGTGTTCACACTATATAGAAATCAACTCTTTGTGCCCTTCAAAATTACAAATAGTGTTTGTCACATGAAGCTGACTTGGTTTGCATTTGATTTTAGTAGAATTTGGTGTTAGCTTGTTGCTAAGCTAATGATGTAATGCTCTGATAAGCATATGCATACAATATAAATACTTTATATTCCATAATTATCATATAGTGTAAATATGTGTAATAAAATAATTAGGGATGCACCGATATGAAAATGTTGACCGATACCGATAACCGATTATTCTTTATTTTTGAAAGCCGATAACCGATATGTTGGCCGATAAATCTATATCCAAATTGTTATATACTTTTTGAGAGCCTGATTACAAAAAAGGTCTCCTCATTTAAAGCTACATCCCAAACACTTCAACATAAGCAGCCTAGTTTGAACGGTGTACGTTTTAAAAATATTTTTACTTTCCCATTACCAAATTTAGTCATAAAAAAGTCTTACAAATAAATAAAATAATGCATAAATAATGTAAACAAGTCACTGGACATCATTACATGTGTAAAGAATCGAAATGAATGTGCCACAGATCAATAAAACGGAATAGCCTTTGCACGGACAATAATTAAATTATTTTAATTACTAAACCATATTGTTGATGAAAATAATAAGAGAAAAATACAAGTGGCTGTTGTTATTAATAATATATCAATGATTTTGAAAAAGTAACAAATGAATACCACTGTTTTAAATAGCAGCCATACCTCAATTTATAACTGATCATTATCCACCATCTTAGACTCATTTTTGTCATGTCGCAATGCATTATGGGATTGCTTTGCCCTCAATGCATACATGCTACACAGAAAAACGGATCATATCCTGGCAGAAAATTACCTGTACCTTTTTTCCATTAGGTTTACTGACATTTATTTCAACCCTAAAAGAAAATACAAGTTGTAATTGAAAATATGGATAAAATCAATACAGCAAATTATTGTGCATTACACAGTACACTGAGCCATATTTTCTTAGAGTACATTACCTCAGAATTTGGCCAAAATGATGTACCTTTTGGAAGAAACTTTACGTCGGGAGTGTTCATGTGATGCCTAAAATGTTGCCTACGTTGGAAGAGTACTAGTATTTTTCTACACCAGATGGTATTGTGCCCAAACAAAGAACATTTGCAAAGGGAAAAACTACTTCCTTTTTGCCAGTACATGTTTAAAACTCACCGTTCCCTGTTGAAAATAGGCTTGGAAATGTTTTGAACAAAAAACAGTGTTGCGTGACCTGTGGAAGAACTATAGTATACTTAAAACAAAAATTTTCTTCTAGGAGTCACAGTCTGAGAAGCCTACCGTTAGTATTCCAGTGAATTGGAATAATAGATATGGCAGTTTCAGGTCACTTGCTAAATAACAGTCTCCCGCTTTTCCCTCCGCAACCACTGCGTCTATCCATCCCACCCGTCTTCCATCCATATCCACAAACTATTACTCAGTCTACAACCTAATCTGCAGCAGCACCTTGTCTGAAACAATCGACATTATCGTTTGTTCCTCACCGTTGGCTCGGTAGGTTGGTGTTATATTGTCTCTAGCGTAGCTCAGGGTGGCAGTTTTGCTGGCGAAGAGTGAACAGTACTCTTGTCTGACATATATGTCCAAAGGAGAAGAAGCCAAGTGGAAAGTTGGGATGTGAGAGGCCGAGTCTGGTACCAGCAGACAAGAGCGGCGCTCTAGGTGTTCTTGGATTTGGGTTGTCCAGTAGTGTAGCCACTATTTGCTTCAGTTAAGTAATAAATTAGTACAAAGTGGACGCTATTTACTAAATCTAGTGAACACATTAGTACAACGTTGCCATGATTTAGAACAACTAGGGAACAATTCAAACAACGTGGCTGCGGGTTACGAAAATGAGGGAACAAATTAGAACAACATGGCTACAATGTACTATAACGAAGGAATGAATTAATACAGCATGGCCATGATTTACATAAATGGGGGAACAAATTAATACAACATGGCTACGATTTACTAAAACAAGGGAAGAAATTAGTACGACGTTGCCGCTATTTACCAAAACTAAGGAACAAATTAGTACAACATAGCCACAATTTTGCAAAAAATTATGGAACACAAGTTTTACTAATTTGTGCCCACTATAACATGGGAACAAATTCTGGCCATGATAACTACACTAGTCAACATTTTAAGTAGATCAAAACCTTTCATCATGTATGTGTGTGTGTTATTAATCACGTATAAAAATGAAATGGAACATGTATAATACTGAGCTAACAACAACAGTTTAACAAAAACAGTCACCAAAAGTGCGTCATCCAAAACCTAAAAAATGTACGCTGGATGATTTTTGTTTTCTATGACCCATCCAGGGGTCGGGAACCTTTTTTGACCAAAGAGCCATTTTTTTTATTTTGGTTAATGCATTTTTCTTTTCTGTCAATATGGGGTGCTGTGTGTACATTAATGAGGAAAAAAAAATAACTTAAATGATTTTAGCAAATGGCTGCAATATAACAAAGAGTGAAAAATGTAAGGGGGTCTGAATACTTTCCGTACCCACTGTATATGTACAGCACTTTGGCATACACTAGCTGTTTTTAAATGTGCTATATAAATAAACTGACCTTGACCTTGACCATTCTTGCAAATGCAAAAAAAATAAAAAATTGTAATTGACCTGACCTAAATATTTACCAAAATATCGATGCTACATGAAAATAACAATTTTTGTTACATTGTGTAATTAAAAAGCATTTATTTATTTAAATAATTTATAAGTAAAACATTGAACTGAACATGACATTTTGAAGTAGGAAGACTGATAGTATTTTCTTGTAAATAAAACAAACTATTAGAGTACATTTTACAGCTTAGAAAAAAAGAAGAATTTTTTTTTATAGTGTAGTGATACCAAAATTACACACTCATCTTTAAAAAGCACAAGGGACTTTCTTAAAAAAAGGGCAGTGGTGTTGTGAACGATTGATCAGAATGTTTTTTTATATACTATATATTCTATGTTATAATTTCATAGACCTCACAGAAATCATCTCTGTATGAAATATTATAGGAAATGCTCGAAAGATTCTCCCATTTTCTCCTTCATCTGCATTACATCTTTAGATAGGGTCTAGTCTGGATGAATATTACTTTGACATGAACATGGCATCCCACCCACTGATTCAAGAGTGTTGGGTTTCCTCCATTACCATGAGTGGATGGCATTACCATGAGTGGTTTTCCCTGCTGTAACTCCATCGATCACAGGAAGTCCATTTCAATTCAGAGGATAAAGCGTTTGAGAGTCTAACCAGTCTATTGTGTTTCTGGTATGAAAGTAGGGCATCACGTAGATGTAAGAGTCTCTATTAAAGTATAAAGAGAATGAAAAATCTGCTTTGGGAATTGCAAGAACTTTGAAATTCTGGATAAAATGCAGTACAGTGAGGTGCAAACGTCTGAAACCACTGGTGAAAAGGCTTCTTTTTTGCATTTTTAATAAAAAATTTTAAGAAATTTGAGTTAAAAAGAATTAGAAAAACTAAAGATAGCATGAACTAAAACTGATGTTACTCAGAGTGCTTTGAGAATGTTCCAATTTCTAAATGTTCAAAATCTTAAATATGTTTGTTGATTTCCCTTATTTAAATGGAATCCCAGATTTTCAGTGTGGTCTCAGACATTTCAAACCCCCTGTATATTTGCATTTATACCAGCTTTGTAGCAACTTTGCATGACCCAGTTCTCTGTAGCGGATCTTAATAGCTTCTGGGACTAGTAGCCTCAGGCCATTCCGTCCCTTGTTGCCCCAAGTTCCTGGTCGGGGGTCAGCCAGTCAAGCAAAATTTCTCCTTGGCATAACTACTGATGTTCTACTTAGCATTTGCAATGACACTACAGTGTCAGTGAACTAAGAATTTGTATACTTCAGTGTAGGTAGGACACAATATACCTACAAAGTCCGAACAAAGTCATGTAAGTTGTCAACCTCTTGAAGATGCTCTTAATATCAAATGCCAGAGTCCAGTATCTCTTAAAGGGTTAGTTCACCTAAAAATGAAAATTAGGCCATAAATTACCCACCCTCACGAACAGAGGGGGGTTGCTGGAGGTGTGAATGGTTGTGTGGAGAGGTGTTCAGGGCGGGTGTGGGGTGTTTTTTCAAACCTGCAGTAGAACTCGTTCAGATCGTCTGCCAGTTGTTGATTCTCCGCAGTGCTGGGGGATGGTGTCTTGTAATTGGTGATTTATTTTAGACTTTTCCACACTGATGCGGAGTCACTGGAAGATAATTTAATCCTTATTTTTTCAGAATAATTCCTCTTTGCCACTCTGATCTCCTTTTCCAGTGTGTATTTAGCCTGTTTATACAAAACATTATCCTGACGGAGCTGTCTGAGCTGTCTGAGTTTTGCAGTGAACCATGGTTTGTCATTGTTGTAAGTTAAGTGAGTCCTGGTAGGAATGCACATGTCTTCACAGAAACTGATATAAGATGCTACAGTCTCTGTGAGCTCGTCCAGATCGGTGGCAGCAGATTCAAAAACGCTCCAATCAGTGAGGTCAAAACAAGCGCGTAAATCCTACTCTGCTTCATTAGTCCATCTTTTTACAGTCCTTAATACAGGTTTAGCTGATTTCAGTTTCTGCCTGTAGGTCGGTATAAGATGAACCAAGCAGTGATCAGAGAGCCCCAAAACTGCTCGTGGAACAGAGTGATATGCATTCTTTATTGTGGTGTAACAGTGATCCAATATATTACTGTCTCTGGTGGGACATGTGATGTGCTGTCTGCATTTTGGCAGTTCACGGGAGAGATTGGCTTTATTAAAGTCCCCGAGAATGATTAAAACAGAGTCCGGGTGTTGTTGTTCTGTCTCTGTGATCAGATCAGCGAGTTTCTGTAAAGCGGAGCTCACGTGCGCTTGCGGAGG
>NW_015505338.1:500656-502031 GCF_001515645.1 Sinocyclocheilus grahami
TGTCTCTGGTGGGACATGTGATGTGCTGTCTGTATTTTGGCAGTTCACGGGAGAGATTGGTTTTATTAAAGTCCCCGAGAATGATTAAAACCGAGTCCGGATGTTGTTGTTCTGTGTCTGTGATCAGATCTGTGAGTTTCTGTAAAGCTGAGCTCACGTGTGCTTGCGGAGGAATGTACACACTGATGAGAATGAATGAGTAAAACTCCCGCGGCAAATAGAACGGCTTACAGTTAATGAAGAGCACTTCTAGATCTGAACAGCACATCTTCTTTAACACAGTGACATCTGTACACCACCTCTCATTGATGTAAAAGCATGTCCCGCCGCCATGCAATTTCCCCGTTGATTCTGCATCGCGATCTGCTCTAAACAGCTGAAAGCTCTGCAGACTCAACGCGCTGTCCGGAATGGCATTTTTCAGCCAGGTTTCCGTGAAACACAGAGCAGCAGAGTTTGAAAAATCCTTATTTGTCCGGGAGAACAGAAGGAGCTCGTCCATTTTGTTGGGTAGAAAGCGGAGGTTCGCCAGATGGATGCTAGGCAACGGCGTTCTGAATCCGCGCTGTCTGAGCTTGACGAGCGCGCCGGCTTGCTTCCCCCATCTGCGCGTCCTGAAGCGCTTGATCAGCGCAGCTGCTCCCCCGACAACAATGTCCAGCAAAACATCCGAATAGTCGAAAGCCGGTGAAATATCGGGTGGTGTGTACTTCCGAATGTCCAGCAATTCGTCTCTGGTGAAACTGATTGCAGTGATATAACTAAAGACAGGACAAACTAACAAAAACATAAAAACAACTGCGGAGCACGCCGCGGAGGCAGCCATCACCGTCGGCGCCAATGGACTATTCTCTAATTAATTCATAGAAAAACCTTTCTGTGAATGAACACACATATCCTTCAGGTCATTGTGTATGTTGTCTTTGATATTTTATACTGTTTTATGCAGGCTTATGATGGAACCACTCGTTCCTGTCATCTTACCTATATGTAATTCTACCATGTTTAGTATCTATGAATCTGTCTTCTGATGATCTAAACGAGAGTGGATATTATATGTTGGTACCTATGCAACATATTAGTGTTCTAAGAATCTTTATTAGTTTGTGCATCAACACCCCAAGCAAATTTTTTTTGCGACTTTGCAAATTACCATGCCCTCACACAAAGGGTTGTAAAACCCTCCAGCAATTGCAACCTCCCGCTTTGGATTTCAGCCTTTCTCATTGGACAAGCCCATCTTGAGAGGCGTGAATCTTCTCAGACCTTAAAGGCCTCACACCAGTGACCCGCCCCTAGTCGGTGGTTCTGTTAGGTTATGAGAAGATGTGAGCTACAACGCTCCAGGACACCCTAAGTTCTTGCCAGGCTTCGG